>NC_135665.1:7906929-8215001 GCF_964188315.1 Podarcis muralis | reverse complement strand
GACCCCGGGGCTTAGGGATTTTTTTGAAAAAAATATTTTCCGATGGTTAAGTTGTTGAGGGCTGATTTCTTGTCCTGTGATAAAAAGACTTCTGTTTCCATTGCCAAAACTTTCAGGGGAGCATTTGCAACCGGTTGGCACCATTTTTGAGTGAATTGCCAAAAGTCAGATTTTTGCTGAAATTATGACGCCGGGGCTTCGGGATTTTTTCAAAAAAATATTTTCCGCAAGTTAAGTTGTTTAGGGCTGATTTCTTCTCCTGTGATAAAAAGCCTTCTGTTTCGATCGCCAAAACTTTCAGGGGAGCATTTGCAAGCTTCTGGCACCATTTTTGAGTGAATTGCCAAAATTCAGATTTTTGCTGAAATTGTGACCCCGGGGCTTAGGGATTTTTTCAAAAAAATATTTTCCGGCGGTTAAGTTGTTGAGGGCTGATTTCTTCTCCTGTGATAAAAAGCCTTCTGTTTCCATCGCCAAAATTTCAGGGGAGCATTTGCAAGCTTCTGGCATCCTTTCTGAGTGAATTGCCAAAAGTCAGATTTTTGCTGAAATTCTGACCCCGGGGCTTAGGGTTTTTTTCAAAAAAATATTTTCCGCCGGTTAAGTTGTTGAGGGCTGATTTCTTGTCCTGTGATAAAAAAGCCTTCTGTTTCCATCGCCAAAACTTTCAGGGGAGCATTTGCAAGCTTCTGGCATCACTTTTGAGTGAATTGCCAAAAGTCAGATTTTTTCTGAAATTGTGACCCCGGGGCTTGGGGATTTTTTTGAAAAAAATATTTTTCGCAAGTTAAATTGTTGAGGGCTGATTTCTTGTCCTGTGATAAAAAGCCTTCTGTTTCCATTGCCAAAACTTTCAGGGGAGCATTTGCAACCGGTTGGCACCATTTTTGAGTGAATTGCCAAAAGTCAGATTTTTGCTGAAATTATGACGCCGGGGCTTCGGGATTTTTTCAAAAAAATATTTTCCGCAAGTTAAGTTGTTTAGGGCTGATTTCTTCTCCTGTGATAAAAAGCCTTCGGTTTCGACCGCCAAAACTTTTAGGGGAGCATTTGCAAGCTTCTGGCATCATTTTTGAGTGAATTGCCAAAAATTAGATTTTTGCTGAAATTGTGACCCCGGGGCTTAGGGATTTTTTTGAAAAAAATATTTTCCGACGGTTAAGTTGTTGAGGGCTGATTTCTTGTCGTGTGATAAAAAGACTTCTGTTTCCATTGCCAAAACTTTCAGGGGAGCATTTACAACCGGTTGGCACCATTTTTGAGTGAATTGCCAAAAGTCAGATTTTTGCTGAAATTATGACGCCGGGGCTTCGGGATTTTTTCAAAAAAATATTTTCCGGCGGTTAAGTTGTTGAGGGCTGATTTCTTCTCCTGTGATAAAAAGCCTTCGGTTTCCATCGCCAAAATTTCAGGGGAGCATTTGCAAGCTTCTGGCATCCTTTCTGAGTGAATTGCCAAAAGTCAGATTTTTGCTGAAATTCTGACCCCGGGCCTTAGGGATTTTTTCAAAAAAAAAATTTTCCGCCGGTTAAGTTGTTGAGGGCTGATTTCTTGTCCTGTGATAAAAAAGCCTTCTGTTTCCATCACCAAAACTTTCAGGGGAGCATTTGCAACCGGTTGGCACCATTTTTGAGTGAATTGCCAAAAGTCAGATTTTTGCTGAAATTATGACGCCGGGGCTTCGGGATTTTTTCAAAAAAATATTTTCCGCAAGTTAAGTTGTTTAGGACTGATTTCTTGTCCTGTGATAAAAAGCCTTCTGTTTCGATCGCCAAAACTTTCAGGGGAGCATTTGCAAGCTTCTGGCATCACTTTTGAGTGAATTGCCAAAAGTCAGATTTTTTCTGAAATTGTGACCCCGGGGCTTAGGGATTTTTTTGAAAAAAATATTTTTCGCAAGTTAAATTGTTGAGGGCTGATTTCTTGTCCTGTGATAAAAAGCCTTCTGTTTCCATTGCCAAAACTTTCAGGGGAGCATTTGCAACCGGTTGGCACCATTTTTGAGTGAATTGCCAAAAGTCAGATTTTTGCTGAAATTATGACGCCGGGGCTTCGGGATTTTTTCAAAAAAATATTTTCCGCAAGTTAAGTTGTTTAGGGCTGATTTCTTCTCCTGTGATAAAAAGCCTTCGGTTTCGACCGCCAAAACTTTTAGGGGAGCATTTGCAAGCTTCTGGCATCATTTTTGAGTGAATTGCCAAAAATTAGATTTTTGCTGAAATTGTGACCCCGGGGCTTAGGGATTTTTTTGAAAAAAATATTTTCCGACGGTTAAGTTGTTGAGGGCTGATTTCTTGTCGTGTGATAAAAAGACTTCTGTTTCCATTGCCAAAACTTTCAGGGGAGCATTTGCAACCGGTTGGCACCATTTTTGAGTGAATTGCCAAAAGTCAGATTTTTGCTGCAATTATGACGCCGGGGCTTCGGGATTTTTTCAAAAAAATATTTTCCGGCGGTTAAGTTGTTGAGGGCTGATTTCTTCTCCTGTGATAAAAAGCCTTCGGTTTCCATTGCCAAAATTTCAGGGGAGCATTTGCAAGCTTCTGGCATCCTTTCTGAGTGAATTGCCAAAAGTCAGATTTTTGCTGAAATTCTGACCCCGGGCCTTAGGGATTTTTTCAAAAAAAAAATTTTCCGCCGGTTAAGTTGTTGAGGGCTGATTTCTTGTCCTGTGATAAAAAAGCCTTCTGTTTCCATCACCAAAACTTTCAGGGGAGCATTTGCAACCGGTTGGCACCATGTTTGAGTGAATTGCCAAAAGTCAGATTTTTGCTGAAATTATGACGCCGGGGCTTCGGGATTTTTTCAAAAAAATATTTTCCGCAAGTTAAGTTGTTTAGGGCTGATTTCTTCTCCTGTGATAAAAAGCCTTCTGTTTCGATCGCCAAAACTTTCAGGGGAGCATTTGCAAGCTTCTGGCACCATTTTTGAGTGAATTGCCAAAAGTCAGATTTTTGCTGAAATTGTGACCCCGGGGCTTAGGGATTTTTTTGAAAAAAATATTTTCCGACGGTTAAGTTGTTGAGGGCTGATTTCTTGTCCTGTGATAAAAAGACTTCTGTTTCCATTGCCAAAACTTTCAGGGGAGCATTTGCAACCGGTTGGCACCATTTTTGAGTGAATTGCCAAAAGTCAGATTTTTGCTGAAATTATGACCCCGGGGCTTAGGGATATTTTCAAAAAAATATTTTCCGACGGTTAAGTTGATGAGGGCTGATTTCTTGTTCTGTGATAAAAAGCCTTCTGTTTCCATCGCCAAAACTTTCAGGGGAGCATTTGCAACCTTCTCACACCATTTTTGAGTGAATTTGCCAAAAGTCAGATTTTTGCTGAAATTGTGACCCCGGGGCTTAGGGATTTTTTCAAAAAAATATTTTCCGACGGTTAACTTGTTGAGGGCTGATTTCTTGTTCTGTGATAAAAAGCCTTCGGTTTCCATCGCCAAAACTTTCAGGGGAGCATTTGCATGCTTCTGGCACCATTTTTGAGTGAATCGCCAAAAGTCAGATTTTTGCTGAAATTGTTGCCCCGGGGCTTAGGGATTTTTTCAAAAAAATATTTTCCGACGGTTATGTTGTTGAGGGCTAATTTCTTGTTCTGTGATTAAAAGCCTTCTGTTTCCATCGCCAAAACTTTCAGGGGAGCATTTGCAAGCTTCTGGCACCATTTTTGAGTAAATTGCCAAAAGTCAGATTTTTGCTGAAATTCTGACCCCGGGGCTTAGGGATTTTTTCAAAAAAATATTTTTCGCAAGTTAAGTTGTTTAGGGCTGATTTCTTGTCCTGTGATAAAAAGCCTTCTGTTTCCATCGCCAAAACTTTCAGGGGAGCATTTGCAAGCTTCTGGCATCACTTTTGAGTGAATTGCCAAAAGTCAGATTTTTTCTGAAATTGTGACCCCGGGGCTTAGGGATTTTTTTGAAAAAAATATTTTCCGACGGTTAAGTTGTTGAGGGCTGATTTCTTGTCCTGTGATAAAAAGACTTCTGTTTCCATTGCCAAAACTTTCAGGGGAGCATTTGCAACCGGTTGGCACCATTTTTGAGTGAATTGCCAAAAGTCAGATTTTTGCTGAAATTATGACGCCGGGGCTTCGGGATTTTTTCAAAAAAATATTTTCCGCAAGTTAAGTTGTTTAGGGCTGATTTCTTCTCCTGTGATAAAAAGCCTTCTGTTTCGATCGCCAAAACTTTCAGGGGAGCATTTGCAAGCTTCTGGCATCCTTTCTGAGTGAATTGCCAAAAGTCAGATTTTTGCTGAGATTCTGACCCCGGGCCTTAGCGATTTTTTCAAAAAAATATTTTCCGCAAGTTAAGTTGTTGAGGGCTGATTTCTTGTCCTGTGATAAAAAAGCCTTCTGTTTCCATCGCCAAAACTTTCAGGGGAGCATTTGCAAGCTTCTGGCATCACTTTTGAGTGAATTGCCAAAAGTCAGATTTTTGCTGAAATTGTGACCCCGGGGCTTAGGGATTTTTTTGAAAAAAATATTTTCCGACGGTTAAGTTGTTGAGGGCTGATTTCTTGTCCTGTGATAAAAAGACTTCTGTTTCCATTGCCAAAACTTTCAGGGGAGCATTTGCAACCGGTTGGCACTATTTTTGAGTGAATTGCCAAAAGTCAGATTTTTGCTGAAATTATGACGCCGGAGCTTCGGGATTTTTTCAAAAAAATATTTTCCGCAAGTTAAGTTGTTTAGGGCTGATTTCTTCTCCTGTGATAAAAAGCCTTCTGTTTCGATCGCCAAAACTTTCAGGGGAGCATTTGCAAGCTTCTGGCACCATTTTTGAGTGAATTGCCAAAAGTCAGATTTTTGCTGAAATTGTGACCCCGGGGCTTAGGGATTTTTTCAAAAAAATATTTTTCGCAAGTTAAATTGTTTAGGGCTTATTTCTTGTCCTGTGTTAAAAAGCCTTCTGTTTCCATCGCCAAAACTTTCAGGGGAGCATTTGCAAGCTTCTGGCACCATTTTTGAGTGAATTGCCAAAAGTCAGATTTTTTCTGAAATTGTGACCCCGGGGCTTAGGGATTTTTTTGAAAAAAATATTTTCCGACGGTTAAGTTGTTGAGGGCTGATTTCTTGTCCTGTGATAAAAAGACTTCTGTTTCCCTTGCCAAAACTTTCAGGGGAGCATTTGCAACCGGTTGGCACCATTTTTGAGTGAATTGCCAAAAGTCTGATTTTTGCTGAAATTATGACGCCGGGGCTTCGGGATTTTTTCAAAAAAATATTTTCCGCAAGTTAAGTTGTTTAGGGCTGATTTCTTCTCCTGTGATAAAAAGCCTTCTGTTTCTACCGCCAAAACTTTTAGGGGAGCATTTGCCAGCTTCTGGCATCATTTTTGAGTGAATTGCCAAAAGTCAGATTTTTGCTGAAATTGTGACCCCGGGGCTTAGGGATTTTTTCAAAAAAATATTTTCCGACGGTTAAGTTGTTGAGGGCTGATTTCTTGTTCTGTGATAAAAAGCCTTCTGTTTCCATCGCCAAAACTTTCAGGGGAGCATTTGCAACCTTCTCACACCATTTTTGAGTGAATTTGCCAAAAGTCAGATTTTTGCTGAAATTGTGACCCCGGGGCTTAGGGATTTTTTCAAAAAAATATTTTCCGACGGTTAAGTTGTTGAGGGCTGATTTCTTGTTCTGTGATAAAAAGCCTTCGGTTTCCATTGCCAAAACTTTCAGGGGAGCATTTGCATGCTTCTGGCACCATTTTTGAGTGAATCGCCAAAAGTCAGATTTTTGCTGAAATTGTTGCCCCGGGGCTTAGGGATTTTTTCAAAAAAATATTTTCCGACGGTTACCGTAATTTTCGCTCCAAAACACGCACTTTTTTGCTCCTAGAAAGTAAGGGAAAATACCTGTGCGTGTTATGGAGCGAATGCACGGATCGGAGCCATGGCTGCCGTCAGTCAAGCAAAGCGGGAGCCACTTACAGGCTCTACGAGGCTCTGACTTTGCTTGCTTTAAAGCGACCTGGAGCCGGGGAGGAGGGAGGGAAGGAGAGCCATGGCAGCAAAGCCGGCAGCAGCCGCTTACAGGGAGGAGGGACAGACGCTAGCAAAAGTCCGTGCGCTCTCTAAACAGAGCAATGAGGCTGCAGAGGGAGGGCAGGAAAGATAAAATTTAAGTAACCAGCAGCAAAATAAAACCAACCTCGAGCTCTGAGCCAGCGCAGTGAAAACCAGGAAGTAAAAAAAAAGGCTGGGGAGGGATGAGGGAGAGGGGAAAACTTCGCAAATCCCCCACGTCTCAGCTGGGACGGAGCAGCTTGTTTTCAGGCAGGATAGATTTGAGCATTGGCTGAGTCCTAGTGCCCCTATCTCTTTTTTGTGCTCCATTCTATTGCTGCTGGTGGCTGCTTATCATTCAGGCTGCAAGGAGGAGCGCTTTTACACAGCTAATGGCGAATCCCCTGCAATCCAAGCCCTCCTCACTTGCTCAAATCTATTCTGCCTCAAAACAAGGAGCGGACGGAAAAGGCTGCAAACTGTTAAATGGAAAAAACCCAGGCACAGGGCAAATACCTTAAGTATACATTTAAAGCAACAGTGCTCTTTCCCTCCCTCCTCCCCGCTCAGCTTGCAGGAAAGCTCCTTCTCTACACCCTCCACACGTGCTCCTTGTCCCTTGAGTTCTTTTCCTTCCCTCCCCACTTAAAACGTGGTTACAAAGCACGGATCCACATGGATCCTCAGAATTTTTGCACTGGGTCACCCCAAATTCACCATCAGATCACATAGCATTTCCATGGCTATAGCCTGCACCAAAAAACACACACGCACCCACTGTTTCATGGGGGCGCAATGGCGCAAAAACGTGGTTACAAAGCATGGATCCACATGGATCCTCAGGATTTTTGCATTGGGCTACCCCAAACTCACTGTCAGATCACATGTCTGTGGCCACAGCATGAACCATAAAAATCATACATCCACTGTTTCGTTTAGAATATTTTTTCCTTGTTTTCCTCCTCTAAAAACTGTGTGCGTGTTATGGTCTGGTGCGTGTTATAGAGCGAAAAATACGGTATGTTGTTGAGGGCTAATTTCTTGTTCTGTGATAAAAAGCCTTCTGTTTCCATAGCCAAAACTTTCAGGGGAGCATTTGCAAGCTTCTGGCACCATTTTTGAGTAAATTGCCAAAAGTCAGATTTTTGCTGAAATTGTGACCCCGGGGCTTAGGGATTTTTTCAAAAAAATATTTTTCGCAAGTTAAGTTGTTTAGGGCTGATTTCTTGTCCTGTGATAAAAAGCCTTCTGTTTCCATCGCCAAAACTTTCAGGGGAGCATTTGCAAACTTCTGGCACCATTTTTGAGTGAATTGCCAAAAGTCAGATTTTTGCTGAAATTGTGACCCTGGGGCTTAGGGATTTTTTCAAAAAAATATTTTTCGCAAGTTAAGTTGTTTAGGACTGATTTCTTGTCCTGTGATAAAAAGCCTTATGTTTCCATCGCCAAAACTTTGAGGGGAGCATTTGCAAGCTTCTGGCACCATTTTTGAGTGAATTGCCAAAAGTCAGATTTTTGCTGAAATTGTGACCCCGGGGCTTAGGGATTTTTTCAAAAAAATATTTTCCGACGGTTAACTTATTGAGGGCTGATTTCTTGTTGTGTGATAAAAAGCCTTCTGTTTCGACGGCAAAAACTTTCAGGGGAGCATTTGCAAGCTTCTGGCATCATTTTTGAGTGAATCGCCAAAAGTCAGATTTTTGCTGAAATTGTGACCCCGGGGCTTAGGGATTTTTTCAAAAAAATATTTTCCGACGGTTAACTTGTTGAGGGCTGATTTCTTGTTCTGTGATAAAAAGCCTTCTGTTTCCATCGCCAAAACTTTCAGGGGAGCATTTGCAAGCTTCTGTCATCATTATTGATCGAATTGCCAAAAGTCAGATTTTTGCTGAAATTGTGACCCCGGGGCTTAGGGATTTTTTCAAAAAAATATTTTCCGATGGTTAAGTTGTAGAGGGCTGATTTCTTGTTCTGTGATAAAAAGCCTTCTGTTTCCATCGCCAAAACTTTCAGGGGAGCATTTGAAAACTTCTCGCACCATTTTTGAGTGAATTGCCAAAAGTCAGATTTTTGCTGAAATTGTGACCCCGGGGCTTAGGGATTTTTTCAAAAAAATATTTTCCGACGGTTAAGTTTTTTAGGGCAGATTTCTTGTCCTGTGATAAAAAGCCTTCTCTTTCCATCGCCAAAACTTTCAGGGGAGCATTTGCAAGCTTCTGGCACCATTTTTGAGTGAATCGCCAAAAGTCAGATTTTTGCTGAAATTGTGACCCCGGGGCTAAGGATTTTTTCAAAAAAATATTTTCCGCCGGTTAAGTTGTTGAGGGCTGATTTCTTGTCCTGTGATAAAAAGCCTTCTGTTTCCATCGCCAAAACTTTCAGGGGAGCATTTGCAAGCTTCTGTCATCATTTTTGAGTGAATTGCCAAAAGTCAGATTTTTGCTGAAATTTTGACCCCGGGGCTTAGGGATTTTTTCAAAAAAATATTTTCCGATGGTTAAGTTGTAGAGGGCTGATTTCTTCTCCTGTGATAAAAAGCCTTCTGTTTCGACGGCCAAAACTTTCAGGGGAGCATTTGCAAGCTTCTGGCATCATTTTCGAGTGAATTGCCAAAAGTCAGATTTTTGCTGAAATCGTTGACCCCCGCGGGGCTTAGGGATTTTTCCAAAAAAATATTTTCCGACGGTTAAGTTTTTTAGGGCTGATTTCTTCTCCTGTGATAAAAAGCCTTCTGTTTCCATCGCCAAAACTTTCAGGGGAGCATTTGAAAACTTCTCGCACCATTTTTGAGTGAATTGCCAAAAGTCAGATTTTTGCTGAAATTGTAACCCCGAGCTTAGGGATTTTTTCAAAAAAATATTTTCCGACGGTTAAGTTTTTTAGGGCTGATTTCTTGTCCTGTGAATAAAAGCCTTCTGTTTCCATCGCCAAAACTTTCAGGGGAGCATTTGCAAGCTTCTGGCACCATTTTTGAGTGAATTGCCAAAAGTCAGATTTTTGCTGAAATTGTGACCCCGGGGCTTAGGGATTTTTTCGAAAAAATATTTTCCGCCGGTTAAGTTGTTGAGGGCTGATTTCTTGTCCTGTGATAAAAAGCCTTCTGTTTCCATCGCCAAAACTTTCAGGGGAGCATTTGCAAGCTTCTGTCATCATTTTTGATTGAATTGCCAAAAGTCAGATTTTTGCTGAAATTTTGACCCCGGGGCTTAGGGATTTTTTCAAAAAAATATTTTCCGATGGTTAAGTTGTAGAGGGCTGATTTCTTGTTCTGTGATAAAAAGCCTTCTGTTTCCATCGCCAAAACTTTCAGGGGAGCATTTGAAAACTTCTCGCACCATTTTTGAGTGAATTGCCAAAAGTCAGATTTTTGCTGAAATTGTGACCCCGGGACTTAGGGATTTTTTCAAAAAAATATTTTTCGCAAGTTAAGTTGTTTAGGGCTGATTTCTTGTCCTGTGATAAAAAGCCTTCTGTTTCCATCGCCAAAACTTTCAGGGGAGCATTTGCAAACTTCTGGCACCATTTTTGAGTGAATTGCCAAAAGTCAGATTTTTGCTGAAATTGTGACCCTGGGGCTTAGGGATTTTTTCAAAAAAATATTTTTCGCAAGTTAAGTTGTTTAGGACTGATTTCTTGTCCTGTGATAAAAAGCCTTATGTTTCCATCGCCAAAACTTTGAGGGGAGCATTTGCAAGCTTCTGGCACCATTTTTGAGTGAATTGCCAAAAGTCAGATTTTTGCTGAAATTGTGACCCCGGGGCTTAGGGATTTTTTCAAAAAAATATTTTCCGACGGTTAACTTATTGAGGGCTGATTTCTTGTTGTGTGATAAAAAGCCTTCTGTTTCGACGGCAAAAACTTTCAGGGGAGCATTTGCAAGCTTCTGGCATCATTTTTGAGTGAATCGCCAAAAGTCAGATTTTTGCTGAAATTGTGACCCCGGGGCTTAGGGATTTTTTCAAAAAAATATTTTCCGACGGTTAACTTGTTGAGGGCTGATTTCTTGTTCTGTGATAAAAAGCCTTCTGTTTCCATCGCCAAAACTTTCAGGGGAGCATTTGCAAGCTTCTGTCATCATTATTGATCGAATTGCCAAAAGTCAGATTTTTGCTGAAATTGTGACCCCGGGGCTTAGGGATTTTTTCAAAAAAATATTTTCCGATGGTTAAGTTGTAGAGGGCTGATTTCTTGTTCTGTGATAAAAAGCCTTCTGTTTCCATCGCCAAAACTTTAAGGGGAGCATTTGAAAACTTCTCGCACCATTTTTGAGTGAATTGCCAAAAGTCAGATTTTTGCTGAAATTGTGACCCCGGGGCTTAGGGATTTTTTCAAAAAAATATTTTCCGACGGTTAAGTTTTTTAGGGCAGATTTCTTGTCCTGTGATAAAAAGCCTTCTCTTTCCATCGCCAAAACTTTCAGGGGAGCATTTGCAAGCTTCTGGCACCATTTTTGAGTGAATCGCCAAAAGTCAGATTTTTGCTGAAATTGTGACCCCGGGGCTAAGGATTTTTTCAAAAAAATATTTTCCGCCGGTTAAGTTGTTGAGGGCTGATTTCTTGTCCTGTGATAAAAAGCCTTCTGTTTCCATCGCCAAAACTTTCAGGGGAGCATTTGCAAGCTTCTGTCATCATTTTTGAGTGAATTGCCAAAAGTCAGATTTTTGCTGAAATTTTGACCCCGGGGCTTAGGGATTTTTTCAAAAAAATATTTTCCGATGGTTAAGTTGTAGAGGGCTGATTTCTTCTCCTGTGATAAAAAGCCTTCTGTTTCGACGGCCAAAACTTTCAGGGGAGCATTTGCAAGCTTCTGGCATCATTTTCGAGTGAATTGCCAAAAGTCAGATTTTTGCTGAAATCGTTGACCCCCGCGGGGCTTAGGGATTTTTCCAAAAAAATATTTTCCGACGGTTAAGTTTTTTAGGGCTGATTTCTTCTCCTGTGATAAAAAGCCTTCTGTTTCCATCGCCAAAACTTTCAGGGGAGCATTTGAAAACTTCTCGCACCATTTTTGAGTGAATTGCCAAAAGTCAGATTTTTGCTGAAATTGTGACCCCGAGCTTAGGGATTTTTTCAAAAAAATATTTTCCGACGGTTAAGTTTTTTAGGGCTGATTTCTTGTCCTGTGAATAAAAGCCTTCTGTTTCCATCGCCAAAACTTTCAGGGGAGCATTTGCAAGCTTCTGGCACCATTTTTGAGTGAATTGCCAAAAGTCAGATTTTTGCTGAAATTGTGACCCCGGGGCTTAGGGATTTTTTCGAAAAAATATTTTCCGCCGGTTAAGTTGTTGAGGGCTGATTTCTTGTCCTGTGATAAAAAGCCTTCTGTTTCCATCGCCAAAACTTTCAGGGGAGCATTTGCAAGCTTCTGTCATCATTTTTGATTGAATTGCCAAAAGTCAGATTTTTGCTGAAATTTTGACCCCGGGGCTTAGGGATTTTTTCAAAAAAATATTTTCCGATGGTTAAGTTGTAGAGGGCTGATTTCTTGTTCTGTGATAAAAAGCCTTCTGTTTCCATCGCCAAAACTTTCAGGGGAGCATTTGAAAACTTCTCGCACCATTTTTGAGTGAATTGCCAAAAGTCAGATTTTTGCTGAAATTGTGACCCCGGGACTTAGGGATTTTTTCAAAAAAATATTTTCCGACGGTTAAGTGTTTTAGGGCTGATTTCTTGTCCTGTGATAAAAAGCCTTCTGTTTCCATCGCCAAAACTTTCAGGGGAGCATTTGCAAGCTTCTGGCACCATTTTGGAGTGAATTGCCAAAAGTCAGATTTTTGCTGAAATTGTGACCCCGGGGCTTAGGGATGTTTTCAAAAAAATATTTTCCGCCGGTTAAGTTGTTGAGGGCTGATATCTTGTCCTGTGATAAAAAGCCTTCTGTTTCCATCCCCAAAACTTTCAGGGGAGCATTTGCAAGCTTCTGGCACCATTTTTGAGTGAATTGCCAAAAGTCAGATTTTTGCTGAAATTGTGACCCCGGGGCTTAGGGATTTTTTCAAAAATATATTTTCCGCCGGTTAAGTTGTTGAGGGCTGATTTATTCTCCTGTGATAAAAAACCTTCTGTTTCGACGGCCAAAACTTTCAGGGGAGCATTTGCAAGCTTCTGGCATCATTTTCGAGTGAATTACCAAAAGTCAGATTTTTGCTGAAATTGTGACCCCGGGGCTTAGGGATTTTTTCAAAAAAATATTTTCCGCCGGTTAAGTTGTTGAGGGCTGATTTCTTGTCCTGTGATAAAAAGGCTTCTGTTTCCATCACCAAAACTTTCAGGGGAGCATTTGCAACCGGTTGGCACCATTTTTGAGTGAATTGCCAAAAGACAGATTTTTGCTGAAATTGTGACCCCGGGGCTAAGGGATTTTTTCAAAAAAATATTTTCCGACGGTTAAGTTGTTGAGGGCTGATTTCTTGTCCTGTGATAAAAAGCCTCTGTTTCCATCGCCAAAACTTTCAGGGGAGCATTTGCAAGCTTCTCGCACCATTTTGGAGTGAATTGCCAAAAGTCAGATTTTTGCTGAAAATGTGACCCCGGAGCTTAGAGATTTTTTCAAAAAAATATTTTCCGACGGTTAAGTTGTTGAGGGCTGATTTCTTCTCCTGTGATAAAAAGCCTTCTGTTTACATCGCCAAAACTTTCAGGGGAGCATTTGAAATCTTCTCGCATCATTTTTGAGTGAATTGTCAAAAGTCAGATTTTTGCTTAAATTGTGACCCCGGGGCTTAGGGATTTTTTCAAAAAAATATTTTCCGACGGTTAAGTTTTTTAGGGCTGATTTCTTGTCCTGTGATAAAAAGCCTTCTGTTTCCATCGCCAAAACTTTCAGGGGAGCATTTGCAAGCTTCTGGCACCATTTTTGAGTGAATTGCCAAAAGTCAGATTTTTGCTGAAATTTTGACCCCGGGGCTTAGGGATTTTTTCAAAAAAATATTTTCCGATGGTTAAGTTGTTGAGGGCTGATTTCTTGTCCTGTGATAAAAAGCCTTCTGTTTCCATCGCCAAAACTTTCAGGGGAGCATTTGCAAGCTTCTGTCATCATTTTTGATTGAATTGCCAAAAGTCAGATTTTTGCTGAAATTTTGACCCCGGGGCTTAGGGATTTTTTCAAAAAAATATTTTCCGATGGTTAAGTTGTAGAGGGCTGATTTCTTGTTCTGTGATAAAAAGCCTTCTGTTTCCATCGCCAAAACTTTCAGGGGAGCATTTGAAAACTTCTCGCACCATTTTTGAGTGAATTGCCAAAAGTCAGATTTTTGCTGAAATTGTGACCCCGGGACTTAGGGATTTTTTCAAAAAAATATTTTCCGACGGTTAAGTGTTTTAGGGCTGATTTCTTGTCCTGTGATAAAAAGCCTTCTGTTTCCATCGCCAAAACTTTCAGGGGAGCATTTGCAAGCTTCTGGCACCATTTTGGAGTGAATTGCCAAAAGTCAGATTTTTGCTGAAATTGTGACCCCGGGGCTTAGGGATGTTTTCAAAAAAATATTTTCCGCCGGTTAAGTTGTTGAGGGCTGATATCTTGTCCTGTGATAAAAAGCCTTCTGTTTCCATCCCCAAAACTTTCAGGGGAGCATTTGCAAGCTTCTGGCACCATTTTTGAGTGAATTGCCAAAAGTCAGATTTTTGCTGAAATTGTGACCCCGGGGCTTAGGGATTTTTTCAAAAATATATTTTCCGCCGGTTAAGTTGTTGAGGGCTGATTTATTCTCCTGTGATAAAAAACCTTCTGTTTCGACGGCCAAAACTTTCAGGGGAGCATTTGCAAGCTTCTGGCATCATTTTCGAGTGAATTACCAAAAGTCAGATTTTTGCTGAAATTGTGACCCCGGGGCTTAGGGATTTTTTCAAAAAAATATTTTCCGCCGGTTAAGTTGTTGAGGGCTGATTTCTTGTCCTGTGATAAAAAGGCTTCTGTTTCCATCACCAAAACTTTCAGGGGAGCATTTGCAACCGGTTGGCACCATTTTTGAGTGAATTGCCAAAAGACAGATTTTTGCTGAAATTGTGACCCCGGGGCTAAGGGATTTTTTCAAAAAAATATTTTCCGACGGTTAAGTTGTTGAGGGCTGATTTCTTGTCCTGTGATAAAAAGCCTCTGTTTCCATCGCCAAAACTTTCAGGGGAGCATTTGCAAGCTTCTCGCACCATTTTGGAGTGAATTGCCAAAAGTCAGATTTTTGCTAAAAATGTGACCCCGGAGCTTAGAAATTTTTTCAAAAAAATATTTTCCGACGGTTAAGTTGTTGAGGGCTGATTTCTTCTCCTGTGATAAAAAGCCTTCTGTTTACATCGCCAAAACTTTCAGGGGAGCATTTGAAATCTTCTCGCATCATTTTTGAGTGAATTGTCAAAAGTCAGATTTTTGCTTAAATTGTGACCCCGGGGCTTAGGGATTTTTTCAAAAAAATATTTTCCGACGGTTAAGTTTTTTAGGGCTGATTTCTTGTCCTGTGATAAAAAGCCTTCTGTTTCCATCGCCAAAACTTTCAGGGGAGCATTTGCAAGCTTCTGGCACCATTTTTGAGTGAATTGCCAAAAGTCAGATTTTTGCTGAAATTGTGACCCCGGGGCTTAGGGATGTTTTCAAAAAAATATTTTCCGCCGGTTAAGTTGTTGAGGGCTGATTTCTTGTCCTGTGATAAAAAGCCTTCTGTTTCCATCGCCAAAACTTTCAGGGGAGCATTTGCAAGCTTCTGGCACCATTTTTGAGTCAATTGCCAAAAGTCAGATTTTTGCTGAAATTGTTACCCCGGGGCTTAGGGATTTTTTCAAAAAAATATTTTCCGCCGGTTAAGTTGTTGAGGGCTGATTTCTTCTCCTGTGATAAAAAGCCTTCTGTTTCGACGGCCAAAACTTTCAGGGGAGCATTTGCAAGCTTCTGGCATCATTTTCAATTTAATTGCCAAAAGTCAGATTTTTGCTGAAATCGTTGACCCGGGGCTTAGGGATTTTTTCGAAAAAATATTTTCCACCGGTTAAGTTGTTGAGGGCTGGTTTCTTGTCCTGTGATAAAAAGCCTTCTGTTTCCATCGCCAAAACTTATAGGGGAGCATTTGCAAGCTTCTGTCATCATTTTTGATTGAATTGCCAAAAGTCAGATTTTTGCTGAAATTGTGACCCCGGGGCTTAGGGATTTTTTCAAAAAAATATTTTCCGATGGTTAAGTTGTAGAGGGCTGATTTCTTGTTCTGTGATAAAAAGCCTTCTGTTTCCATCGCCAAAACTTTCAGGGGAGCATTTGAAATCTTCTTGCACCATTTTTGAGTGAATTGCCAAAAGTCAGATTTTTGCTGAAATTGTGACCCCGGGGCTTAGGGATTTTTTCAAAAAAATATTTTGCGACGGTTAAGTGTTTTAGGGCTGATTTCTTGTCCTGTGATAAAAAGCCTTCTGTTTCCATCGCCAAAACTTTCAGGGGAGCATTTGCAAGCTTCTGGCACCATTTTGGAGTGAATTGCCAAAAGTCAGATTTTTGCTGAAATTGTGACCCCGGGGCTTAGGGATGTTGTCAAAAAAATATTTTCCGACGGTTAAGTTTTTTAGGGCAGATTTCTTGTCCTGTGATAAAAAGCCTTCTCTTTCCATCGCCAAAACTTTCAGGGGAGCATTTGCAAGCTTCTGGCACCATTTTTGAGTGAATTGCCAAAAGTCAGATTTTTGCTGAAATTGTGACCCCGGGGCTTAGGGATTTTTTCAAAAAAATATTTTCCGCCGGTTAAGTTGTTGAGGGCTGATTTCTTCTCCTGTGATAAAAAACCTTCTGTTTCGACGGCCAAAACTTTCAGGGGAGCATTTGCAAGCTTCTGGCATCATTTTCGAGTGAATTGCCAAAAGTCAGATTTTTGCTGAAATTGTGACCCCGGGGCTTAGGGATTTTTTCAAAAAAATATTTTCCGCCGGTTAAGTTGTTGAGGGCTGATTTCTTGTCCTGTGATAAAAAGGCTTCTGTTTCCATCACCAAAACTTTCAGGGGAGCATTTGCAACCGGTTGGCACCATTTTTGAGTGAATTGCCAAAAGACAGATTTTTGCTGAAATTGTGACCCCGGGGCTAAGGGATTTTTTCAAAAAAATATTTTCCGACGGTTAAGTTGTTGAGGGCTGATTTCTTGTCCTGTGATAAAAAGCCTTCTGTTTCCATCGCCAAAACTTTCAGGGGAGCATTTGCAAGCTTCTCGCACCATTTTGGAGTGAATTGCCAAAAGTCAGATTTTTGCTGAAAATGTGACCCCGGAGCTTAGAGATTTTTTCAAAAAAATATTTTCCGACGGTTAAGTTGTTGAGGGCTGATTTCTTCTCCTGTGATAAAAAGCCTTCTGTTTCCATCGCCAAAACTTTCAGGGGAGCATTTGAAATCTTCTCGCATCATTTTTGAGTGAATTGTCAAAAGTCAGATTTTTGCTTAAATTGTGACCCCGGGGCTTAGGGATTTTTTCAAAAAAATATTTTCCGACGGTTAAGTTTTTTAGGGCTGATTTCTTGTCCTGTGATAAAAAGCCTTCTGTTTCCATCGCCAAAACTTTCAGGGGAGCATTTGCAAGCTTCTGGCACCATTTTTGAGTGAATTGCCAAAAGTCAGATTTTTGCTGAAATTGTGACCCCGGGGCTTAGGGATGTTTTCAAAAAAATATTTTCCGCCGGTTAAGTTGTTGAGGGCTGATTTCTTGTCCTGTGATAAAAAGCCTTCTGTTTCCATCGCCAAAACTTTCAGGGGAGCATTTGCAAGCCTCTGGCACCATTTTTGAGTGAATTGCCAAAAGTCAGATTTTTGCTGAAATTGTGACCCCGGGGCTTAGGGATTTTTTCAAAAAAATATTTTCCGCCGGTTAAGTTGTTGAGGGCTGATTTCTTCTCCTGTGATAAAAAGCCTTCTGTTTCGACGGCCAAAACTTTCAGGGGAGCATTTGCAAGCTTCTGGCATCATTTTCAAGTTAATTGCCAAAAGTCAGATTTTTGCTGAAATCGTTGACCCGGGGCTTAGGGATTTTTTCGAAAAAATATTTTCCACCGGTTAAGTTGTTGAGGGCTGGTTTCTTGTCCTGTGATAAAAAGCCTTCTGTTTCCATCGCCAAAACTTATAGGGGAGCATTTGCAAGCTTCTGTCATCATTTTTGATTGAATTGCCAAAAGTCAGATTTTTGCTGAAATTGTGACCCCGGGGCTTAGGGATTTTTTCAAAAAAATATTTTCCGATGGTTAAGTTGTAGAGGGCTGATTTCTTGTTCTGTGATAAAAAGCCTTCTGTTTCCATCGCCAAAACTTTCAGGGGAGCATATGAAATCTTCTCGCACCATTTTTGAGTGAATTGCCAAAAGTCAGATTTTTGCTGAAATTGTGACCCCGGGGCTTAGGGATTTTTTCAAAAAAATATTTTCCGACGGTTAAGTGTTTTAGGGCTGATTTCTTGTCCTGTGATAAAAAGCCTTCTGTTTCCATCGCCAAAACTTTCAGGGGAGCATTTGCAAGCTTCTGGCACCATTTTGGAGTGAATTGCCAAAAGTCAGATTTTTGCTGAAATTGTGACCCCGGGGCTTAGGGATTTTTTCAAAAAAATATTTTCCGACGGTTAAGTTTTTTAGGGCAGATTTCTTGTCCTGTGATAAAAAGCCTTCTCTTTCCATCGCCAAAACTTTCAGGGGAGCATTTGCAAGCTTCTGGCACCATTTTTGAGTGAATCGCCAAAAGTCAGATTTTTGCTGAAATTGTGACCGGGGCTAAGGATTTTTTCAAAAAAATATTTTCCGCCGGTTAAGTTGTTGAGGGCTGATTTCTTGTCCTGTGATAAAAAGCCTTCTGTTTCCATCGCCAAAACTTTCAGGGGAGCATTTGCAAGCTTCTGGCACCATTTTTGAGTGAATTGCCAAAAGTCAGATTTTTGCTGAAATTGTGACCCCGGGGCTTAGGGATTTTTTCAAAAAAATATTTTCCGCCGGTTAAGTTGTTGAGGGCTGATTTCTTCTCCTGTGATAAAAAACCTTCTGTTTCGACGGCCAAAACTTTCAGGGGAGCATTTGCAAGCTTCTGGCATCATTTTCGAGTGAATTGCCAAAAGTCAGATTTTTGCTGAAATTGTGACCCCGGGGCTTAGGGATTTTTTCAAAAAAATATTTTCCGCCGGTTAAGTTGTTGAGGGCTGATTTCTTGTCCTGTGATAAAAAGGCTTCTGTTTCCATCACCAAAACTTTCAGGGGAGCATTTGCAACCGGTTGGCACCATTTTTGAGTGAATTGCCAAAAGACAGATTTTTGCTGAAATTGTGACCCCGGGGCTAAGGGATTTTTTCAAAAAAATATTTTCCGACGGTTAAGTTGTTGAGGGCTGATTTCTTGTCCTGTGATAAAAAGCCTTCTGTTTCCATCGCCAAAACTTTCAGGGGAGCATTTGCAAGCTTCTCGCACCATTTTGGAGTGAATTGCCAAAAGTCAGATTTTTGCTGAAAATGTGACCCCGGAGCTTAGAGATTTTTTCAAAAAAATATTTTCCGACGGTTAAGTTGTTGAGGGCTGATTTCTTCTCCTGTGATAAAAAGCCTTCTGTTTCCATCGCCAAAACTTTCAGGGGAGCATTTGAAATCTTCTCGCATCATTTTTGAGTGAATTGTCAAAAGTCAGATTTTTGCTTAAATTGTGACCCCGGGGCTTAGGGATTTTTTCAAAAAAATATTTTCCGACGGTTAAGTTTTTTAGGGCTGATTTCTTGTCCTGTGATAAAAAGCCTTCTGTTTCCATCGCCAAAACTTTCAGGGGAGCATTTGCAAGCTTCTGGCACCATTTTTGAGTGAATTGCCAAAAGTCAGATTTTTGCTGAAATTGTGACCCCGGGGCTTAGGGATGTTTTCAAAAAAATATTTTCCGCCGGTTAAGTTGTTGAGGGCTGATTTCTTGTCCTGTGATAAAAAGCCTTCTGTTTCCATCGCCAAAACTTTCAGGGGAGCATTTGCAAGCCTCTGGCACCATTTTTGAGTGAATTGCCAAAAGTCAGATTTTTGCTGAAATTGTGACCCCGGGGCTTAGGGATTTTTTCAAAAAAATATTTTCCGCCGGTTAAGTTGTTGAGGGCTGATTTCTTCTCCTGTGATAAAAAGCCTTCTGTTTCGACGGCCAAAACTTTCAGGGGAGCATTTGCAAGCTTCTGGCATCATTTTCAAGTTAATTGCCAAAAGTCAGATTTTTGCTGAAATCGTTGACCCGGGGCTTAGGGATTTTTTCGAAAAAATATTTTCCACCGGTTAAGTTGTTGAGGGCTGGTTTCTTGTCCTGTGATAAAAAGCCTTCTGTTTCCATCGCCAAAACTTATAGGGGAGCATTTGCAAGCTTCTGTCATCATTTTTGATTGAATTGCCAAAAGTCAGATTTTTGCTGAAATTGTGACCCCGGGGCTTAGGGATTTTTTCAAAAAAATATTTTCCGATGGTTAAGTTGTAGAGGGCTGATTTCTTGTTCTGTGATAAAAAGCCTTCTGTTTCCATCGCCAAAACTTTCAGGGGAGCATATGAAATCTTCTCGCACCATTTTTGAGTGAATTGCCAAAAGTCAGATTTTTGCTGAAATTGTGACCCCGGGGCTTAGGGATTTTTTCAAAAAAATATTTTCCGACGGTTAAGTGTTTTAGGGCTGATTTCTTGTCCTGTGATAAAAAGCCTTCTGTTTCCATCGCCAAAACTTTCAGGGGAGCATTTGCAAGCTTCTGGCACCATTTTGGAGTGAATTGCCAAAAGTCAGATTTTTGCTGAAATTGTGACCCCGGGGCTTAGGGATTTTTTCAAAAAAATATTTTCCGACGGTTAAGTTTTTTAGGGCAGATTTCTTGTCCTGTGATAAAAAGCCTTCTCTTTCCATCGCCAAAACTTTCAGGGGAGCATTTGCAAGCTTCTGGCACCATTTTTGAGTGAATCGCCAAAAGTCAGATTTTTGCTGAAATTGTGACCGGGGCTAAGGATTTTTTCAAAAAAATATTTTCCGCCGGTTAAGTTGTTGAGGGCTGATTTCTTGTCCTGTGATAAAAAGCCTTCTGTTTCCATCGCCAAAACTTTCAGGGGAGCATTTGCAACCGGTTGGCACCATTTTTGAGTGAATTGCCAAAAGACAGATTTTTGCTGAAATTGTGACCCCGGGGCTTAGGGATGTTTTCAAAAAAATATTTTCCGCCGGTTAAGTTGTTGAGGGCTGATTTCTTCTCCTGTAATAAAAAGCCTTCTGTTTCGACGGCCAAAACTTTCAGGGGAGCATTTGCAAGCTTCTGGCATCATTTTCGAGTGAATTGCCAAAAGTCAGATTTTTGCTGAAATCGTTGACCCCCGCGGGGCTTAGGGATTTTTCCAAAAAAATATTTTCCGCCGGTTAAGTTGTTGAGGGCTGATTTCTTGTCCTGTGATAAAAAGCCTTCTGTTTCCATCGCCAAAACTTTCAGGGGAGCATTTGCAAGCTTCTGTCATCATTTTTGAGTGAATTGCCAAAAGTCAGATTTTTGCTGAAATTTTGACCCCGGGGCTTAGGGATTTTTTCAAAAAAATATTTTCCGATGGTTAAGTTGTAGAGGGCTGATTTCTTGTTCTGTGATAAAAAGCCTTCTGTTTCCATCGCCAAAACTTTCAGGGGAGCATTTGCAAGCTTCTGGCATCCTTTTTGAGTGAATTGCCAAAGGTCAGATTTTTGCTGAAATTGTGACCCCGGGGCTTAGGGATTTTTTCAAAAAAATATTTTCCGCCGGTTAAGTTGTTGAGGGCTGATTTCTTGTCCTGTGATAAAAAGGCTTCTGTTTCCATCACCAAAACTTTCAGGGGAGCATTTGCAACCGGTTGGCACCATTTTTGAGTGAATTGCCAAAAGACAGATTTTTGCTGAAATTGTGACCCCGGGGCTTAGGGATTTTTTCAAAAAAATATTTTCCGCCGGTTAAGTTGTTGAGGGCTGATTTCTTCTCCTGTGATAAAAAGCCTTCTGTTTCGACGGCCAAAACTTTCAGGGGAGCATTTGCAAGCTTCTGGCATCATTTTCGAGTGAATTGCCAAAAGTCAGATTTTTGCTGAAATCGTTGACCCCCGCGGGGCTTAGGGATTTTTCCAAAAAAATATTTTCCGACGGTTAAGTTTTTTAGGGCTGATTTCTTCTCCTGTGATAAAAAGCCTTCTGTTTCCATCGCCAAAACCTTCAGGGGAGCATTTGAAAACTTCTCGCACCATTTTTGAGTGAATTGCCAAAAGTCAGATTTCTGCTGAAATTGTGACCCCGAGCTTAGGGATTTTTTCAAAAAAATATTTTCCGACGGTTAAGTTTTTTAGGGCTGATTTCTTGTCCTGTGAATAAAAGCCTTCTGTTTCCATCGCCAAAACTTTCAGGGGAGCATTTGCAAGCTTCTGGCACCATTTTTGAGTGAATTGCCAAAAGTCAGATTTTTGCTGAAATTGTGACCCCGGGGCTTAGGGATGTTTTCAAAAAAATATTTTCCGCCGGTTAAGTTGTTGAGGGCTGATTTCTTGTCCTGTGATAAAAAGCCTTCTGTTTCCATCCCCAAAACTTTCAGGGGAGCATTTGCAAGCTTCTGGCACCATTTTTGAGTGAATTGCCAAAAGTCAGATTTTTGCTGAAATTGTGACCCCGGGGCTTAGGGATTTTTTCAAAAAAATATTTTCCGCAAGTTAAGTTGTTGAGGGCTGATTTCTTCTCCTGTGATAAAAAGCCTTCTGTTTCGACGGCCAAAACTTTCAGGGGAACATTTGCAAGCTTCTGGCATCATTTTCGAGTGAATTGCCAAAAGTCAGATTTTTGCTGAAATCGTTGACCCGGGGCTTAGGGATTTTTTCGAAAAAATATTTTCCACCGGTTAAGTTGTTGAGGGCTGATTTCTTGTCCTGTGATAAAAAGCCTTCTGTTTCCATCGCCAAAACTTTAAGGGGAGCATTTGCAAGCTTCTGTCATCATTTTTGATTGAATTGCCAAAAGTCAGATTTTTGCTGAAATTTTGACCCCGGGGCTTAAGGATTTTTTCAAAAAAATATTTTCCGATGGTTAAGTTGTAGAGGGCTGATTTCTTGTTCTGTGATAAAAAGCCTTCTGTTTCCATCGCCAAAACTTTCAGGGGAGCATTTGAAAACTTCTCGCACCATTTTTGAGTGAATTGCCAAAAGTCAGATTTTTGCTGAAATTGTGACCCCGGGACTTAGGGATTTTTTCAAAAAAATATTTTCCGACGGTTAAGTGTTTTAGGGCTGATTTCTTGTCCTGTGATAAAAAGCCTTCTGTTTCCATCGCCAAAACTTTCAGGGGAGCATTTGCAAGCTTCTGGCACCATTTTGGAGTGAATTGCCAAAAGTCAGATTTTTGCTGAAATTGTGACCCCGGGGCTTAGGGATGTTTTCAAAAAAATATTTTCCGCCGGTTAAGTTGTTGAGGGCTGATATCTTGTCCTGTGATAAAAAGCCTTCTGTTTCCATCGCCAAAACTTTCAGGGGAGCATTTGCAAGCTTCTGGCACCATTTTTGAGTGAATTGCCAAAAGTCAGATTTTTGCTGAAATTGTGACCCCGGGGCTTAGGGATTTTTTCAAAAAAATATTTTCCGCCGGTTAAGTTGTTGAGGGCTGATTTCTTCTCCTGTGATAAAAAGCCTTCTGTTTCGACGGCCAAAACTTTCAGGGGAGCATTTGCAAGCTTCTGGCATCATTTTCGAGTTAATTGCCAAAAGTCAGATTTTTGCTGAAATCGTTGACCCGGGGCTTAGGGATTTTTTCGAAAAAATATTTTCCACCGGTTAAGTTGTTGAGGGCTGGTTTCTTGTCCTGTGATAAAAAGCCTTCTGTTTCCATCGCCAAAACTTATAGGGGAGCATTTGCAAGCTTCTGTCATCATTTTTGATTGAATTGCCAAAAGTCAGATTTTTGCTGAAATTGTGACCCCGGGGCTTAGGGATTTTTTCAAAAAAATATTTTCCGATGGTTAAGTTGTAGAGGGCTGATTTCTTGTTCTGTGATAAAAAGCCTTCTGTTTCCATCGCCAAAACTTTCAGGGGAGCATATGAAATCTTCTCGCACCATTTTTGAGTGAATTGCCAAAAGTCAGATTTTTGCTGAAATTGTGACCCCGGGGCTTAGGGATTTTTTCAAAAAAATATTTTCCGACGGTTAAGTGTTTTAGGGCTGATTTCTTGTCCTGTGATAAAAAGCCTTCTGTTTCCATCGCCAAAACTTTCAGGGGAGCATTTGCAAGCTTCTGGCACCATTTTGGAGTGAATTGCCAAAAGTCAGATTTTTGCTGAAATTGTGACCCCGGGGCTTAGGGATTTTTTCAAAAAAATATTTTCCGACGGTTAAGTTTTTTAGGGCAGATTTCTTGTCCTGTGATAAAAAGCCTTCTCTTTCCATCGCCAAAACTTTCAGGGGAGCATTTGCAAGCTTCTGGCACCATTTTTGAGTGAATCGCCAAAAGTCAGATTTTTGCTGAAATTGTGACCGGGGCTAAGGATTTTTTCAAAAAAATATTTTCCGCCGGTTAAGTTGTTGAGGGCTGATTTCTTGTCCTGTGATAAAAAGCCTTCTGTTTCCATCGCCAAAACTTTCAGGGGAGCATTTGCAAGCTTCTGTCATCATTTTTGAGTGAATTGCCAAAAGTCAGATTTTTGCTGAAATTTTGACCCCGGGGCTTAGGGATTTTTTCAAAAAAATATTTTCCGATGGTTAAGTTGTAGAGGGCTGATTTCTTGTTCTGTGATAAAAAGCCTTCTGTTTCCATCGCCAAAACTTTCAGGGGAGCATTTGCAAGCTTCTGGCATCCTTTTTGAGTGAATTGCCAAAGGTCAGATTTTTGCTGAAATTGTGACCCCGGGGCTTAGGGATTTTTTCAAAAAAATATTTTCCGCCGGTTAAGTTGTTGAGGGCTGATTTCTTGTCCTGTGATAAAAAGGCTTCTGTTTCCATCACCAAAACTTTCAGGGGAGCATTTGCAACCGGTTGGCACCATTTTTGAGTGAATTGCCAAAAGACAGATTTTTGCTGAAATTGTGACCCCGGGGCTTAGGGATTTTTTCAAAAAAATATTTTCCGCCGGTTAAGTTGTTGAGGGCTGATTTCTTCTCCTGTGATAAAAAGCCTTCTGTTTCGACGGCCAAAACTTTCAGGGGAGCATTTGCAAGCTTCTGGCATCATTTTCGAGTGAATTGCCAAAAGTCAGATTTTTGCTGAAATCGTTGACCCCCGCGGGGCTTAGGGATTTTTCCAAAAAAATATTTTCCGACGGTTAAGTTTTTTAGGGCTGATTTCTTCTCCTGTGATAAAAAGCCTTCTGTTTCCATCGCCAAAACCTTCAGGGGAGCATTTGAAAACTTCTCGCACCATTTTTGAGTGAATTGCCAAAAGTCAGATTTCTGCTGAAATTGTGACCCCGAGCTTAGGGATTTTTTCAAAAAAATATTTTCCGACGGTTAAGTTTTTTAGGGCTGATTTCTTGTCCTGTGAATAAAAGCCTTCTGTTTCCATCGCCAAAACTTTCAGGGGAGCATTTGCAAGCTTCTGGCACCATTTTTGAGTGAATTGCCAAAAGTCAGATTTTTGCTGAAATTGTGACCCCGGGGCTTAGGGATGTTTTCAAAAAAATATTTTCCGCCGGTTAAGTTGTTGAGGGCTGATTTCTTGTCCTGTGATAAAAAGCCTTCTGTTTCCATCCCCAAAACTTTCAGGGGAGCATTTGCAAGCTTCTGGCACCATTTTTGAGTGAATTGCCAAAAGTCAGATTTTTGCTGAAATTGTGACCCCGGGGCTTAGGGATTTTTTCAAAAAAATATTTTCCGCAAGTTAAGTTGTTGAGGGCTGATTTCTTCTCCTGTGATAAAAAGCCTTCTGTTTCGACGGCCAAAACTTTCAGGGGAGCATTTGCAAGCTTCTGGCATCATTTTCGAGTGAATTGCCAAAAGTCAGATTTTTGCTGAAATCGTTGACCCGGGGCTTAGGGATTTTTTCGAAAAAATATTTTCCACCGGTTAAGTTGTTGAGGGCTGATTTCTTGTCCTGTGATAAAAAGCCTTCTGTTTCCATCGCCAAAACTTTAAGGGGAGCATTTGCAAGCTTCTGTCATCATTTTTGATTGAATTGCCAAAAGTCAGATTTTTGCTGAAATTTTGACCCCGGGGCTTAGGGATTTTTTCAAAAAAATATTTTCCGATGGTTAAGTTGTAGAGGGCTGATTTCTTGTTCTGTGATAAAAAGCCTTCTGTTTCCATCGCCAAAACTTTCAGGGGAGCATTTGAAAACTTCTCGCACCATTTTTGAGTGAATTGCCAAAAGTCAGATTTTTGCTGAAATTGTGACCCCGGGACTTAGGGATTTTTTCAAAAAAATATTTTCCGACGGTTAAGTGTTTTAGGGCTGATTTCTTGTCCTGTGATAAAAAGCCTTCTGTTTCCATCGCCAAAACTTTCAGGGGAGCATTTGCAAGCTTCTGGCACCATTTTGGAGTGAATTGCCAAAAGTCAGATTTTTGCTGAAATTGTGACCCCGGGGCTTAGGGATGTTTTCAAAAAAATATTTTCCGCCGGTTAAGTTGTTGAGGGCTGATATCTTGTCCTCTGATAAAAAGCCTTCTGTTTCCATCCCCAAAACTTTCAGGGGAGCATTTGCAAGCTTCTGGCACCATTTTTGAGTGAATTGCCAAAAGTCAGATTTTTGCTGAAATAATGACCCCGGGGCTTAGGGATTTTTTCAAAAAAATATTTTCCGCCGGTTAAGTTGTTGAGGGCTGATTTCTTGTCCTGTGATAAAAAGGCTTCTGTTTCCATCACCAAAACTTTCAGGGGAGCATTTGCAACCGGTTGGCACCATTTTTGAGTGAATTGCCAAAAGATAGATTTTTGCTGAAATTGTGACCCCGGGGCTAAGGGATTTTTTCAAAAAAATATTTTCCGACGGTTAAGTTGTTGAGGGCTGATTTCTTGTCCTGTGATAAAAAGCCTTCTGTTTCCATCGCCAAAACTTTCAGGGGAGCATTTGCAAGCTTCTCGCACCATTTTGGAGTGAATTGCCAAAAGTCAGATTTTTTCTGAAAATGTGACCCCGGAGCTTAGAGATTTTTTCAAAAAAATATTTTCCGACGGTTAAGTTGTTGAGGACTGATTTCTTCTCCTGTGATAAAAAGCCTTCTGTTTCCATCGCCAAAACTTTCAGGGGAGCATTTGAAATCTTCTCGCATCATTTTTGAGTGAATTGTCAAAAGTCAGATTTTTGCTTAAATTGTGACCCCGGGGCTTAGGGATTTTTTCAAAAAAATATTTTCCGACGGTTAAGTTTTTTAGGGCTGATTTCTTGTCCTGTGATAAAAAGCCTTCTGTTTCCATCGCCAAAACTTTCAGGGGAGCATTTGCAAGCTTCTGGCACCATTTTTGAGTGAATTGCCAAAAGTCAGATTTTTGCTGAAATTGTGACCCCGGGGCTTAGGGATGTTTTCAAAAAAATATTTTCCGCCGGTTAAGTTGTTGAGGGCTGATTTCTTGTCCTGTGATAAAAAGCCTTCTGTTTCCATCGCCAAAACTTTCAGGGGAGCATTTGCAAGCTTCTGGCACCATTTTTGAGTGAATTGCCAAAAGTCAGATTTTTGCTGAAATTGTGACCCCGGGGCTTAGGGATTTTTTCAAAAAAATATTTTCCGCCGGTTAAGTTGTTGAGGGCTGATTTCTTCTCCTGTGATAAAAAGCCTTCTGTTTCGACGGCCAAAACTTTCAGGGGAGCATTTGCAAGCTTCTGGCATCATTTTCAAGTTAATTGCCAAAAGTCAGATTTTTGCTGAAATCGTTGACCCGGGGCTTAGGGATTTTTTCGAAAAAATATTTTCCACCGGTTAAGTTGTTGAGGGCTGGTTTCTTGTCCTGTGATAAAAAGCCTTCTGTTTCCATCGCCAAAACTTATAGGGGAGCATTTGCAAGCTTCTGTCATCATTTTTGATTGAATTGCCAAAAGTCAGATTTTTGCTGAAATTGTGACCCCGGGGCTTAGGGATTTTTTCAAAAAAATATTTTCCGATGGTTAAGTTGTAGAGGGCTGATTTCTTGTTCTGTGATAAAAAGCCTTCTGTTTCCATCGCCAAAACTTTCAGGGGAGCATTTGCAAGCTTCTGGCACCATTTTTGAGTGAATTGCCAAAAGTCAGATTTTTGCTGAAATTGTGACCCCGGGGCTTAGGGATTTTTTCAAAAATATATTTTCCGCCGGTTAAGTTGTTGAGGGCTGGTTTCTTGTCCTGTGATAAAAAGCCTTCTGTTTCCATCGCCAAAACTTTCAGGGGAGCATTCGCAAGCTTCTGGCATCATTTTCGAGTGAATTGCCAAAAGTCAGATTTTTGCTGAAATTGTGACCCCGGGGCTTAGGGATTTTTTCAAAAAAATATTTTCCGCCGGTTAAGTTGTTGAGGGCTGATTTCTTGTCCTGTGATAAAAAGGCTTCTGTTTCCATCGCCAAAACTTTCAGGGGAGCATTTGCAACCGGTTGGCACCATTTTTGAGTGAATTGCCAAAAGACAGATTTTTGCTGAAATTGTGACCCCGGGGCTTAGGGATTTTTTCAAAAAAATATTTTCCGACGGTTAAGTTGTTGAGGGCTGATTTCTTGTCCTGTGATAAAAAGCCTTCTGTTTCCATCGCCAAAACTTTCAGGGGAGCATTTGCAAGCTTCTCGTACCATTTTGGAGTGAATTGCCAAAAGTCAGATTTTTGCTGAAAATGTGACCCCGGAGCTTAGGGATTTTTTCAAAAAAATATTTTCCGACGGTTAAGCTGTTGAGGACTGATTTCTTCTCCTGTGATAAAAAGCCTTCTGTTTCCATCGCCAAAACTTTAAGGGGAGCATTTGAAATCTTCTCGCACCATTTTTGAGTGAATTGCCAAAAGTCAGATTTTTGCTGAAATTGTGACCCCGGGGCTTAGGGATTTTTTCAAAAAAATATTTTCCGCCGGTTAAGTTGTTGAGGGCTGATTTCTTCTCCTGTGATAAAAAGCCTTCTGTTTTGACGGCCAAAACTTTCAGGGGAGCATTTGCAAGCTTCTGGCATCATTTTCGAGTGAATTGCCAAAAGTCAGATTTTTGCTGAAATCGTTGACCCGGGGCTTAGGGATTTTTTCGAAAAAATATTTTCCACCGGTTAAGTTGTTGAGGGCTGGTTTCTTGTCCTGTGATAAAAAGCCTTCTGTTTCCATCGCCAAAACTTACAGGGGAGCATTTGCAAGCTTCTGTCATCATTTTTGATTGAATTGCCAAAAGTCAGATTTTTGCTGAAATTTTGACCCCGGGGCTTAGGGATTTTTTCAAAAAAATATTTTCCGATGGTTAAGTTGTAGAGGGCTGATTTCTTGTTCTGTGATAAAAAGCCTTCTGTTTCCATTGCCAAAACTTTCAGGGGAGCATTTGAAAACTTCTCGCACCATTTTTGATTGAATTGCCAAAAGTCAGATTTTTGCTGAAATTGTGACCCCGGGGCTTAGGGATTTTTTCAAAAAAATATTTTCCGACGGTTAAGTGTTTTAGGGCTGATTTCTTGTCCTGTGATAAAAAGCCTTCTGTTTCCATCACCAAAACTTTCAGGGGAGCATTTGCAAGCTTCTGGCACCATTTTTGAGTGAATCGCCAAAAGTCAGATTTTTGCTGAAATTGTGACCGGGGCTAAGGATTTTTTCAAAAAAATATTTTCCGCCGGTTAAGTTGTTGAGGGCTGATTTCTTGTCCTGTGATAAAAAGCCTTCTGTTTCCATCGCCAAAACTTTCAGGGGAGCATTTGCAAGCTTCTGTCATCATTTTTGAGTGAATTGCCAAAAGTCAGATTTTTGCTGAAATTTTGACTTCGGGGCTTAGGAAGTTTTTCAAAAAAATATTTTCCGATGGTTAAGTTGTAGAGGGCTGATTTCTTGTTTTGTGATAAAAAGCCTTCTGTTTCCATCGCCAAAACTTTCAGGGGAGCATTTGCAAGCTTCTGGCATCCTTTTTGAGTGAATTGCCAAAGGTCAGATTTTTGCTGAAATTGTGACCCCGGGGCTTAGGGATTTTTTCAAAAAAATATTTTCCGCCGGTTAAGTTGTTGAGGGCTGATTTCTTGTCCTGTGATAAAAAGCCTTCTGTTTCCATCGCCAAAACTTTCAGGGGAGCATTTGCAACCGGTTGGCACCATTTTTGAGTGAATTGCCAAAAGACAGATTTTTGCTGAAATTGTGACCCCGGGGCTTAGGGATGTTTTCAAAAAAATATTTTCCGCCGGTTAAGTTGTTGAGGGCTGATTTCTTCTCCTGTAATAAAAAGCCTTCTGTTTCGACGGCCAAAACTTTCAGGGGAGCATTTGCAAGCTTCTGGCATCATTTTCGAGTGAATTGCCAAAAGTCAGATTTTTGCTGAAATCGTTGACCCCCGCGGGGCTTAGGGATTTTTCCAAAAAAATATTTTCCGCCGGTTAAGTTGTTGAGGGCTGATTTCTTGTCCTGTGATAAAAAGCCTTCTGTTTCCATCGCCAAAACTTTCAGGGGAGCATTTGCAAGCTTCTGTCATCATTTTTGAGTGAATTGCCAAAAGTCAGATTTTTGCTGAAATTTTGACCCCGGGGCTTAGGGATTTTTTCAAAAAAATATTTTCCGATGGTTAAGTTGTAGAGGGCTGATTTCTTGTTCTGTGATAAAAAGCTTTCTGTTTCCATCGCCAAAACTTTCAGGGGAGCATTTGCAAGCTTCTGGCATCCTTTTTGAGTGAATTGCCAAAGGTCAGATTTTTGCTGAAATTGTGACCCCGGGGCTTAGGGATTTTTTCAAAAAAATATTTTCCGCCGGTTAAGTTGTTGAGGGCTGATTTCTTGTCCTGTGATAAAAAGGCTTCTGTTTCCATCACCAAAACTTTCAGGGGAGCATTTGCAACCGGTTGGCACCATTTTTGAGTGAATTGCCAAAAGACAGATTTTTGCTGAAATTGTGACCCCGGGGCTTAGGGATTTTTTCAAAAAAATATTTTCCGCCGGTTAAGTTGTTGAGGGCTGATTTCTTCTCCTGTGATAAAAAGCCTTCTGTTTCGACGGCCAAAACTTTCAGGGGAGCATTTGCAAGCTTCTGGCATCATTTTCGAGTGAATTGCCAAAAGTCAGATTTTTGCTGAAATCGTTGACCCCCGCGGGGCTTAGGGATTTTTCCAAAAAAATATTTTCCGACGGTTAAGTTTTTTAGGGCTGATTTCTTCTCCTGTGATAAAAAGCCTTCTGTTTCCATCGCCAAAACCTTCAGGGGAGCATTTGAAAACTTCTCGCACCATTTTTGAGTGAATTGCCAAAAGTCAGATTTCTGCTGAAATTGTGACCCCGAGCTTAGGGATTTTTTCAAAAAAATATTTTCCGACGGTTAAGTTTTTTAGGGCTGATTTCTTGTCCTGTGAATAAAAGCCTTCTGTTTCCATCGCCAAAACTTTCAGGGGAGCATTTGCAAGCTTCTGGCACCATTTTTGAGTGAATTGCCAAAAGTCAGATTTTTGCTGAAATTGTGACCCCGGGGCTTAGGGATGTTTTCAAAAAAATATTTTCCGCCGGTTAAGTTGTTGAGGGCTGATTTCTTGTCCTGTGATAAAAAGCCTTCTGTTTCCATCCCCAAAACTTTCAGGGGAGCATTTGCAAGCTTCTGGCACCATTTTTGAGTGAATTGCCAAAAGTCAGATTTTTGCTGAAATTGTGACCCCGGGGCTTAGGGATTTTTTCAAAAAAATATTTTCCGCAAGTTAAGTTGTTGAGGGCTGATTTCTTCTCCTGTGATAAAAAGCCTTCTGTTTCGACGGCCAAAACTTTCAGGGGAGCATTTGCAAGCTTCTGGCATCATTTTCGAGTGAATTGCCAAAAGTCAGATTTTTGCTGAAATCGTTGACCCGGGGCTTAGGGATTTTTTCGAAAAAATATTTTCCACCGGTTAAGTTGTTGAGGGCTGATTTCTTGTCCTGTGATAAAAAGCCTTCTGTTTCCATCGCCAAAACTTTAAGGGGAGCATTTGCAAGCTTCTGTCATCATTTTTGATTGAATTGCCAAAAGTCAGATTTTTGCTGAAATTTTGACCCCGGGGCTTAAGGATTTTTTCAAAAAAATATTTTCCGATGGTTAAGTTGTAGAGGGCTGATTTCTTGTTCTGTGATAAAAAGCCTTCTGTTTCCATCGCCAAAACTTTCAGGGGAGCATTTGAAAACTTCTCGCACCATTTTTGAGTGAATTGCCAAAAGTCAGATTTTTGCTGAAATTGTGACCCCGGGACTTAGGGATTTTTTCAAAAAAATATTTTCCGACGGTTAAGTGTTTTAGGGCTGATTTCTTGTCCTGTGATAAAAAGCCTTCTGTTTCCATCGCCAAAACTTTCAGGGGAGCATTTGCAAGCTTCTGGCACCATTTTGGAGTGAATTGCCAAAAGTCAGATTTTTGCTGAAATTGTGACCCCGGGGCTTAGGGATGTTTTCAAAAAAATATTTTCCGCCGGTTAAGTTGTTGAGGGCTGATATCTTGTCCTGTGATAAAAAGCCTTCTGTTTCCATCGCCAAAACTTTCAGGGGAGCATTTGCAAGCTTCTGGCACCATTTTTGAGTGAATTGCCAAAAGTCAGATTTTTGCTGAAATTGTGACCCCGGGGCTTAGGGATTTTTTCAAAAAAATATTTTCCGCCGGTTAAGTTGTTGAGGGCTGATTTCTTCTCCTGTGATAAAAAGCCTTCTGTTTCGACGGCCAAAACTTTCAGGGGAGCATTTGCAAGCTTCTGGCATCATTTTCGAGTTAATTGCCAAAAGTCAGATTTTTGCTGAAATCGTTGACCCGGGGCTTAGGGATTTTTTCGAAAAAATATTTTCCACCGGTTAAGTTGTTGAGGGCTGGTTTCTTGTCCTGTGATAAAAAGCCTTCTGTTTCCATCGCCAAAACTTATAGGGGAGCATTTGCAAGCTTCTGTCATCATTTTTGATTGAATTGCCAAAAGTCAGATTTTTGCTGAAATTGTGACCCCGGGGCTTAGGGATTTTTTCAAAAAAATATTTTCCGATGGTTAAGTTGTAGAGGGCTGATTTCTTGTTCTGTGATAAAAAGCCTTCTGTTTCCATCGCCAAAACTTTCAGGGGAGCATATGAAATCTTCTCGCACCATTTTTGAGTGAATTGCCAAAAGTCAGATTTTTGCTGAAATTGTGACCCCGGGGCTTAGGGATTTTTTCAAAAAAATATTTTGCGACGGTTAAGTGTTTTAGGGCTGATTTCTTGTCCTGTGATAAAAAGCCTTCTGTTTCCATCGCCAAATCTTTCAGGGGAGCATTTGCAAGCTTCTGGCACCATTTTGGAGTGAATTGCCAAAAGTCAGATTTTTGCTGAAATTGTGACCCCGGGGCTTAGGGATTTTTTCAAAAAAATATTTTCCGACGGTTAAGTTTTTTAGGGCAGATTTCTTGTCCTGTGATAAAAAGCCTTCTCTTTCCATCGCCAAAACTTTCAGGGGAGCATTTGCAAGCTTCTGGCACCATTTTTGAGTGAATCGCCAAAAGTCAGATTTTTGCTGAAATTGTGACCGGGGCTAAGGATTTTTTCAAAAAAATATTTTCCGCCGGTTAAGTTGTTGAGGGCTGATTTCTTGTCCTGTGATAAAAAGCCTTCTGTTTCCATCGCCAAAACTTTCAGGGGAGCATTTGCAAGCTTCTGTCATCATTTTTGAGTGAATTGCCAAAAGTCAGATTTTTGCTGAAATTTTGACCCCGGGGCTTAGGAAGTTTTTCAAAAAAATATTTTCCGATGGTTAAGTTGTAGAGGGCTGATTTCTTGTTTTGTGATAAAAAGCCTTCTGTTTCCATCGCCAAAACTTTCAGGGGAGCATTTGCAAGCTTCTGGCATCCTTTTTGAGTGAATTGCCAAAGGTCAGATTTTTGCTGAAATTGTGACCCCGGGGCTTAGGGATTTTTTCAAAAAAATATTTTCCGCCGGTTAAGTTGTTGAGGGCTGATTTCTTGTCCTGTGATAAAAAGCCTTCTGTTTCCATCGCCAAAACTTTCAGGGGAGCATTTGCAACCGGTTGGCACCATTTTTGAGTGAATTGCCAAAAGACAGATTTTTGCTGAAATTGTGACCCCGGGGCTTAGGGATGTTTTCAAAAAAATATTTTCCGCCGGTTAAGTTGTTGAGGGCTGATTTCTTCTCCTGTGATAAAAAGCCTTCTGTTTCGACGGCCAAAACTTTCAGGGGAGCATTTGCAAGCTTCTGGCATCATTTTCGAGTGAATTGCCAAAAGTCAGATTTTTGCTGAAATCGTTGACCCCCGCGGGGCTTAGGGATTTTTCCAAAAAAATATTTTCCGCCGGTTAAGTTGTTGAGGGCTGATTTCTTGTCCTGTGATAAAAAGCCTTCTGTTTCCATCGCCAAAACTTTCAGGGGAGCATTTGCAAGCTTCTGTCATCATTTTTGAGTGAATTGCCAAAAGTCAGATTTTTGCTGAAATTTTGACCCCGGGGCTTAGGGATTTTTTCAAAAAAATATTTTCCGATGGTTAAGTTGTAGAGGGCTGATTTCTTGTTCTGTGATAAAAAGCCTTCTGTTTCCATCGCCAAAACTTTCAGGGGAGCATTTGCAAGCTTCTGGCATCCTTTTTGAGTGAATTGCCAAAGGTCAGATTTTTGCTGAAATTGTGACCCCGGGGCTTAGGGATTTTTTCAAAAAAATATTTTCCGCCGGTTAAGTTGTTGAGGGCTGATTTCTTGTCCTGTGATAAAAAGGCTTCTGTTTCCATCACCAAAACTTTCAGGGGAGCATTTGCAACCGGTTGGCACCATTTTTGAGTGAATTGCCAAAAGACAGATTTTTGCTGAAATTGTGACCCCGGGGCTTAGGGATTTTTTCAAAAAAATATTTTCCGCCGGTTAAGTTGTTGAGGGCTGATTTCTTCTCCTGTGATAAAAAGCCTTCTGTTTCGACGGCCAAAACTTTCAGGGGAGCATTTGCAAGCTTCTGGCATCATTTTCGAGTGAATTGCCAAAAGTCAGATTTTTGCTGAAATCGTTGACCCCCGCGGGGCTTAGGGATTTTTCCAAAAAAATATTTTCCGACGGTTAAGTTTTTTAGGGCTGATTTCTTCTCCTGTGATAAAAAGCCTTCTGTTTCCATCGCCAAAACCTTCAGGGGAGCATTTGAAAACTTCTCGCACCATTTTTGAGTGAATTGCCAAAAGTCAGATTTCTGCTGAAATTGTGACCCCGAGCTTAGGGATTTTTTCAAAAAAATATTTTCCGACGGTTAAGTTTTTTAGGGCTGATTTCTTGTCCTGTGAATAAAAGCCTTCTGTTTCCATCGCCAAAACTTTCAGGGGAGCATTTGCAAGCTTCTGGCACCATTTTTGAGTGAATTGCCAAAAGTCAGATTTTTGCTGAAATTGTGACCCCGGGGCTTAGGGATGTTTTCAAAAAAATATTTTCCGCCGGTTAAGTTGTTGAGGGCTGATTTCTTGTCCTGTGATAAAAAGCCTTCTGTTTCCATCCCCAAAACTTTCAGGGGAGCATTTGCAAGCTTCTGGCACCATTTTTGAGTGAATTGCCAAAAGTCAGATTTTTGCTGAAATTGTGACCCCGGGGCTTAGGGATTTTTTCAAAAAAATATTTTCCGCAAGTTAAGTTGTTGAGGGCTGATTTCTTCTCCTGTGATAAAAAGCCTTCTGTTTCGACGGCCAAAACTTTCAGGGGAGCATTTGCAAGCTTCTGGCATCATTTTCGAGTGAATTGCCAAAAGTCAGATTTTTGCTGAAATCGTTGACCCGGGGCTTAGGGATTTTTTCGAAAAAATATTTTCCACCGGTTAAGTTGTTGAGGGCTGATTTCTTGTCCTGTGATAAAAAGCCTTCTGTTTCCATCGCCAAAACCTTCAGGGGAGCATTTGAAAACTTCTCGCACCATTTTTGAGTGAATTGCCAAAAGTCAGATTTTTGCTGAAATTGTGACCCCGGGACTTAGGGATTTTTTCAAAAAAATATTTTCCGACGGTTAAGTGTTTTAGGGCTGATTTCTTGTCCTGTGATAAAAAGCCTTCTGTTTCCATCGCCAAAACTTTCAGGGGAGCATTTGCAAGCTTCTGGCACCATTTTGGAGTGAATTGCCAAAAGTCAGATTTTTGCTGAAATTGTGACCCCGGGGCTTAGGGATGTTTTCAAAAAAATATTTTCCGCCGGTTAAGTTGTTGAGGGCTGATATCTTGTCCTGTGATAAAAAGCCTTCTGTTTCCATCCCCAAAACTTTCAGGGGAGCATTTGCAAGCTTCTGGCACCATTTTTGAGTGAATTGCCAAAAGTCAGATTTTTGCTGAAATAATGACCCCGGGGCTTAGGGATTTTTTCAAAAAAATATTTTCCGCCGGTTAAGTTGTTGAGGGCTGATTTCTTGTCCTGTGATAAAAAGGCTTCTGTTTCCATCACCAAAACTTTCAGGGGAGCATTTGCAACCGGTTGGCACCATTTTTGAGTGAATTGCCAAAAGATAGATTTTTGCTGAAATTGTGACCCCGGGGCTAAGGGATTTTTTCAAAAAAATATTTTCCGACGGTTAAGTTGTTGAGGGCTGATTTCTTGTCCTGTGATAAAAAGCCTTCTGTTTCCATCGCCAAAACTTTCAGGGGAGCATTTGCAAGCTTCTCGCACCATTTTGGAGTGAATTGCCAAAAGTCAGATTTTTTCTGAAAATGTGACCCCGGAGCTTAGAGATTTTTTCAAAAAAATATTTTCCGACGGTTAAGTTGTTGAGGACTGATTTCTTCTCCTGTGATAAAAAGCCTTCTGTTTCCATCGCCAAAACTTTCAGGGGAGCATTTGAAATCTTCTCGCATCATTTTTGAGTGAATTGTCAAAAGTCAGATTTTTGCTTAAATTGTGACCCCGGGGCTTAGGGATTTTTTCAAAAAAATATTTTCCGACGGTTAAGTTTTTTAGGGCTGATTTCTTGTCCTGTGATAAAAAGCCTTCTGTTTCCATCGCCAAAACTTTCAGGGGAGCATTTGCAAGCTTCTGGCACCATTTTTGAGTGAATTGCCAAAAGTCAGATTTTTGCTGAAATTGTGACCCCGGGGCTTAGGGATGTTTTCAAAAAAATATTTTCCGCCGGTTAAGTTGTTGAGGGCTGATTTCTTGTCCTGTGATAAAAAGCCTTCTGTTTCCATCGCCAAAACTTTCAGGGGAGCATTTGCAAGCTTCTGGCACCATTTTTGAGTGAATTGCCAAAAGTCAGATTTTTGCTGAAATTGTGACCCCGGGGCTTAGGGATTTTTTCAAAAAAATATTTTCCGCCGGTTAAGTTGTTGAGGGCTGATTTCTTCTCCTGTGATAAAAAGCCTTCTGTTTCGACGGCCAAAACTTTCAGGGGAGCATTTGCAAGCTTCTGGCATCATTTTCAAGTTAATTGCCAAAAGTCAGATTTTTGCTGAAATCGTTGACCCGGGGCTTAGGGATTTTTTCGAAAAAATATTTTCCACCGGTTAAGTTGTTGAGGGCTGGTTTCTTGTCCTGTGATAAAAAGCCTTCTGTTTCCATCGCCAAAACTTATAGGGGAGCATTTGCAAGCTTCTGTCATCATTTTTGATTGAATTGCCAAAAGTCAGATTTTTGCTGAAATTGTGACCCCGGGGCTTAGGGATTTTTTCAAAAAAATATTTTCCGATGGTTAAGTTGTAGAGGGCTGATTTCTTGTTCTGTGATAAAAAGCCTTCTGTTTCCATCGCCAAAACTTTCAGGGGAGCATTTGCAAGCTTCTGGCACCATTTTTGAGTGAATTGCCAAAAGTCAGATTTTTGCTGAAATTGTGACCCCGGGGCTTAGGGATTTTTTCAAAAATATATTTTCCGCCGGTTAAGTTGTTGAGGGCTGGTTTCTTGTCCTGTGATAAAAAGCCTTCTGTTTCCATCGCCAAAACTTTCAGGGGAGCATTCGCAAGCTTCTGGCATCATTTTCGAGTGAATTGCCAAAAGTCAGATTTTTGCTGAAATTGTGACCCCGGGGCTTAGGGATTTTTTCAAAAAAATATTTTCCGCCGGTTAAGTTGTTGAGGGCTGATTTCTTCTCCTGTGATAAAAAGCCTTCTGTTTCCATCGCCAAAACTTTCAGGGGAACATTTGAAATCTTCTCGCACCATTTTTGAGTGAATTGCCAAAAGTCAGATTTTTGCTGAAATTGTGACCCCGGGGCTTAGGGATTTTTTCAAAAAAATATTTTCCGCCGGTTAAGTTGTTGAGGGCTGATTTCTTCTCCTGTGATAAAAAGCCTTCTGTTTTGACGGCCAAAACTTTCAGGGGAGCATTTGCAAGCTTCTGGCATCATTTTCGAGTGAATTGCCAAAAGTCAGATTTTTGCTGAAATCGTTGACCCGGGGCTTAGGGATTTTTTCGAAAAAATATTTTCCACCGGTTAAGTTGTTGAGGGCTGGTTTCTTGTCCTGTGATAAAAAGCCTTCTGTTTCCATCGCCAAAACTTACAGGGGAGCATTTGCAAGCTTCTGTCATCATTTTTGATTGAATTGCCAAAAGTCAGATTTTTGCTGAAATTTTGACCCCGGGGCTTAGGGATTTTTTCAAAAAAATATTTTCCGATGGTTAAGTTGTAGAGGGCTGATTTCTTGTTCTGTGATAAAAAGCCTTCTGTTTCCATTGCCAAAACTTTCAGGGGAGCATTTGAAAACTTCTCGCACCATTTTTGATTGAATTGCCAAAAGTCAGATTTTTGCTGAAATTGTGACCCCGGGGCTTAGGGATTTTTTCAAAAAGATATTTTCCGACGGTTAAGTGTTTTAGGGCTGATTTCTTGTCCTGTGATAAAAAGCCTTCTGTTTCCATCGCCAAAACTTTCAGGGGAGCATTTGCAAGCTTCTGGCACCATTTTTGAGTGAATTGCCAAAAGTCAGATTTTTGCTGAAATTGTGACCCCGGGGCTTAGGGATGTTTTCAAAAAAATATTTTCCGCCGGTTAAGTTGTTGAGGGCTGATATCTTGTCCTGTGATAAAAAGCCTTCTGTTTCCATCGCCAAAACTTTCAGGGTAGCATTTGAAAACTTCTCGCACCATTTTTGATTGAATTGCCAAAAGTCAGATTTTTGCTGAAATTGTGACTCCGGGGCTTAGGGATTTTTTCAAAAAAATATTTTCCGACGGTTAAGTGTTTTAGGGCTGATTTCTTGTCCTGTGATAAAAAGCCTTCTGTTTCCATCGCCAAAACTTTCAGGGGAGCATTTGCAAGCTTCTGGCACCATTTTGGAGTGAATTGCCAAAAGTCAGATTTTTGCTGAAATTGTGACCCCGGGGCTTAGGGATGTTTTCAAAAAAATATTTTCCGCCGGTTAAGTTGTTGAGGGCTGATATCTTGTCCTCTGATAAAAAGCCTTCTGTTTCCATCCCCAAAACTTTCAGGGGAGCATTTGCAAGCTTCTGGCACCATTTTTGAGTGAATTGCCAAAAGTCAGATTTTTGCTGAAATTGTGACCCCGGGGCTTAGGGATTTTTTCAAAAATATATTTTCCGCCGGTTAAGTTGTTGAGGGCTGATTTCTTCTCCTGTGATAAAAAACCTTCTGTTTCGACGGCCAAAACTTTCAGGGGAGCATTTGCAAGCTTCTGGCATCATTTTCGAGTGAATTGCCAAAAGTCAGATTTTTGCTGAAATTGTGACCCCGGGGCTTAGGGATTTTTTCAAAAAAATATTTTCCGACGGTTAAGTTTTTTAGGGCTGATTTCTTGTCCTGTGATAAAAAGGCTTCTGTTTCCATCGCCAAAACTTTCAGGGAAGCATTTGCAACCGGTTGGCACCATTTTTGAGTGAATTGCCAAAAGACAGATTTTTGCTGAAATTGTGACCCCGGGGCTTAGGGATTTTTTCAAAAAAATATTTTCCGACGGTTAAGTTGTTGAGGGCTGATTTCTTGTCCTGTGATAAAAAGCCTTCTGTTTCCATCGCCAAAACTTTCAGGGGAGCATTTGCAAGCTTCTCGCACCATTTTGGAGTGAATTGCCAAAAGTCAGATTTTTGCTGAAAATGTGACCCCGGAGCTTAGGGATTTTTTCAAAAAAATATTTTCCGACGGTTAAGTTGTTGAGGACTGATTTCTTCTCCTGTGATAAAAAGCCTTCTGTTTCCATCGCCAAAACTTTCAGGGGAGCATTTGAAATCTTCTCGCACCATTTTTGAGTGAATTGCCAAAAGTCAGATTTTTGCTGAAATTGTGACCCCGGGGCTTAGGGATTTTTTCAAAAAAATATTTTCCGACGGTTAAGTGTTTTAGGGCTGATTTCTTGTCCTGTGATAAAAAGCCTTCTGTTTCCATCGCCAAAACTTTCAGGGGAGCATTTGCAAGCTTCTGGCACCATTTTGGAGTGAATTGCCAAAAGTCAGATTTTTGCTGAAATTGTGACCCCGGGGCTTAGGGATGTTTTCAAAAAAATATTTTCCGCCGGTTAAGTTGTTGAGGGCTGATATCTTGTCCTCTGATAAAAAGCCTTCTGTTTCCATCCCCAAAACTTTCAGGGGAGCATTTGCAAGCTTCTGGCACCATTTTTGAGTGAATTGCCAAAAGTCAGATTTTTGCTGAAATTGTGACCCCGGGGCTTAGGGATTTTTTCAAAAATATATTTTCCGCCGGTTAAGTTGTTGAGGGCTGATTTCTTCTCCTGTGATAAAAAACCTTCTGTTTCGACGGCCAAAACTTTCAGGGGAGCATTTGCAAGCTTCTGGCATCATTTTCGAGTGAATTGCCAAAAGTCAGATTTTTGCTGAAATTGTGACCCCGGGGCTTAGGGATTTTTTCAAAAAAATATTTTCCGACGGTTAAGTTTTTTAGGGCTGATTTCTTGTCCTGTGATAAAAAGGCTTCTGTTTCCATCGCCAAAACTTTCAGGGGAGCATTTGCAACCGGTTGGCACCATTTTTGAGTGAATTGCCAAAAGACAGATTTTTGCTGAAATTGTGACCCCGGGGCTTAGGGATTTTTTCAAAAAAATATTTTCCGACGGTTAAGTTGTTGAGGGCTGATTTCTTGTCCTGTGATAAAAAGCCTTCTGTTTCCATCGCCAAAACTTTCAGGGGAGCATTTGCAAGCTTCTCGCACCATTTTGGAGTGAATTGCCAAAAGTCAGATTTTTGCTGAAAATGTGACCCCGGAGCTTAGGGATTTTTTCAAAAAAATATTTTCCGACGGTTAAGTTGTTGAGGACTGATTTCTTCTCCTGTGATAAAAAGCCTTCTGTTTCCATCGCCAAAACTTTCAGGGGAGCATTTGAAATCTTCTCGCACCATTTTTGAGTGAATTGCCAAAAGTCAGATTTTTGCTGAAATTGTGACCCCGGGGCTTAGGGATTTTTTCAAAAAAATATTTTCCGACGGTTAAGTTTTTTAGGGCTGATTTCTTGTCCTGTGATAAAAAGCCTTCTGTTTCCATCGCCAAAACTTTCAGGGGAGCATTTGCAAGCTTCTGGCACCATTTTTGAGTGAATTGCCAAAAGTCAGATTTTTGCTGAAATTGTGACCCCGGGGCTTAGGGATGTTTTCAAAAAAATATTTTCCGCCGGTTAAGTTGTTGAGGGCTGATATCTTGTCCTCTGATAAAAAGCCTTCTGTTTCCATCCCCAAAACTTTCAGGGGAGCATTTGCAAGCTTCTGGCACCATTTTTGAGTGAATTGCCAAAAGTCAGATTTTTGCTGAAATTGTGACCCCGGGGCTTAGGGATTTTTTCAAAAATATATTTTCCGCCGGTTAAGTTGTTGAGGGCTGATTTCTTCTCCTGTGATAAAAAACCTTCTGTTTCGACGGCCAAAACTTTCAGGGGAGCATTTGCAAGCTTCTGGCATCATTTTCGAGTGAATTGCCAAAAGTCAGATTTTTGCTGAAATTGTGACCCCGGGGCTTAGGGATTTTTTCAAAAAAATATTTTCCGACGGTTAAGTTTTTTAGGGCTGATTTCTTGTCCTGTGATAAAAAGGCTTCTGTTTCCATCGCCAAAACTTTCAGGGGAGCATTTGCAACCGGTTGGCACCATTTTTGAGTGAATTGCCAAAAGACAGATTTTTGCTGAAATTGTGACCCCGGGGCTTAGGGATTTTTTCAAAAAAATATTTTCCGACGGTTAAGTTGTTGAGGGCTGATTTCTTGTCCTGTGATAAAAAGCCTTCTGTTTCCATCGCCAAAACTTTCAGGGGAGCATTTGCAAGCTTCTCGCACCATTTTGGAGTGAATTGCCAAAAGTCAGATTTTTGCTGAAAATGTGACCCCGGAGCTTAGGGATTTTTTCAAAAAAATATTTTCCGACGGTTAAGTTGTTGAGGACTGATTTCTTCTCCTGTGATAAAAAGCCTTCTGTTTCCATCGCCAAAACTTTCAGGGGAGCATTTGAAATCTTCTCGCACCATTTTTGAGTGAATTGCCAAAAGTCAGATTTTTGCTGAAATTGTGACCCCGGGGCTTAGGGATTTTTTCAAAAAAATATTTTCCGACGGTTAAGTTTTTTAGGGCTGATTTCTTGTCCTGTGATAAAAAGCCTTCTGTTTCCATCGCCAAAACTTTCAGGGGAGCATTTGCAAGCTTCTGGCACCATTTTTGAGTGAATTGCCAAAAGTCAGATTTTTGCTGAAATTGTGACCCCGGGGCTTAGGGATGTTTTCAAAAAAATATTTTCCGCCGGTTAAGTTGTTGAGGGCTGATTTCTTGTCCTGTGATAAAAAGCCTTCTGTTTCCATCGCCAAAACTTTCAGGGGAGCATTTGCAAGCTTCTGGCACCATTTTTGAATGAACTGCCAAAAGTCAGATTTTTGCTGAAATTGTGACCCCGGGGCTTAGGGATTTTTTCAAAAAAATATTTTCCGCCGGTTAAGTTGTTGAGGGCTGATTCCTTCTCCTGTGATAAAAAGCCTTCTGTTTCGACGGCCAAAACTTTCAGGGGAGCATTTGCAAGCTTCTGGCATCATTTTCGAGTGAATTGCCAAAAGTCAGATTTTTGCTGAAATCGTTGACCCGGGGCTTAGGGATTTTTTCGAAAAAATATTTTCCACCGGTTAAGTTGTTGAGGGCTGGTTTCTTGTCCTGTGATAAAAAGCCTTCTGTTTCCATCGCCAAAACTTACAGGGGAGCATTTGCAAGCTTCTGTCATCATTTTTGATTGAATTGCCAAAAGTCAGATTTTTGCTGAAATTTTGACCCCGGGGCTTAGGGATTTTTTCAAAAAAATATTTTCCGATGGTTAAGTTGTAGAGGGCTGATTTCTTGTTCTGTGATAAAAAGCCTTCTGTTTCCATCGCCAAAACTTTCAGGGGAGCATTTGAAAACTTCTCGCACCATTTTTGATTGAATTGCCAAAAGTCAGATTTTTGCTGAAATTGTGACCCCGGGGCTTAGGGATTTTTTCAAAAAAATATTTTCCGACGGTTAAGTGTTTTAGGGCTGATTTCTTGTCCTGTGATAAAAAGCCTTCTGTTTCCATCGCCAAAACTTTCAGGGGAGCATTTGCAAGCTTCTGGCACCATTTTTGAGTGAATTGCCAAAAGTCAGATTTCTGCTGAAATTGTGACCCCGGGGCTTAGGGATGTTTTCAAAAAAATATTTTCCGCCGGTTAAGTTGTTGAGGGCTGATATCTTGTCCTGTGATAAAAAGCCTTCTGTTTCCATCCCCAAAACTTTCAGGGGAGCATTTGCAAGCTTCTGGCACCATTTTTGAGTGAATTGCCAAAAGTCAGATTTTTGCTGAAATTGTGACCCCGGGGCTTAGGGATTTTTTCAAAAAAATATTTTCCGCCGGTTAAGTTGTTGAGGGCTGATTTCTTCTCCTGTGATAAAAAACCTTCTGTTTCGACGGCCAAAACTTTCAGGGGAGCATTTGCAAGCTTCTGGCATCATTTTCGAGTGAATTGCCAAAGGTCAGATTTTTGCTGAAATTGTGACCCCGGGGCTTAGGGATTTTTTCAAAAAAATATTTTCCGCCGGTTAAGTTGTTGAGGGCTGATTTCTTCTCCTGTGATAAAAAACCTTCTGTTTCCATCACCAAAACTTTCAGGGGAGCATTTGCAACCGGTTGGCACCATTTTTGAGTGAATTGCCAAAAGACAGATTTTTGCTGAAATTGTGACCCCGGGGCTTAGGGATTTTTTCAAAAAAATATTTTCTGACGGTTAAGTTTTTTAGGGCTGATTTCTTGTCCTGTGATAAAAAGCCTTCTGTTTCCATCGCCAAAACTTTCAGGGGAGCATTTGCAACCGGTTGGCACCATTTTTGAGTGAATTGCCAAAAGACAGATTTTTGCTGAAATTGTGACCCCGGGGCTTAGGGATTTTTTCAAAAAAATATTTTCCGACGGTTAAGTTGTTGAGGGCTGATTTCTTGTCCTGTGATAAAAAGCCTTCTGTTTCCATTGCCAAAACTTTCAGGGGAGCATTTGCAAGCTTCTCGCACCATTTTGGAGTGAATTGCCAAAAGTCAGATTTTTGCTGAAAATGTGACCCCGGAGCTTAGGGATTTTTTCAAAAAAATATTTTCCGACGGTTAAGTTGTTGAGGACTGATTTCTTCTCCTGTGATAAAAAGCCTTCTGTTTCCATCGCCAAAACTTTCAGGGGAGCATTTGAAAACTTCTCGCACCATTTTTGATTGAATTGCCAAAAGTCAGATTTTTGCTGAAATTGTGACCCCGGGGCTTAGGGATTTTTTCAAAAAAATATTTTCCGACGGTTAAGTGTTTTAGGGCTGATTTCTTGTCCTGTGATAAAAAGCCTTCTGTTTCCATCGCCAAAACTTTCAGGGGAGCATTTGCAAGCTTCTCGCACCATTTTGGAGTGAATTGCCAAAAGTCAGATTTTTGCTGAAATTGTGACCCCGGGGCTTAGGGATGTTTTCAAAAAAATATTTTCCGCCGGTTAAGTTGTTGAGGGCTGATTTCTTGTCCTGTGATAAAAAGCCTTCTGTTTCCATCGCCAAAACTTTCAGGGGAGCATTTGCAAGCTTCTGGCACCATTTTTGAGTGAATTGCCAAAAGTCAGATTTTTGCTGAAATTGTGACCCCGGGGCTTAGGGATTTTTTCAAAAAAATATTTTCCGCCGGTTAAGTTGTTGAGGGCTGATTTCTTCTCCTGTGATAAAAAGCCTTCTGTTTCGACGGCCAAAACTTTCAGGGGAGCATTTGCAAGCTTCTGGCATCATTTTCGAGTGAATTGCCAAAAGTCAGATTTTTCCTGAAATCGTTGACCCGGGGCTTAGGGATTTTTTCGAAAAAATATTTTCCACCGGTTAAGTTGTTGAGGGCTGGTTTCTTGTCCTGTGATAAAAAGCCTTCTGTTTCCATCGCCAAAACTTACAGGGGAGCATTTGCAAGCTTCTGTCATCATTTTTGATTGAATTGCCAAAAGTCAGATTTTTCCTGAAATTTTGAACCCGGGGCTTAGGGATTTTTTCAAAAAAATATTTTCCGCCGGTTAAGTGTTTTAGGGCTGATTTCTTGTCCTGTGATAAAAAGCCTTCTGTTTCCATCGCCAAAACTTTCAGGGGAGCATTTGCAAGCTTCTGGCACCATTTTTGAGTGAATTGCCAAAAGACAGATTTTTCCTGAAATTGTGACCCTGGGGCTTAGGGATGTTTTCAAAAAAATATTTTCCGCCGGTTAAGTTGTTGAGGGCTGATATCTTGTCCTGTGATAAAAAGCCTTCTGTTTCCATCCCCAAAACTTTCAGGGGAGCATTTGCAAGCTTCTGGCACCATTTTTGAGTGAATTGCCAAAAGTGAGATTTTTGCTGAAATTGTGACCCCGGGGCTTAGGGATTTTTTCAAAAAAATATTTTCCGCGGGTTAAGTTGTGGAGGGCTGACTTCTTGTCCTGTGATAAAAAGGCTTCTGTTTCCATCACCAAAACTTTCAGGGGAGCATTTGCAACCAGTTGGCACCATTTTTGAGTGAATTGCCAAAAGACAGATTTTTGCTGAAATTGTGACCCCGGGGCTTAGGGATTTTTTCAAAAAAATATTTTCCGACGGTTAAGTTGTTGAGGGCTGATTTCTTGTCCTGTGATAAAAAGCCTTCTGTTTCCATCGCCAAAACTTTCAGGGGAGCATTTGCAAGCTTCTGGCACCATTTTTGAGTGAATTGCCAAAAGTCAGATTTTTGCTGAAAATGTGACCCCGGAGCTTAGGGATTTTTTCAAAAAAATATTTTCCCACGGTTAAGTTGTTGAGGGCTGATTTCTTCTCCTGTGATAAAAAGCCTTCTGTTTCCATCGCCAAAACTTTCAGGGGAGCATTTGAAAACATCTCGCACCATTTTTGAGTGAATTGCCAAAAGTCAGATTTTTGCTGAAATTGTGACCCCGGGGCTTAGGGATTTTTTCAAAAAAATATTTTCCGACGGTTAAGATTTTTAGGGCTGATTTCTTGTCCTGTGATAAAAAGCGTTCTGTTTCCATCGCCAAAACTTTCAGGGGAGCATTTGCAAGCTTCTGGCACCATTTTTGAGTGAATTGCCAAAAGTCAGATTTTTGCTGAAATTGTGACCCCGGGGCTTAGGGATGTTTTCAAAAAAATATTTTCCGCCGGTTAAGTTGTTGAGGGCTGATATCTTGTCCTGTGATAAAAAGCCTTCTGTTTCCATCCCCAAAACTTTCAGGGGAGCATTTGCAAGCTTCTGGCACCATTTTTGAGTGAATTGCCAAAAGTCAGATTTTTGCTGAAATTGTGACCCCGGGGCTTAGGGATTTTTTCAAAAAAATATTTTCCGCCGGTTAAGTTGTTGAGGGCTGATTTCTTCTCCTGTGATAAAAAGCCTTCTGTTTCCATCGCCAAAACTTTCAGGGGAGCATTTGAAAACTTCTCGCACCATTTTTGAGTGAATTGCCAAAAGTCAGATTTTTGCTGAAATTGTGACCCCGAGGCTTAGGGATTTTTTCAAAAAAATATTTTCCGACAGTTAAGTTTTTTAGGGCTGATTTCTTGTCCTGTGATAAAAAGCCTTCTGTTTCCATCGCCAAAACTTTCAGGGGAGCATTTGCAAGCTTCTGGCACCATTTTTGAGTGAATTGCCAAAAGACAGATTTTTCCTGAAATTGTGACCCTGGGGCTTAGGGATGTTTTCAAAAAAATATTTTCCGCCGGTTAAGTTGTTGAGGGCTGATATCTTGTCCTGTGATAAAAAGCCTTCTGTTTCCATCCCCAAAACTTTCAGGGGAGCATTTGCAAGCTTCTGGCACCATTTTTGAGTGAATTGCCAAAAGTCAGATTTTTGCTGAAATTGTGACCCAGGGGCTTAGGGATTTTTTCAAAAAAATATTTTCCGCGGGTTAAGTTGTGGAGGGCTGACTTCTTGTCCTGTGATAAAAAGGCTTCTGTTTCCATCACCAAAACTTTCAGGGGAGCATTTGCAACCAGTTGGCACCATTTTTAAGTGAATTGCCAAAAGACAGATTTTTGCTGAAATTGTGACCCCGGGGCTTAGGGATTTTTTCAAAAAAAATATTTTCCGACGGTTAAGTTGTTGAGGGCTGATTTCTTGTCCTGTGATAAAAAGCCTTCTGTTTCCATCGCAAAAACTTTCAGGGGAGCATTTGCAAGCTTCTGGCACCATTTTTGAGTGAATTGCCAAAAGTCAGATTTTTGCTGAAAATGTGACCCCGGAGCTTAGGGATTTTTTCAAAAAAATATTTTCCCACGGTTAAGTTGTTGAGGGCTGATTTCTTCTCCTGTGATAAAAAGCCTTCTGTTTCCATCGCCAAAACTTTCAGGGGAGCATTTGAAAACTTCTCGCACCATTTTTGAGTGAATTGCCAAAAGTCAGATTTTTGCTGAAATTGTGACCCCGGGGCTTAGGGATTTTTTCAAAAAAATATTTTCCGACGGTTAAGATTTTTAGGGCTGATTTCTTGTCCTGTGATAAAAAGCGTTCTGTTTCCATCGCCAAAACTTTCAGGGGAGCATTTGCAAGCTTCTGGCACCATTTTTGAGTGAATTGCCAAAAGTCAGATTTTTGCTGAAATTGTGACCCCGGGGCTTAGGGATGTTTTCAAAAAAATATTTTCCGCCGGTTAAGTTGTTGAGGGCTGATATCTTGTCCTGTGATAAAAAGCCTTCTGTTTCCATCCCCAAAACTTTCAGGGGAGCATTTGCAAGCTTCTGGCACCATTTTTGAGTGAATTGCCAAAAGTCAGATTTTTGCTGAAATTGTGACCCCGGGGCTTAGGGATTTTTTCAAAAAAATATTTTCCGCCGGTTAAGTTGTTGAGGGCTGATTTCTTCTCCTGTGATAAAAAGCCTTCTGTTTCCATCGCCAAAACTTTCAGGGGAGCATTTGAAAACTTCTCGCACCATTTTTGAGTGAATTGCCAAAAGTCAGATTTTTGCTGAAATTGTGACCCCGAGGCTTAGGGATTTTTTCAAAAAAATATTTTCCGACAGTTAAGTTTTTTAGGGCTGATTTCTTGTCCTGTGATAAAAAGCCTTCTGTTTCCATCGCCAAAACTTTCAGGGGAGCATTTGCAAGCTTCTGGCACCATTTTTGAGTGAATTGCCAAAAGTCAGATTTTTGCTGAAATTGTGACCCCGGGGCTTAGGGATTTTTTCAAAAAAATATTTTCCGCCGGTTAAGTTGTAGAGGGCTGATTTCTTGTTCTGTGATAAAAAGCCTTCTGTTTCCATCGCCAAAACTTTCAGGGGAGCATTTGCAAGCTTCTGGCACCATTTTTGAGTGAATTGCCAAAAGTCAGATTTTTGCTGAAATTGTGACCCCGGGGCTTAGGGATTTTTTCAAAAAAATATTTTCCGCCGGTTAAGTTGTTGAGGGCTGATTTCTTCTCCTGTGATAAAAAGCCTTCTGTTTCGACGGCCAAAACTTTCAGGGGAGCATTTGCAAGCTTCTGGCACCATTTTTGAGTGAATTGCCAAAAGTCAGATTTTTGCTGAAATTGTGACCCCGGGGCTTAGGGATTTTTTCAAAGAAATATTTTCCGCCGGTTAAGTTGTTGAGGGCTGATTTCTTGTCCTGTGATAAAAAGCCTTCTGTTTCCATCGCCAAAACTTTCAGGGGAGCATTTGCAACCGGTTGGCACCATTTTTGAGTGAATTGCAAAAGACAGATTTTTGCTGAAATTGTGACCCCGAGGCTTAGGGATTTTTTCAAAAAAATATTTTCCGACGGTTAAGTTTTTTAGGGCTGATTTCTTGTCCTGTGATAAAAAGCCTTCTGTTTCCATCGCCAAAACTTTCAGGGGAGCATTTGCAAGCTTCTGGCACCATTTTTGAGTGAATTGCCAAAAGTCAGATTTTTGCTGAAATTGTGACCCCGGGGCTTAGGGATTTTTTCAAAAAAATATTTTCCGACGGTTAAGTTTTTTAGGGCTGATTTCTTGTCCTGTGATAAAAAGCGTTCTGTTTCCATCGCCAAAACTTTCAGGGGAGCATTTGCAAGCTTCTGGCACCATTTTTGAGTGAATTGCCAAAAGTCAGATTTTTGCTGAAATTGTGACCTCGGGGCTTAGGGATGTTTTCAAAAAAATATTTTCCGCCGGTTAAGTTGTTGAGGGCTGATATCTTGTCCTGTGATAAAAAGCCTTCTGTTTCCATCCCCAAAACTTTCAGGGGAGCATTTGCAAGCTTCTGGCACCATTTTTGAGTGAATTGCCAAAAGTCAGATTTTTGCTGAAATTGTGACCCCGGGGCTTAGGGATTTTTTCAAAAAAATATTTTCCGCCGGTTAAGTTGTTGAGGGCTGATTTCTTGTCCTGTGATAAAAAGCCTTCTGTTTCCATCGCCAAAACTTTCAGGGGAGCATTTGAAAACTTCTCGCACCATTTTTGAGTGAATTGCCAAAAGTCAGATTTTTGCTGAAATTGTGACCCCGAGGCTTAGGGATGTTTTCAAAAAAATATTTTCCGACGGTTAAGTTTTTTAGGGCTGATTTCTTGTCCTGTGATAAAAAGCCTTCTGTTTCCATCGCCAAAACTTTCAGGGGAGCATTTGCAAGCTTCTGGCACCATTTTTGAGTGAATTGCCAAAAGTCAGATTTTTGCTGAAATTGTGACCCCGGGGCTTAGGGATTTTTTCAAAAAAATATTTTCCGCCGGTTAAGTTGTTGAGGGCTGATTTCTTCTCCTGTGATAAAAAGCCTTCTGTTTCCATCGCCAAAACTTTCAGGGGAGCATTTGCAAGCTTCGGGCACCATTTTGAGTGAATTGCCAAAAGTCAGATTTTTGCTGAAAATGTGACCCCGGAGCTTAGGGTTTTTTTCAAAAAAAATATTTTCCGACGGTTAAGTTGTTGAGGGCTGATTTCTTCTCCTGTGATAAAAGCCTTCTGTTTCCATCGCCAAAACTTTCAGGGGAGCATTTGAAAACTTCTCGCACCATTTTTGAGTGAATTGCCAAAAGTCAGATTTTTGCTGAAATTGTGACCCCGGGGCTTAGGGATTTTTTTAAAGAAATATTTTCCGCCGGTTAAGTTGTTGAGGGCTGATTTCTTGTCCTGTGACAAAAAGGCTTCTGTTTCCATCACCAAAACTTTCAGGGGAGCATTTGCAACCGGTTGGCACCATTTTTGAGTGAATTGCAAAAGACAGATTTTTGCTGAAATTGTGACCCCGAGGCTTAGGGATTTTTTCAAAAAAATATTTTCCGACGGTTAAGTTTTTTAGGGCTGATTTCTTGTCCTGTGATAAAAAGCCTTCTGTTTCCATCGCCAAAACTTTCAGGGGAGCATTTGCAAGCTTCTGGCACCATTTTTGAGTGAATTGCCAAAAGTCAGATTTTTGCTGAAATTGTGACCCCGGGGCTTAGGGATTTTTTCAAAAAAATATTTTCCGCCGGTTAAGTTGTTGAGGGCTGATTTCTTCTCCTGTGATAAAAAGCCTTCTGTTTCGACGGCCAAAACTTTCAGGGGAGCATTTGCAAGCTTCTGGCACCATTTTTGAGTGAATTGCCAAAAGTCAGATTTTTGCTGAAATTGTGACCCCGGGGCTTAGGGATTTTTTCAAAAAAATATTTTCCGCCGGTTAAGTTGTTGAGGGCTGATTTCTTGTCCTGTGATAAAAAGGCTTCTGTTTCCTACGCCAAAACTTTCAGGGGAGCATTTGCAAGCTTCTGGCATCCTTTTTGAGTGAATTGCCAAAGGTCAGATTTTTGCTGAAATTGTGACCCCGGGGCTTAGGGATTTTTTCAAAGAAATATTTTCCGCCGGTTAAGTTGTTGAGGGCTGATTTCTTGTCCTGTGATAAAAAGGCTTCTGTTTCCATCACCAAAACTTTCAGGGGAGCATTTGCAACCGGTTGGCACCATTTTTGAGTGAATTGCAAAAGACAGATTTTTGCTGAAATTGTGACCCCGAGGCTTAGGGATTTTTTCAAAAAAATATTTTCCGACGGTTAAGTTTTTTAGGGCTGATTTCTTGTCCTGTGATAAAAAGCCTTCTGTTTCCATCGCCAAAACTTTCAGGGGAGCATTTGCAAGCTTCTGGCACCATTTTTGAGTGAATTGCCAAAAGTCAGATTTTTGCTGAAATTGTGACCCCGGGGCGTAGGGATTTTTTCAAAAAAATATTTTCCGCCGGTTAAGTTGTTGAGGGCTGATTTCTTCTCCTGTGATAAAAAGCCTTCTGTTTCGACGGCCAAAACTTTCAGGGGAGCATTTGCAAGCTTCTGGCACCATTTTTGAGTGAATTGCCAAAAGTCAGATTTTTGCTGAAATTGTGACCCCGGGGCTTAGGGATTTTTTCAAAAAAATATTTTCCGCCGGTTAAGTTGTTGAGGGCTGATTTCTTGTCCTGTGATAAAAAGGCTTCTGTTTCCATCGCCAAAACTTTCAGGGGAGCATTTGCAAGCTTCTGGCATCCTTTTTGAGTGAATTGCCAAAGGTCAGATTTTTGCTGAAATTGTGACCCCGGGGCTTAGGGATTTTTTTAAAGAAATATTTTCCGCCGGTTAAGTTGTTGAGGGCTGATTTCTTGTCCTGTGATAAAAAGGCTTCTGTTTCCATCACCAAAACTTTCAGGGGAGCATTTGCAACCGGTTGGCACCATTTTTGAGTGAATTGCAAAAGACAGATTGTTGCTGAAATTGTGACCCCGGGGCTTAGGGATGTTTTCAAAAAAATATTTACCGCCGGTTAAGTTGTTGAGAGCTGATTTCTTGTCCTGTGATAAAAAGCCTTGTGTTTCCATCGCTAAAACTTTCAGGGGAGCATTTGCAAGCTTCTGGCACCATTTTTGAGTGAATTGCCAAAAGTCAGATTTTTGCTGAAATTGTGACCCCGGGGGCTTAGGGATTTTTTCAAAAAAATATTTTCCGACTGTTAAGTTGTTGAGGGCTGATTTCTTGTCCTGTGATAAAAAGCCTTCTGCTTCCATCGCCAAAACTTTCAGGGGAGCATTTGCAAGCTTCTGGCACCATTTTTGAGTGAATTGCCAAAAGTCAGATTTTTGCTGAAATTGTGACCCCGGGGCTTAGGGATGTTTTCAAAAAAATATTTTCCGCCGGTTAAGTTGTTGAGGGCTGATATCTTGTCCTGTGATAAAAAGCCTTCTGTTTCCATCCCCAAAACTTTCAGGGGAGCATTTGCAAGCTTCTGGCACCATTTTTGAGTGAAATGCCAAAAGTCAGATTTTTGCTGAAATTGTGACCCCGGGGCTTAGGGATGTTTTCAAAAAAATATTTTCCGCCGGTTAAGTTGTTGAGGGCTGATTTCTTGTCCTGTGATAAAAAGGCTTCTGTTTCCATCGCCAAAACTTTCAGGGGAGCATTTGCAAGCTTCTGGCATCCTTTTTGAGTGAATTGCCAAAGGTCAGATTTTTGCTGAAATTGTGACCCCGGGGCTTAGGGATTTTTTTAAAGAAATATTTTCCGCCGGTTAAGTTGTTGAGGGCTGATTTCTTGTCCTGTGATAAAAAGGCTTCTGTTTCCATCGCCAAAACATCCAGGGGAGCATTTGAAAACTTCTCGCACCATTTTTGAGTGAATTGCCAAAAGTCAGATTTTTGCTGAAATTGTAACCCCGGGGCTTAGGGATTTTTTCAAAAAAATATTTTCCGACGGTTAAGTTTTTTAGGGCTGATTTCTTGTCCTGTGATAAAAAGCCTTCTGTTTCCTTCGCCAAAACTTTCAGGGGAGCATTTGCAAGCTTCTCGCACCATTTTTGAGTGAATTGCCAAAAGTCAGATTTTTGCTGAAATTGTGACCCCGGGGCTTAGGGATGTTTTCAAAAAAATATTTACCGCCGGTTAAGTTGTTGAGGGCTGATTTCTTGTCCTGTGATAAAAAGCCTTGTGTTTCCATCGCTAAAACTTTCAGGGGAGCATTTGCAAGCTTCTGGCACCATTTTTGAGTGAATTGCCAAAAGTCAGATTTTTGCTGAAATTGTGACCCCGGGGGCTTAGGGATTTTTTCAAAAAAATATTTTCCGACTGTTAAGTTGTTGAGGGCTGATTTCTTGTCCTGTGATAAAAAGCCTTCTGCTTCCATCGCCAAAACTTTCAGGGGAGCATTTGCAAGCTTCTGGCACCATTTTTGAGTGAATTGCCAAAAGTCAGATTTTTGCTGAAATTGTGACCCCGGGACTTAGGGATGTTTTCAAAAAAATATTTTCCGCCGGTTAAGTTGTTGAGGGCTGATATCTTGTCCTGTGATAAAAAGCCTTCTGTTTCCATCCCCAAAACTTTCAGGGGAGCATTTGCAAGCTTCTGGCACCATTTTTGAGTGAAATGCCAAAAGTCAGATTTTTGCTGAAATTGTGACCCCGGGGCTTAGGGATGTTTTCAAAAAAATATTTTCCAATGGTTAAGTTGTAGAGGGCTGATTTCTTGTCCTGTGATAAAAAGCCTTCTGTTTCCATCGCCAAAACTTTCAGGGGAGCATTTGCAAGCTTCTGGCATCCTTTTTGATTGAATTGCCAAAGGTCAGATTTTTGCTGAAATTGTGACCCCGGGGCTTAGGGATTTTTTCAAAGAAATATTTTCCGCCGGTTAAGTTGTTGAGGGCTGATTTCTTGTCCTGTGATAAAAAGGCTTCTGTTTCCATCACCAAAACTTTCAGGGGAGCATTTGCAACCGGTTGGCACCATTTTTGAGTGAATTGCCAAAAGACAGATTTTTGCTGAAATTGTGACCCCGGAGCTTAGGGATTTTTTCAAAAAAATATTTTCCGACGGTTAAGTTGTTGAGGGCTGATTTCTTCTCCTGTCATAAAAGCCTTCTGTTTCCATCGCCAAAACTTTCAGGGGAGCATTTGAAAACTTCTGGCATCATTTTCGAGTGAATTGCCAGAAGTCAGATTTTTGCTGAAATCGTTGACCCGGGGCTTAGGGATTTTTTCGAAAAAATATTTTCCACCGGTTAAGTTGTTGAGGGCTGATTTCTTGTCCTGTGATAAAAAGCCTTCTGTTTCCATCGCCAAAACTTTCAGGGGAGCATTTGCAAGCTTCTGGCATCATTTCTGAGTGAATTGCCAAAAGTCAGATTTTTGCTGAAATTGTGACCCCGGGGCTTAGGGATTTTTTCAAAAAAATATTTTTCGCAAGTTAAGTTGTAGAGGGCTGATTTCTTGTTCTGTGATAAAAAGCCTTCTGTTTCCATCGCCAAAACTTTCAGGGGAGCATTTGCAAGCTTCTGGCATCCTTTTTGAGTGAATTGCCAAAGGTCAGATATTTGCTGAAATTGTGACCCCGGGGCTTAGGGATTTTTTCAAAAAAATATTTTCCGCCGGTTAAGTTGTTGAGGGCTGATTTCTTGTCCTGTGATAAAAAGCCTTGTGTTTCCATCGCCAAAACTTTCAGGGGAGCATTTGCAAGCTTCTGGCACCATTTTTGAGTGAATTGCCAAAAGACAGATTTTTGCTGAAATTGTGACCCCGGGGCTTAGGGATTTTTTCAAAAAAATATTTTCCGACGGTTAAGTTTTTTAGGGCTGATTTCTTGTCCTGTGATAAAAAGCCTTCTGTTTCCATCGCCAAAACTTTCAGGGGAGCATTTCCAAGCTTCTGGCACCATTTTTGAGTGAATTGCCAAAAGTCAGATTTTTGCTGAAAATGTGACCCCGGAGCTTAGGGTTTTTTTCAAAAAAATATTTTCCGACGGTTAAGTTGTTGAGGGCTGATTTCTTCTCCTGTCATAAAAGCCTTCTGTTTCCATCGCCAAAACTTTCAGGGGAGCATTTGAAAACTTCTCGCACCATTTTTGAGTGAATTGCCAAAAGTCAGATTTTTGCTGAAATTGTGACCCCGGGGCTAAGGATTTTTTCAAAAAAATATTTTCCACCGGTTAAGTTGTTGAGGGCTGATTTCTTTTCCTGTGATAAAAAGCCTTCTGTTTCCATCGCCAAAACTTTCAGGGGAGCATTTGCAAGCTTCTGGCATCCTTTTTGAGTGAATTGCCAAAGGTCAGATATTTGCTGAAATTGTGACCCCGGGGCTTAGGGATTTTTTCAAAGAAATATTTTCCGCCGGTTAAGTTGTTGAGGGCTGATTTCTTGTCCTGTGATAAAAAGGCTTCTGTTTCCATCACCAAAACTTTCAGGGGAGCATTTGCAACCGGTTGGCACCATTTTTGAGTGAATTGCAAAAGACAGATTTTTGCTGAAATTGTGACCCCGAGGCTTAGGGATTTTTTCAAAAAAATATTTTCCGACGGTTAAGTTTTTTAGGGCTGATTTCTTGTCCTGTGATAATAAGCCTTCTGTTTCCATCGCCAAAACTTTCAGGGGAGCATTTGCAAGCTTCTGGCACCATTTTTGAGTGAATTGCCAAAAGTCAGATTTTTGCTGAAATTGTGACCCCGGGGCGTAGGGATTTTTTCAAAAAAATATTTTCCGCCGGTTAAGTTGTTGAGGGCTGATTTCTTCTCCTGTGATAAAAAGCCTTCTGTTTCGACGGCCAAAACTTTCAGGGGAGCATTTGCAAGCTTCTGGCACCATTTTTGAGTGAATTGCCAAAAGTCAGATTTTTGCTGAAATTGTGACCCCGGGGCTTAGGGATTTTTTCAAAAAAATATTTTCCGCCGGTTAAGTTGTTGAGGGCTGATTTCTTGTCCTGTGATAAAAAGGCTTCTGTTTCCATCGCCAAAACTTTCAGGGGAGCATTTGCAAGCTTCTGGCATCCTTTTTGAGTGAATTGCCAAAGGTCAGATTTTTGCTGAAATTGTGACCCCGGGGCTTAGGGATTTTTTCAAAAAAATATTTTCTGACGGTTAAGTTTTTTAGGGCTGATTTCTTGTCCTGTGATAAAAAGCCTTCTGTTTCCTTCGCCAAAACTTTCAGGGGAGCATTTGCAAGCTTCTCGCACCATTTTTGAGTGAATTGCCAAAAGTCAGATTTTTGCTGAAATTGTGACCCCGGGGCTTAGGGATGTTTTCAAAAAAATATTTACCGCCGGTTAAGTTGTTGAGAGCTGATTTCTTGTCCTGTGATAAAAAGCCTTGTGTTTCCATCGCTAAAACTTTCAGGGGAGCATTTGCAAGCTTCTGGCACCATTTTTGAGTGAATTGCCAAAAGTCAGATTTTTGCTGAAATTGTGACCCCGGGGGCTTAGGGATTTTTTCAAAAAAATATTTTCCGACTGTTAAGTTGTTGAGGGCTGATTTCTTGTCCTGTGATAAAAAGCCTTCTGCTTCCATCGCCAAAACTTTCAGGGGAGCATTTGCAAGCTTCTGGCACCATTTTTGAGTGAATTGCCAAAAGTCAGATTTTTGCTGAAATTGTGACCCCGGGGCTTAGGGATGTTTTCAAAAAAATATTTTCCGCCGGTTAAGTTGTTGAGGGCTGATATCTTGTCCTGTGATAAAAAGCCTTCTGTTTCCATCGCCAAAACTTTCAGGGGAGCATTTGCAAGCTTCTGGCACCATTTTTGAGTGAAATGCCAAAAGTCAGATTTTTGCTGAAATTGTGACCCCGGGGCTTAGGGATGTTTTCAAAAAAATATTTTCCGCCGGTTAAGTTGTTGAGGGCTGATTTCTTGTCCTGTGATAAAAAGGCTTCTGTTTCCATCGCCAAAACTTTCAGGGGAGCATTTGCAAGCTTCTGGCATCCTTTTTGAGTGAATTGCCAAAGGTCAGATTTTTGCTGAAATTGTGACCCCGGGGGCTTAGGGATTTTTTCAAAAAAATATTTTCCGACTGTTAAGTTGTTGAGGGCTGATTTCTTGTCCTGTGATAAAAAGCCTTCTGCTTCCATCGCCAAAACTTTCAGGGGAGCATTTGCAAGCTTCTGGCACCATTTTTGAGTGAATTGCCAAAAGTCAGATTTTTGCTGAAATTGTGACCCCGGGACTTAGGGATGTTTTCAAAAAAATATTTTCCGCCGGTTAAGTTGTTGAGGGCTGATATCTTGTCCTGTGATAAAAAGCCTTCTGTTTCCATCGCCAAAACTTTCAGGGGAGCATTTGCAAGCTTCTGGCATCCTTTTTGAGTGAATTGCCAAAAGTCAGATTTTTGCTGAAATTGTGACCCCGGGGGCTTAGGGATTTTTTCAAAAAAATATTTTCCGACTGTTAAGTTGTTGAGGGCTGATTTCTTGTCCTGTGATAAAAAGCCTTCTGCTTCCATCGCCAAAACTTTCAGGGGAGCATTTGCAAGCTTCTGGCACCATTTTTGAGTGAATTGCCAAAAGTCAGATTTTTGCTGAAATTGTGACCCCGGGACTTAGGGATGTTTTCAAAAAAATATTTTCCGCCGGTTAAGTTGTTGAGGGCTGATATCTTGTCCTGTGATAAAAAGCCTTCTGTTTCCATCCCCAAAACTTTCAGGGGAGCATTTGCAAGCTTCTGGCACCATTTTTGAGTGAAATGCCAAAAGTCAGATTTTTGCTGAAATTGTGACCCCGGGGCTTAGGGATGTTTTCAAAAAAATATTTTCCAATGGTTAAGTTGTAGAGGGCTGATTTCTTGTCCTGTGATAAAAAGCCTTCTGTTTCCATCGCCAAAACTTTCAGGGGAGCATTTGCAAGCTTCTGGCATCCTTTTTGAGTGAATTGCCAAAGGTCAGATTTTTGCTGAAATTGTGACCCCGGGGCTTAGGGATTTTTTCAAAAAAATATTTTCCGACGGTTAAGTTTTTTAGGGCTGATTTCTTGTCCTGTGATAAAAAGCCTTGTGTTTCCATCGCTAAAACTTTCAGGGGAGCATTTGCAAGCTTCTGGCACCATTTTTGAGTGAATTGCCAAAAGACAGATTTTTGCTGAAATTGTGACCCCGGGGCTTAGGGATTTTTTCAAAAAAATATTTTCCGACGGTTAAGTTTTTTAGGGCTGATTTCTTGTCCTGTGATAAAAAGCCTTCTGTTTCCATCGCCAAAACTTTCAGGGGAGCATTTCCAAGCTTCTGGCACCATTTTTGAGTGAATTGCCAAAAGTCAGATTTTTGCTGAAAATGTGACCCCGGAGCTTAGGGTTTTTTTCAAAAAAATATTTTCCGACGGTTAAGTTGTTGAGGGCTGATTTCTTCTCCTGTCATAAAAGCCTTCTGTTTCCATCGCCAAAACTTTCAGGGGAGCATTTGAAAACTTCTCGCACCATTTTTGAGTGAATTGCCAAAAGTCAGATTTTTGCTGAAATTGTGACCCCGGGGCTTAGGGATTTTTTCAAAAAAATATTTTCCGACGGTTAAGTTTTTTAGGGCTGATTTCTTGTCCTGTGATAAAAAGCCTTCTGTTTCCATCGCCAAAACTTTCAGGGGAGCATTTGCAAGCTTCTGGCACCATTTTTGAGTGAATTGCCAAAAGTCAGATTTTTGCTGAAATTGTGACCCCGGGGCTAAGGATTTTTTCAAAAAAATATTTTCCGCCGGTTAAGTTGTTGAGGGCTGATTTCTTGTCCTGTGATAAAAAGCCTTGTGCTTCCATCGCTAAAACTTTCAGGGGAGCATTTGCAAGCTTCTGGAACCATTTTTGAGTGAATTGCCAAAAGTCAGATTTTTGCTGAAATTGTGACCCCGGGGGCTTAGGGATTTTTTCAAAAAAATATTTTCCGACTGTTAAGTTGTTGAGGGCTGATTTCTTTTCCTGTGATAAAAAGCCTTCTGTTTCCATCGCCAAAACTTTCAGGGGAGCATTTGCAAGCTTCTGGCATCCTTTTTGAGTGAATTGCCAAAGGTCAGATATTTGCTGAAATTGTGACCCCGGGGCTTAGGGATTTTTTCAAAGAAATATTTTCCGCCGGTTAAGTTGTTGAGGGCTGATTTCTTGTCCTGTGATAAAAAGGCTTCTGTTTCCATCACCAAAACTTTCAGGGGAGCATTTGCAACCGGTTGGCACCATTTTTGAGTGAATTGCCAAAAGACAGATTTTTGCTGAAATTGTGACCCCGGGGCTTAGGGATTTTTTCAAAAAAATATTTTCCGCCGGTTAAGTTGTTGAGGGCTGATTTCTTCTCCTGTGATAAAAAGCCTTCTGTTTCGACGGCCAAAACTTTCAGGGGAGCATTTGCAAGCTTCTGGCATCATTTTCGAGTGAATTGCCAAAAGTCAGATTTTTGCTGAAATCGTTGACCCGGGGCTTAGGGATTTTTTCGAAAAAATATTTTCCACCGGTTAAGTTGTTGAGGGCTGATTTCTTGTCCTGTGATAAAAAGCCTTCTGTTTCCATCGCCAAAACTTTCAGGGGAGCATTTGCAAGCTTCTGGCATCATTTCTGAGTGAATTGCCAAAAGTCAGATTTTTGCTGAAATTGTGACCCCGGGGCTTAGGGATTTTTTCAAAAAAATATTTTTCGCAAGTTAAGTTGTAGAGGGCTGATTTCTTGTTCTGTGATAAAAAGCCTTCTGTTTCCATCGCCAAAACTTTCAGGGGAGCATTTGCAAGCTTCTGGCATCCTTTTTGAGTGAATTGCCAAAGGTCAGATATTTGCTGAAATTGTGACCCCGGGGCTTAGGGATTTTTTCAAAAAAATATTTTCCGCCGGTTAAGTTGTTGAGGGCTGATTTCTTGTCCTGTGATAAAAAGCCTTGTGTTTCCATCGCTAAAACTTTCAGGGGAGCATTTGCAAGCTTCTGGCACCATTTTTGAGTGAATTGCCAAAAGACAGATTTTTGCTGAAATTGTGACCCCGGGGCTTAGGGATTTTTTCAAAAAAATATTTTCCGACGGTTAAGTTTTTTAGGGCTGATTTCTTGTCCTGTGATAAAAAGCCTTCTGTTTCCATCGCCAAAACTTTCAGGGGAGCATTTCCAAGCTTCTGGCACCATTTTTGAGTGAATTGCCAAAAGTCAGATTTTTGCTGAAAATGTGACCCCGGAGCTTAGGGTTTTTTTCAAAAAAATATTTTCCGACGGTTAAGTTGTTGAGGGCTGATTTCTTCTCCTGTCATAAAAGCCTTCTGTTTCCATCGCCAAAACTTTCAGGGGAGCATTTGAAAACTTGTCGCACCATTTTTGAGTGAATTGCCAAAAGTCAGATTTTTGCTGAAATTGTGACCCCGGGGCTTAGGGATTTTTTCAAAAAAATATTTTCCGACGGTTAAGTTTTTTAGGGCTGATTTCTTGTCCTGTGATAAAAAGCCTTCTGTTTCCATCGCCAAAACTTTCAGGGGAGCATTTGCAAGCTTCTGGCACCATTTTTGAGTGAATTGCCAAAAGTCAGATTTTTGCTGAAATTGTGACCCCGGGGCTAAGGATTTTTTCAAAAAAATATTTTCCGCCGGTTAAGTTGTTGAGGGCTGATTTCTTGTCCTGTGATAAAAAGCCTTGTGTTTCCATCGCTAAAACTTTCAGGGGAGCATTTGCAAGCTTCTGGAACCATTTTTGAGTGAATTGCCAAAAGTCAGATTTTTGCTGAAATTGTGACCCCGGGGGCTTAGGGATTTTTTCAAAAAAATATTTTCCGACTGTTAAGTTGTTGAGGGCTGATTTCTTTTCCTGTGATAAAAAGCCTTCTGTTTCCATCGCCAAAACTTTCAGGGGAGCATTTGCAAGCTTCTGGCATCCTTTTTGAGTGAATTGCCAAAGGTCAGATATTTGCTGAAATTGTGACCCCGGGGCTTAGGGATTTTTTCAAAGAAATATTTTCCGCCGGTTAAGTTGTTGAGGGCTGATTTCTTGTCCTGTGATAAAAAGGCTTCTGTTTCCATCACCAAAACTTTCAGGGGAGCATTTGCAACCGGTTGGCACCATTTTTGAGTGAATTGCCAAAAGACAGATTTTTGCTGAAATCGTTGACCCGGGGCTTAGGGATTTTTTCAAAAAAATATTTTCCGCCGGTTAAGTTGTTGAGGGCTGATTTCTTCTCCTGTGATAAAAAGCCTTCTATTTCGACGGCCAAAACTTTCAGGGGAGCATTTGCAAGCTTCTGGCATCATTTTCGAGTGAATTGCCAAAAGTCAGATTTTTGCTGAAATCGTTGACCCGGGGCTTAGGGATTTTTTCGAAAAAATATTTTCCACCGGTTAAGTTGTTGAGGGCTGATTTCTTGTCCTGTGATAAAAAGCCTTCTGTTTCCATCCCCAAAACTTTCAGGGGAGCATTTGCAAGCTTCTGGCATCATTTTTGAGTGAATTGCCAAAAGTCAGATTTTTGCTGAAATTGTGACCCCGGGGCTTAGGGATTTTTTCAAAAAAATATTTTTCGCAAGTTAAGTTGTAGAGGGCTGATTTCTTGTTCTGTGATAAAAAGCCTTCTGTTTCCATCGCCAAAACTTTCAGGGGAGCATTTGCAAGCTTCTGGCATCCTTTTTGAGTGAATTGCCAAAGGTCAGATATTTGCTGAAATTGTGACCCCGGGGCTTAGGGATTTTTTCAAAAAAATATTTTCCGCCGGTTAAGTTGTTGAGGGCTGATTTCTTGTCCTGTGATAAAAACCTTGTGTTTCCATCGCTAAAACTTTAAGGGGAGCATTTGCAAGCTTCTGTCATCATTTTTGATTGAATTGCCAAAAGTCAGATTTTTGCTGAAATTTTGACCCCGGGGCTTAGGGATTTTTTCAAAAAAATATTTTCCGATGGTTAAGTTGTAGAGGGCTGATTTCTTGTTCTGTGATAAAAAGCCTTCTGTTTCCATCGCCAAAACTTTCAGGGGAGCATTTGCAAGCTTCTGGCACCATTTTTGAGTGAATTGCCAAAAGTCAGATTTTTGCTGAAAATGTGACCCCGGAGCTTAGGGTTTTTTTCAAAAAAATATTTTCCGACGGTTAAGTTGTTGAGGGCTGATTTCTTCTCCTGTCATAAAAGCCTTCTGTTTCCAAAGCCAAAACTTTCAGGGGAGCATTTGAAAACTTCTCGCACCATTTTTGAGTGAACTGCCAAAAGTCAGATTTTTGCTGAAATTGTGACCCCGGGGCTTAGGGATTTTTTCAAAAAAATATTTTCCGACGGTTAAGTTTTTTAGGGCTGATTTCTTGTCCTGTGATAAAAAGCCTTCTGTTTCCATCGCCAAAACTTTCAGGGGAGCATTTGCAAGCTTCTGGCACCATTTTTGAGTGAATTGCCAAAAGTCAGATTTTTGCTGAAATTGTGACCCCGGGGCTAAGGATTTTTTCAAAAAAATATTTTCCGCCGGTTAAGTTGTTGAGGGCTGATTTCTTGTCCTGTGATAAAAAGCCTTGTGTTTCCATCGCTAAAACTTTCAGGGGAGCATTTGCAAGCTTCTGGAACCATTTTTGAGTGAATTGCCAAAAGTCAGATTTTTGCTGAAATTGTGACCCCGGGGGCTTAGGGATTTTTTCAAAAAAATATTTTCCGACTGTTAAGTTGTTGAAGGCTGATTTCTTGTCCTGTGATAAAAAGCCTTCTGCTTCCATCGCCAAAACTTTCAGGGGAGCATTTGCAAGCTTCTGGCACCATTTTTGAGTGAATCGCCAAAAGTCAGATTTTTGCTGAAATTGTGACCCCGGGGCTAAGGATTTTTTCAAAAAAATATTTTCTGACGGTTAAGTTGTTTAGGGCTGATTTCTTGTCCTGTGATAAAAAGCCTTCTGTTTCCATCGCCAAAACTTTCAGGGGAGCATTTGCAAGCTTCTGGCACCATTTTTGAGTGAAATGCCAAAAGTCAGATTTTTGCTGAAATTGTGACCCCGGGGCTTAGGGATGTTTTCAAAAAAATATTTTCCGATGGTTAAGTTGTAGAGGGCTGATTTCTTGTCCTGTGATAAAAAGCCTTCTGTTTCCATCGCCAAAACATTCAGGGGAGCATTTGCAAGCTTCTGGCATCCTTTTTGAGTGAATTGCCAAAGGTCAGATTTTTGCTGAAATTGTGACCCCGGGGCTTAGGGATTTTTTCAAAGAAATATTTTCCGCCGGTTAAGTTGTTGAGGGCTGATTTCTTGTCCTGTGATAAAAAGGCTTCTGTTTCCATCACCAAAACTTTCAGGGGAGCATTTGCAACCGGTTGGCACCATTTTTGAGTGAATTGCCAAAAGACAGATTTTTGCTGAAATTGTGACCCCGGGGCTTAGGGATTTTTTCAAAAAAATATTTTTCCGACGGTTAAGTTTTTTAGGGCTGATTTCTTGTCCTGTGATAAAAAGGCTTCTGTTTCCATCGCCAAAACTTTCAGGGGAGCGTTTGCAACCGGTTGGCACCATTTTTGAGTGAATCGCCAAAAGTCATATTTTTGCTGAAATTGTGACCCCGGGGCTTAGGGATTTTTTCAAAAAAATATTTTCCGCCGGTTAACTTGTTGAGGACTGATTTCTTGTCCTGTGATAAAAAGCCTTCTGTTTCGACCGCCAAAACTTTCAGGGGAGCATTTGCAAGCTTCTGGCATCATTTTTGAGTGAATTGCCAAAAGTCAGAGTTTTGCTGAAATTGTTAACCCACGGCTTAGGGATTTTTTCGAAAAAATATTTTCCGCCGGTTAAGTTGTTGAGGGCTGATTTCTTGTCCTGTGATAAAAAGCTTTCTGTTTCCATCGTCATAACTTTCAGGGGAGCATTTCTCACAACATTTTTGAGTGAATTTGCCAAAAGTCAGATTTTTGCTGAAATTGTGACCCCGGGGCTTAGGGATTTTTTCAAAAAAATATTTTCCGGCGGTTAAATTGTTGAGGGCTGATTTCTTGTCCTGTGATAAAAAGCCTTCTGTTTCCATCGCCAAAACTTTCAGGGGAGCATTTGCAAGCTTCTGGCATCATTTTCGAGTGAATTGCCAAAAGTCAGTTTTTGCTGAAATTGTGACCCCGGGGCTTAGGGATTTTTTCAAAAAAATATTTTCTGCCGGTTAAGTTGTTTAGGGCTGATTTCTTGTCCTGCGATAAAAAGCCTTGTGTTTCCATCGCTAAAACTTTCAGGGGAGCATTTGCAAGCTTCTGGAACCATTTTTGAGTGAATTGCCAAAAGTCAGATTTTTGCTGAAATTGTAACTCCGGGGCTTAGTGATTTTTTCAAAAAAATATTTTCCGCCGGTTAAGTTGTTGAGGGCTGATTTCTTCTCCTGTGATAAAAAGCCTTCTGTTTCGACGGCCAAAACTTTCAGGGGAGTATTTGCAAGCTTCTGGCATCATTTTCGAGTGAATTGCCAAAAGTCAGATTTTTGCTGAAATCGTTGACCCGGGGCTTAGGGATTTTTTCGAAAAAATATTTTCCACCGGTTAAGTTGTTGAGGGCTGATTTCTTGTCCTGTGATAAAAAGCCTTCTGTTTCCATCGCCAAAACTTTCAGGGGAGCATTTGCAAGCTTCTGTCATCATTTTTGATTGAATTGCCAAAAGTCAGATTTTTGCTGAAATTTTGACCCCGGGCCTTAGGGATTTTTTCAAAAAAATATTTTCCGATGGTTAAGTTGTATAGGGCTGATTTCTTGTCCTGTGATAAAAAGCCTTCTGTTTCGACGGCCAAAACTTTCAGGGGAGCATTTGCAAGCTTCTGGCACCATTTTTGAGTGAATTGCCAAAAGTCAGATTTTTGCTGAAATTGTGACCCCGGGGCTTAGGGATTTTTTCAAAAAAATATTTTCCGGCGGTTAAATTGTTGAGGGCTGATTTCTTGTCCTGTGATAAAAAGCCTTCTGTTTCCATCGCCAAAACTTTCAGGGGAGCATTTGCAAGCTTCTGGCATCATTTTCGAGTGAATTGCCAAAAGTCAGTTTTTGCTGAAATTGTGACCCCGGGGCTTAGGGATTTTTTCAAAAAAATATTTTCTGCCGGTTAAGTTGTTTAGGGCTGATTTCTTGTCCTGCGATAAAAAGCCTTGTGTTTCCATCGCTAAAACTTTCAGGGGAGCATTTGCAAGCTTCTGGAACCATTTTTGAGTGAATTGCCAAAAGTCAGATTTTTGCTGAAATTGTAACTCCGGGGCTTAGTGATTTTTTCAAAAAAATATTTTCCGCCGGTTAAGTTGTTGAGGGCTGATTTCTTCTCCTGTGATAAAAAGCCTTCTGTTTCGACGGCCAAAACTTTCAGGGGAGCATTTGCAAGCTTCTGGCATCATTTTCGAGTGAAATGCCAAAAGTCAGATTTTTGCTGAAATCGTTGACCCGGGGCTTAGGGATTTTTTCAAAAAAATATTTTCCGCCGGTTAAGTTGTTGAGGGCTGATTTCTTGTCCTGTGATAAAAAGCCTTCTGTTTCCATCGCCAAAACTTTCAGGGGAGCATTTGCAAGCTTCTGTCATCATTTTTGATTGAATTGCCAAAAGTCAGATTTTTGCTGAAATTTTGACCCCGGGCCTTAGGGATTTTTTCAAAAAAATATTTTCCGATGGTTAAGTTGTATAGGGCTGATTTCTTGTCCTGTGATAAAAAGCCTTCTGTTTCGACGGCCAAAACTTTCAGGGGAGCATTTGCAAGCTTCTGGCACCATTTTTGAGTGAATTGCCAAAAGTCAGATTTTTGCTGAAATTGTGACCCCGGGGCTTAGGGATTTTTTCAAAAAAATATTTTCCGCCGGTTAAGTTGTTGAGGGCTGATTTCTTGTCCTGTGATAAAAAGCCTTCTGTTTCCACCCCCAAAACTTTCAGGGGAGCATTTGCAAGCTTCTGGCATCATTTTTGAGTGAATTGCCAAAAGTCAGATTTTTGCTGAAATTTTGACCCCGGGGCTTAGGGATTTTTTCAAAAAAATATTTTCCGCCGGTTAAGTTGTTGAGGGCTGATTTCTTGTCCTGTGATAAAAAGCCTTCTGTTTCCATCGCCAAAACTTTCAGGGGAGCGTTTGCAACCGGTTGGCACCATTTTTGAGTGAATCGCCAAAAGTCATATTTTTGCTGAAATTGTGACCCCGGGGCTTAGGGATTTTTTCAAAAAAATATTTTCCGCCGGTTAACTTGTTGAGGACTGATTTCTTGTCCTGTGATAAAAAGCCTTCTGTTTCGACCGCCAAAACTTTCAGGGGAGCATTTGCAAGCTTCTGGCATCATTTTTGAGTGAATTGCCAAAAGTCAGAGTTTTGCTGAAATTGTTAACCCACGGCTTAGGGATTTTTTCGAAAAAATATTTTCCGCCGGTTAAGTTGTTGAGGGCTGATTTCTTGTCCTGTGATAAAAAGCTTTCTGTTTCCATCGTCATAACTTTCAGGGGAGCATTTCTCACAACATTTTTGAGTGAATTTGCCAAAAGTCAGATTTTTGCTGAAATTGTGACCCCGGGGCTTAGGGATTTTTTCAAAAAAATATTTTCCGGCGGTTAAATTGTTGAGGGCTGATTTCTTGTCCTGTGATAAAAAGCCTTCTGTTTCCATCGCCAAAACTTTCAGGGGAGCATTTGCAAGCTTCTGGCATCATTTTCGAGTGAATTGCCAAAAGTCAGTTTTTGCTGAAATTGTGACCCCGGGGCTTAGGGATTTTTTCAAAAAAATATTTTCTGCCGGTTAAGTTGTTTAGGGCTGATTTCTTGTCCTGCGATAAAAAGCCTTCTGTTCTCTCTCAGGGCAGTCCTATACTCAGAAATAAGTCACTTGGTAACTCAAGGGGGCTTACTCCCTATGTGTTAAGGATTGTAGCCTTAAATTGATTTATTTGCTCACCTGAGCCAGAGAAAGCAACACCTGTTTATTAAAGGAATATTTAATCTACCTCATTCATTAGTTAGTTGCCTACGAACAGGCACATTACTCAAGAAGTGTTTCTATTAAAGTGTTCTTTGGAAATCAAAGCTGAGCCGCTATTTTTATATAGGATTTTAAAAAAACCAAGGTGCTTTTCCACAGAGCTTCTTTGTGATATATTTAAAGTATTTGTGGCATGTAGCTGGAGGGCTCAAAAGTATTATATGTTTTTGGTCAACAAGGAACATACTACGACTGTCCAAATACCAGACAAAAATAGGAAGAACTTGGGTACATAAACAAATAATATTTTTTTCTACCCAACCGCTTGTGTGTTCATGAAATGCATGTGATATTTAATTTGTGATTGACTTGGCCTAATCTTGATTAGTCTTGGGTGGATTTCAGCCTATCAATGTCCTGGTGGGGGCTATTTTTATGATAAAGTATGGTGACGTGGGTGGCGCTGTGGGTTAAACCACAGAGCCTAGGATCAGAAGGTCAGTGGTTCAAATCCCCGTGACAGGCTGAGCTTCCATTGCTCAGCCCCTGCTCCTGCCAACCTAGCAGTTTGAAAGCACGTCAAAGTGCAAGTAGATAAATAGGTACTGCTCCAGCGGGAAGGTAAGCGGCGTTTCCGTACGCTGCTCTGGTTCGCCAGAAGTGGCTTAGTCATGCTGGCCATGTGACCCGGAAGCTGTCTGCGGACAAACGCCGGCTCCCTTGGCCAATAAAGCGAGATGAGCTCCGCAACCCCAGAGTCGGTCACGACTGGACCTAATGGTCAGGGGTCCCTTTACCTTTACCTATGGTGACAAATACTAGTTGAAACATATGATGGCAATATTGCAGTGGGAAGAGTGAGTTTATAGACTTTCTATGTAAAGGGCGCTGTTTTATTTGCACAGGCTTTTCTTATGTAAAATAAGTGCCATACTTTTCTGTCTATAAGACGCCCCCATGTATAAGACATTTTGAGGGACTCAAATTTAAGAAAATGGAGGGAGATGGCACAGAGTTGTTGAGCTTTTTTGGGGGGAGATTATCAAGGGTTATCCAGCTTTTTTGGGGGGGGAACTGCCGAAAATCGATCACCCGCATGCTTCGCAAAATCCGCCTCCCATCTGTCCTGTCGCTGGTAGAAGCTGCCAATTGCCCGCCCAACAGCCGGAGCATCAGCCAATCAATACCACCCATTGGTGCAGCAACCAATAGCATGCACAATAGCCACTGACAGCTGCGGCAGCAACCAATCAAACATCCACCCTATGCACTATCCATGTATAATATGACCCCCACTTTTTAGCATGATTTTGAAAGAAAAAAACATAGTCTTATACAGGGAAAAATACGGTACCTCTTAAACTGTTATCACACCTTTGTCTTAGGCATTGTGGTGCAAAAAATGTCTGGAGTGTCACAGGTCTCCCATTACAGTCTACAGTTGTTGTTGTTTAGTTGTTTAGTCGTGTTGACTCTTTGTGACCCCATGGACCAGAGCACGCCAGGCACTCCTGTCTTCCACTGCATCCCGCAGTTTAGTCAAATTCATGCTGGTAGCTTCAAGAACACTGTCCAACCATCTCGTCCTCTGTCGTCCCCTTCTCCTTGCAACCCTCCATCTTTCCCAACATCAGGGTCTTTTCCAGGCAGTCTTCTCTTCTCATGAGGTGGCCAAAGTATTGGAGCCTCAGCTTCAGGATCTGTCCCTCCAGTGAGCACTCAGGGCTGATTTCCTTCAGAATGGACATGTTTGACCAAACATATCAAACATCAAACAGTCTACAGTACAATAATGCATAAAGGCAAGGGCTGAGTTTCTGTTTCTGAGGTGCAAGCTGAGATGGCTGGAAGAGTGTCACAACCAGGGACGGGAGAGAAGTTTCATGCAGTTCTCATGTGTAGGTGAGCCTACCTAATTCACACTTTTTGAAACAACATGCAGACTGAAACACAGCCATCCTTCAAAATTTGCACCTCTCTGAATTTTGCCTTGTAGTTCTCCAGTCAAATAATGTTTACAAAAATGCATTTGCTTTGGTAAAGTGTGCATAAAAATGCACATATTTGTGAAAATGGCATACAGGATGCATTATAGTAGGATAACATCACCCATGGACGTTGCAAATATAACATTTTAAGCACATTATACAAATGTGGCACTAGATGGCGATGGTGAGCTAATGACAAATTCGATATATATTTTAAAACGTTTTTTAAAAAGCATTTTCACAGCATTTTTAATATATATGCCTAGATTCAGCTCATGGGACAGGGAGCATTGGTGGACCTCAGGCCACTTTCAACTGAGCCTCCGCACTGCAAGCCACCCCAGGTTGGCTGGATACTAGCTGTAGCTGCTCTGCACTTATGCAATGCATAAACGTGTGTGGAGACAGGATTAGGCTAGAGAGCAAGGTGAAGCATGGATAGGAAGAAGAGAAAGAAAGAGGAGGACATGGACAGTGTCGTCAACTGAGTACGATGGATGGAAAAGAAAGAAAGAGAGAAGTGGAAAGGCAGAGCTGAAAGGGGCGAACAAAGGAGAGGAAAATGAGAAGCCTCTGGGAGCTATTGCTGAGCCTTCCATCTCTCTCTCTCTCTCTCTCTCTCTCTCTCTCTCTCTCTCTCTCTCTCTCTCACACACACACACACACACACACACACACCCTCCTTCCTTCCTTCCCACATAGTCTCCTGTCAGGAAGCTTCTCCTTCCTCCCCTGAGGTGAAAAGTCCAGAGAGGGCATTGAAGGATATTAGGTTAATGTTTTTCAAAGTAATAAGAGAGCAGGAATAAAGAGGAAGAAGATAAGAGAAGGAAGCTGTTAGAGGAGGAAGGCCTGGATGTTAAAAAAAGGAGAGAGATGGATAAAGGATGAAAAAACTTGGTAATCGAGGACAGGAATAGGGTTCAAGTTAGGGGTGGAAAGAGAAGGAAAAAAGAACTGACAGGAGTGAGGTAAATACTCTGAGGTGTATGTGAATATACGGTACAACCAAAGGTCTAAGAGCAGGAGTGGAAAACCTATGGCTCTCCAGATGTTGGTGGACAGCTGTAGCATATAATTCATGCTTGATGCCATTCATGATTCAGGATGATTTCTGATTAATCCTCTCATATTTTAACTACACAGTATGCCAGTAATTTACTTTGAAATGCTTTGAATTTGCAACAATATATTTTTGAGCTTATAATGGCTGTTCTATTCCTGAATTAGATTTCAGTTCCAGCTGCCTGCTTTTACATTTTACATAATTTGAATGCGCTCTATACCACGAATGCCCTCTTTAAAATCATGCCTTCCAAAAATATCCCTTTAGGGAACTGCATGCTTTTAACTATTAGAAGGTATTAGGAAGAAATAAAAGAACACCAAAGCTGATGTAATACTGTGGATGACTATTCATAAGCAATATTTTGCATTATTCATGCATAACTAGCATTCAGTGATTTGCTTTTTTATTATTATTACAAACTAGCATGCAGTATTAAGCCTCTTTGTAATTATATCCAATAGCTTCAGAGAAAGGCAAGACATTTCAGTGAAGTCTATACAGAAGCTGAGCCAAAAATAGGTATGATTCTACACTTTGTCAAAGGGAAACTCCCCACCAGAGTAGAACTATATATTGAACAGATGGAAAGCTCTTTAATCTGAGTAGGCTGGAAGCAAAGAGTAAGGTTACTGTAACTTCCATCATAGAGCTTCAGTATGCTGATGACAACGTAATGTCTCCAAACCATCCTAAATATCTTTGCAGAAGCTTACAAAAAGCTTGGCCTATCACTCAACATCCAAAAAACCAAAGTGCTGCACCAACAAGCACAAAACAACCCCCCTGCAGTGCCACAAACCCAATTAAAGGTGTAACGTTGGAAAGTGTTGATCACTTCTCCTACCTGGGCAGTTATCTTTTCACAAGGGCCGACATTGGTGCCAAAATCCAGCATTGCCTGAGCTCTGCAAGTGCAGCTTTCTCCCAATTGAAGTGCAGAGTGTTTGAGGACCGGGACATTCGCCGGGAAACCAAAATGCTTGTTTACAAAGCTATCATACTACCAACCTTACTGTATGCTTGTGAAACGTGGACCACGTATAAACCCCATCTCCAATTCCTCGAAAGATTCCATCAACGGTGTCTCCAAAAAAATGTACACATCTCTTGGGAAGACAGGCAAACTAATGCCAGTGTACTGGAAGAAGCAAAGATCACAAGTGTCAAAGCAATGATTCTTCAACATCAACTTCGTTGGACTGGTCATGTTGTGTGAATGCCTGATTATCGTCTTCCAGCGCAACTATTCTGAACTTAAAAATGAAAAGCATAATGCTAGCGGTCAACAAAAGAGGTTTAAAGACTCTCTCAAAGCAAATCTAAAAAAATGTAGTATAAACACTGATAATTGGGAAACACTGGCCTGTGAGCGCTCCAGTTGGAGAACAGCCTTTACCAAAGGTGTCGTGGGTTTTGAAGATGCTTGAACTCAGGACAAAAGGGATAAACGAGCTAAGAGGAAGGCATGCTTGGCCAATCTTCACCGTGATCAACTTCTGCCCAGAAACCTATGTCCACACTGTAGAAGGACATTTGGATCCAGAATTGTCCTCCACAGTCACTTACGGACTCACTGTTAAGATTGTGTTCATGGAAGACAATCTTACACGGCTACGAAGGATCGTCAAAGAAGTACGGTAATTTTTAAACATCATCTCGAAAAGACTGTTAGGGCTAGGACATGGACAGAATTCTGGAGTGACTCAGGAGCCAGGAGTCAAGACCAAAGAGCAAACACACCTTCTAACATTTCTCAGATGAAGGTAGGGATATTTCTCACCCCCCCATCAATTGACCCTCCTCAACCACCCCACTTTTGTGCCCTCTGAGCAGTTCCTGTCAGAAGAAGGGCACACACACACTCCACCTGTCCTGAGAAAACCCCTTAATCCCAATTTATTTTATTTTATTCTTTGGTAGATTTAAAAAAAGAAAAACACACGCCAATAAATAAATTTTAGAAAAGGGCATGATAAGACACGGATGCACAAAGCATTATTTTTTAAAACCCAGACTTCTTGCGCTCCCCCTTTCCTCCTGCCCAAGGCAGCCCTGCTGTGCTGGTCCCGAGGGTTAACCGTGCGGTGAGGTCCAAGTCCAGTCCGAGGTCGAGGGTATGGAAGCTGTCCGTCAAAGGTGAAGTGGGGTCCAAGGCAGGGAGTCGGGTGAGGTCAGGAACTCTGGCAGAAGAGCAGGACACGGTGCAGGCAGGAACAGGCTACCAACAATATTGCTCCCACAACCTGGGGCTGGGGCTGGCTGGCTTTTATCTGCCCCAAGGCATAGGGCAGCCCCGGTCCACAGGTGACTCGCCTCTCATGGCCTGGAGGCGAGCACTCCTCCTGCGGGAACTTAGTTCCCTCCGCCTCTCTGCCCGGAGCCTCTGCAGCTCAGGAGAGGCTGGAGGGTTACCTCAGCTTCCCCTGACGGGGCTGAGAGTGGAGCACCTGCAGGCAATGGGTCCTCCATCACCTCAGGAGCCACAGCAGACTCAGGTGGTGCCTGCACCTGAGGATCCAGCACAGGTGAGGACCCTTCAGGCTCAAGTCCCAGCGCCGGCTCAGCTGGTTCTGGAGGCGGGGACTCCTGTGCAGGCTGGGATTCCTCAGGTTCAGCCTCCGAGTCTGAATCCCAGGCCATCACACCTACCCTCTGCCCGCCCCTCAAATCTGGTGCGTCACACGGGGCTAGGCCTCCTCCTCCTCCTCGCCCGCTCTCCAACAGCCACTATGAGCTGCCCAAGGGAGGGAGTTGGCAGTGGCAGCCATGGAGAGGCAAGGAGATGCTCCATCACAGTCACAGCCGCCATTGTTGTCACTTGGGAGAAGCATCACTTTCTCCTGGAGCTTGGTGGTGGTGCTACTGGGGGAAAGGATCACATCAGAAGCCAGGATGGCTTTTGTAATTCTGGGACTGTCCCTGGAGCCCATCACGTCAGGATCAGAGGGCAAACCTCTCACCCAGACCTCTACTTTCTAGGGAAAAGTGAACAGGCGGAATATTTGCCTCAGGCTTTTCCTGGACTTGGGAATGGGCAGCAATCTATCTATCTATCTATCTATCTATCTATCTATCTATCTATCTATCATCTATCTATCAACCAATCAGTTGGTTTAATGGTAAATAAACTCAACAGTAGACTAGAAAGGGGGAAATGTGATCAGTACTTAATGTGCAATTGAGAAGACATCTACCTTTAGCTAGTACAGTGGTACCTCGGGTTACATATGCTTCAGGTTACAGACGCTTCAGGTTACAGACTCCACTAACCCAGAAATAATACCTCGGATTAAGAACTTTGCTTCAAGATGAGAACAGAAATCGTGCTCCGGTGGTAGCAGGAGGCCCCATTAGCTAAAGTTGTGCTTCAGGTTAAGAACAGTTTCAGGTTAAGAACAGACCTCCGGAACGAATTAAGTACGTAACCAGAGGTACCACTGTACTGTATACTCCTTATTTGGCTTTGTGCTGCCCTCTCATCTTTGGATAGAGCTTGATTTAGGCTTGCTTAGCGGCTTCACGGCATAACTTGTTTGCTTTGTCCTTGAAGACTATTCAGATGCTACTGTTGGGAGTCTGGTTATTAACTGGAAGAGGCCAATAGGAATATATACCTCCCCTGTGTTAAAAAGCCTTCACTAACTGCCAATTTGTTGATGGGCACTATTCAGAATGCTACTTTTGACATATAACGTCCTATACAGCTTGAGACCAATATCTGAGGAATCATCTCAGGACTGGGCCTTAAGGTGTTCAACAGAGTTTGGGGGAAGCCCTCTTCAGGTGCCCCTAAGGTGAAGCAAGTGGCGACAGGAGACAGGGGCTTCTTACTAGTGGCGCTTTGATTGTAGAATGCTCTCACCTGACAATAAGTTCCTTTGAATTCAGCACAACTTACTTATGCTCAGTATCAGGGGGTTAGTATATATGCTCAGTATCAGGGGGTTAGTATATTAAAGCCCGAACCTTCTGCACACTGTTCTATGTCCTACTTTACAAAGTATTTGATCTGGTTGCTTGACTAAATTTGCCAGAAGCCTTTCCCCCCTGTGCAATCTCAGGTTACATACGCTTCAGGTTACAGACTCCGCTAACCCAGAAATAGTGCTTCAGGTTAAGAACTTTGCTTCAGGATGAGAACAGAAATCGTGCAGCAGCAGGCCCCATTAGCTAAAGTGGTGCTTCCGGTTAAGAACAGCTTCAGGTTAAGAACGGACCTCCGGAATGAATTAAGTACTTAACCCGAGGTACCACTGTACTACGGTGCATACAGGGACAACCTCATTTTAAAACTGAATTTTGTGTGATGCCAGTCTGCTAAGCACCACTAGATGGCAGGCTAATACTTCTGCATCAGGATGCAGCGAAGGATTTGCTCACAAAAATCTCAGATAGATTTTGCGCATTAGGTGATACTTATAAAATGAACTCATGCTAGAAGGTCCATTCTGTTAAATTCAGTGGGGCTTCCAGGTCATTATCAGGGTGCTGACAACAGTACTCTAATATTTTTTTGTGGTCTGGTGTGTATTTTTAGTCTGAGGTGCTTTTGTGATATTATTGGAAAGATACCTATACCATACAGCCCCTACAAAAAAATTCCTTCCAGTAGCACCTTAAAGACCAACTAAGTTAGTTCTTGGTATGAGCTTTCGTGTGCATGCACACTTCTTCAGATACACTGAAACAGAAGTTGCCAGATCCTTCTATATAGTGAGAAGGTGGGGAGGGATATTACTCAGAAGGGTGGTGGGAATGGGTGATTGGCAGATAGCTGTGATGAGCCTGTTGACAACTCTTAACGACTGCAATAGGTCTTACAGGAAAAAGCAAGGGGTATGAAGGTGAAAAATGGCTTTGTCATGTATAATGAGATAAGAATCCAATGTCTTTGTTCAGACCAGGTCTCTCCATGGTTTTAAGTTTGGTAATGAGTTGCAATTCAGCAGCTTCTCTTTCCAGTCTATTTCTGAAATTCCTTTGTAGTAAAACAGCTACTTTGAGATCTTGTATAGAATGTCCTGGGAGATTGAAGTGTTCTCCTACTGGTTTCTCTGTCTTGTGATTCTTGATGTCAGATTTATGTCCGTTTATTCTTTGGCGTAAGGTTTGGCCTGTTTGTCCAATATAGAGAGCTGAAGGACACTCCCCACCTTCTCACTATATAGAAGGATCTGGCAACTTCTGTTTCAGTGTATCTGAAGAAGTGTGCATGCACACGAAAGCTTATACCAAGAACTAACTTAGTTGGTCTTTAAGGTGCTACTGGAAGGAATTTTTTTGTTTTGACTATGGCAGACCAACACGGCTACCCATCTGTAACTCATACAGCCCATGTTTAAGATTTTGCTTTCAAATTGGGAAAGGTTCGATTTTGCCAGCAAGTATAAGAATTGGCACTTTTCTTTATTTATAATTGATTGCACATCAATTGGGAAAGGTTCGGTTTTGCCAGCAAGTCCCAATAGAATTGGCACTTTATTTATAATTGATTGCACATGGGAGAATGCGTATTACTACAGTGGTACCTCGGGTTAAGAACTTAATTCATTCTGGAGGTCCATTCTTAACCTGAAACTGTTCTTAACCTGAGGTACCACTTTAGCTAATGGGGCCTCCTGCTGCTGCCACTGCACGATTTCTGTTCTCATCCTGAAGCAAAGTTCCTAACCCGAGGTACTATTTCTGGGTTAGCAGAGTCTGTAACCTGAAGTGTCTGTAACCTGAAGCGTCTGTAACCTGAGGTACCACTGTATTCATTTCATTTAGCTCCCCAATATTTCAGAGATGCAAATTAGGACATTTTGAAAATTATTATTATATCCTGAAAATGTTACACATGTAGACAAATGGCCAGAGAGCGGTGTGGACCTAAGTTGCTCCTTCAGTGATAGTTCTCTAGGTCTATGCGTCGCAAGGGCCTGTCTCAGAAGTTCTTTAGCCATTCAAGACTCTGCCCTTCCTTGACACAATAGTGGGAGGAAATATCTGGCATATAACCAGGGATTGCACCTGGAACTTTTTGCATGCAAAGCAGTTGAATAAAGGTGTTGTTGTTGTTTAGTCGTTTAGTCGTGTCCGACTCTTCGTGACCCCATGGACCAGAGCACACCAGGCACTCCTGTCTTCCACTGCCTCCCGCAGTTTGGTCAAACTCATGCTGGTAGCTTCGAGAACACTGTCCAACCATCTCGTCCTCTGTCGTCCCCTTCTCCTTGTGCCCTCCATCTTTCCCAACATCAGGGTCTTTTCCAGGGAGTCTTCTCTTCTCATGAGGTGGCCAAAGTACTGGAGCCTCAGCTTCAGGATCTGTCCTTCCAGTGAGCACTCAGGGCTGATTTCCTTCAGAATGGATAGTTTTGATCTTCTTGCAGTCCATGGGACTTGCAGTCCATGAATAAAGGTAACCCAGGGCAAAGGCTGCAAGTTCCCGATTCAGAAAGGGCTCCAGGGAAATATCTGGTTTTTTGTTTTTGTTTTACATTTTTTGTTTTACCTGTCATAAAAGGTAATTGTTAAGGTACCCCCAGAAGTTGCCCTGTCGACAAAGGGTTAGAGGAAGACCAGTCCAGAGAGAGCAGAGAGAAGGAAGTTAAACTTCTCAGTTAAAACTTCTGCTCAGTACAGTGGTACCTCAGGTTAAGAACTTAATTCGTTCTGGAGGTCCGTACTTAACCTGAAACTGTTCTTAACCTGAAGCACCACTTTAGCTAATGGGGCCTCCTGCTGCTGCCGTGCCGCTGGAGCATGATTTCTGTTCTCATCCTGTTCTCAGTGGTGCCCACAATTTCTACTGCCATTCAGTGTCACAACACGTGAACAAAGCTTCACTAAGTGTAGCCACTAGCAAGACATGGGAGTGTGTATCTTGGGTCTTCTCCAGATTACCTGTTTCAGTGTTACTGTTATATAAACGAAAGCACACTTACGAAGGAATAAGCCTCATTGAACACGGTTGGCTTTGTTTCCAATAAAATAAACATGGATAGGACTGTACTGTGAGGCTGCAGTTTTCTACACAGTTACGTGGAAGTAGGATCCATTGCACATGATGGAACTTAATTTCTGAATAAACAAGCACTGGGTCCCACTGTAAATTAACCTGAAGCCAAAGAACACACTGGGGTCTTGAACGTGCTGTGTGCTCATCCAAGCTATTAAATTCTAATTTATGTGCAGAGTATATGTTTTGAAGGGAACAGATGATGCAAGGAGAAACAACTGTTTACACCAGCTTTTTATTTTTATTTTTAAAAGAGAGAACAGTTTTGCTCCAGACACAATTTCAAAGATGAATAGCTTGTTTTTACAAAAAAATACGGTAATCTTGAAAGTAACAGACATTGCTGTGGGAAAGCTGGTAACCTTTCTTCCAAAGGCATATGGAAAAATGCCCATTCTTTCAAGTACAAATAATTGTTATTATTTTTAAGAAAAACTTAAAATTCAAAGACTGTTTTATGCATTGGGAAGGGGAAGACTTTCCAATGGGCACCAGTGGCGGTTTCATCAAAATACACACCCACCCACACCTACTGCTGCTGCACTGGTTATGGTTTGGGGGAAACTAGTTTCTCCTTTTGAATGACATGATGCTTCCTATTTATATGTTTAAAATATTTATAGGGTGACTTTTTTTATAAAAAAGTGGCAATAAAAAATATATGAAACACATAAAACAGAAGCCTTTTCCAGCAGAAGCAGATTAAGCTGGCAAAAGCCACTGACAGCCAATTAAGAACTCATCGAAAACCAATCAATAGCTCGGAAAGCACAATTGCTTTTAATGTGGTATGTAAATGACATCTGATCTGGTAATGGAGAATTTCATTGCTGAGGTGCCACCAGCATGAAGGCATTAGAATACAGCGGTACCTCGGGTTAAGTACTTAATTCGTTCCGGAGGTCCGTACTTAACCTGAAACTGTTCTTAACCTGAGGTACCACTTTAGCTAATGGGGCCTCCTGCTGCTGCCGTGCCGCTGGAGCACGCTTTCGGTTCTCATCCTGAAGCAAAGTTCTTAACCTGAAGCACTATTTCTGGGTTAGTGGAGTCTGTAACCTGAAGCATATGTAACCTGAAGCGTATGTAACCCGAGGTACCACTGTATAGGAAGAGCTAGCTGGATTAGTCAATAATAATAATAATAATAATAATAATAATAATAATAATAATAATTTTATTACTTGGCCCAGCCCCTCTGGTCAGCTTTCAACAAATATAAAAGCATAATAAAACACAAAATAATGGAGCATCTCAACCAGCACTCTGTTCTCACAGCAGCCAACCAGACGCCCATGGAGACACTGAAAAGAACGATCTGAGAGCAGTAGTCTTTTCTCCAGGCCTTCAAAAGGCCTTCTCTCTCAGTTTCTCTAAGAAATGAAGTTGTTCCCTTGGTCCTGGGGGCTGCTTTATTATTTTGCTTTATAGTTTGCTTATTTTGATTCCTAACTCATCCCGAGGGCTCAGAGTAGATTAAAACACATTATAAACATGGCGTGCTAAAACTAGCACAATAAAATGCTCAATTAAAGTATAAAATGATGTGTTTAAAAGGTGATTAAAAGTAGAACACAGTTGTATTAACCTGGCTGTTAAACTCCAGCTGAAATGAAATGCTGTGATTTGCTTGCAATTTAGCAATTTCCACCTGGAATTTATATTGCCCCATTAGAGCCACAATTAAAAGCAAGCAAACAAAATCTTCTGATAACACAAAGCTGATTGGTGACCATTTCTCTTAAGTAGGGATGGGGAACCTGTGACCCTCCAGGCATTGCTGGAGTCAAACTCCCGTCAGTTCCAACCTGCATGGCAACAGCCAGGAAAGTGGAGAGTTGGAGTCTAACAACATCTGGAAGGCAACAGGGTCCCCATCCCTACTTTAACACTGGTGTTCACAATTAATATTGGCATCTCAGTGCCCACATGGGTTGTTGTTGTTGTTGTTTAGTCGTTTAGTCGTGTCCGACTCTTTGTGACCCCATGGACCAGAGCACGCCAGGCACTCCTGTCTTCTGCTGCCTCTTGCATTTTAGTCAAACTCATGCTGGTAGCTTCCAGAACACTGTCCAACCATCTTGTCCTCTGTCGTCCCCTTCTCCTTGTGCCCTCCATCTTTCCCAACATCAGGGTCTTTTCCAGGGAGTCTTCTCTTCTCATGAGGTGGCCAAAGTATTGGAGCCTCAGCTTCAGGATCTGTCCTTCCAGTGAGCACTCAGGGCTGATTTCCTTAAGAATGGATAGGCTTGATCTTCTTGCATTCCATGGGACTCTCAAGAGTCTCCTCCAGCACCATAATTCAAAAGCATCAATTCTTTGGCGATCAGCCTTCTTTATGGTCAAGCTTTCACTTCTATACATCACTACTGGGAAAACCATAGCTTTTACTATACGGACCTTTGTTGGCAAGGTGACGTCTCTACTTCTCAAGATGCTGTCTAGGTTTGTCATTGCTTTTCTTCCAAGAAGCAGGCGTCTTTTAATTTCGTGGCTGCTGTCACCATCTGCAGTGATCATGGAGCCCACGAAAGTAAAATCTCTCACTGCCTCCATTTCTTCCCCTTCTATTTGCCAGGAGGTGATGGGACCAGTGCCCATGATCTTTGTTTTTTTGATGTTGAGCTTCAGACCATATTTTACGCTCTCTTCTTTCACCCTCATTAAAAGGTTCTTTAATTCCTCCTCACTTTCTGCCATCAAGGTTGTGTCATCTGCATATCTGAGGTTGTTGATATTTCTTCCGGCAATCTTAATTCCGGCTAGGGATTCATCCAGCCCAGCCTTTCGCATGATGAATTCTGCATAAAGGTTAAATAAGCAGGGAGACAATATACAGCCTTGCCGTACTCCTTTCCCAATTTTGAACCAGTCAGTTGTTCCATATCCAGTTCTAACTGTAGCTTCTTGTCCCACATAGAGATTTCTCAGGAGACAGATGAGGTGATCAGGCACTCCCATTTCTTTAAGAACTTGCCATAGTTTGCTGTGGTCGACACAGTCAAAGGCTTTTGCATAGTCAATGAAGCAAAAGTAGATGTTTTTCTGGAACTCTCTAGCTTTCTCCATAATCCAGCGCATGTTTGCAATTTGGTCTCTGGTTCCTCTGCCCCTTCGAAATCCAGCTTGCACTTCTGGGAGTTCTCGGTCCACATACTGCTTAAGCCTGCGTTGTAGAATTTTAAGCATAACCTTGCAAGCGTGTGAAATGAGTGCAACTGTGCGGTAGTTGGAGCAGTAGACCTCTATAACTCTATTCCCATCATAGTACAAAATACAGGCTGAGCCCTGTTTTCGTATCTGCTGTGGACAAGCAGGACACTAATATTCTACATTTTTTACTGAACTTCTGCAGCTGCTTGCATACTAGGCTACTGATGGAGGTGCTCTTGCTGGGAGCTATTGATATTCACATTGTAGCATCTAGGGCAGGGGTAGGCAGCCGAAGGCCCGGGGGCCGGATGCGGCCCAATCGCCTTCTCAATCCGGCCGGTGGACGGTCTGGGAATCGGTGTGTTTTTACATGAGTAGAATGTGTGCTGTTATTTAAAATGCATCTCTGGGTTATTTGTGGGGCCTGCCTGGTGTTTTTACATGAGTAGAATGTGTCCTTTTATGTACAATGCGTCTCTGGGTTATTTGTGGGGCATAGGAATTCGTTGATTCTACCTCACCAAAAAAATATAGTCCAGGCCCCCACATGGTCTGAGGGATGGTGGACCGGCCCACAGCTGATAAAGGCTGCTGACCCCTGATCTATGGTCAACTCCATAGTCCAAAATATTTAAGATCAAGCTCAATCTGCTTCTTCTAAAATCCTCCTGGTATCTGTACCTATTTAGATATTCCACAATTAGACTATCAGCTTCTTGGGAGATGTAGCACAACTGGTTGGTTGGTTGGTTGTCTTTTGTTTGAAATGCAGATGTCTGAAAATGATGTATAGATGGTATATAACACCAGTACCATAAAGTGACCATATGGTTTATTCAAAACCTGCCAAGGAGTCCAATTCATTTTGTTGTCTTTTTAAATACTTTGTTAAAAGTTCCCATTCTTCTTTGAAGTCACAGTTGTCCTTATCTCACAGTTTGTATGTCTTTATGGACCATAAAGAAGGCTGATCGCCGCAGAATTGATGCTTTTGAATTATGGTGCTGGAGGAGACTCTTGAGAGTCCCATGGACTGCAAGAAGATCAAACCTCTCCATTCTGAAGGAAATCAGCCCTGAGTGCTCACTGGAAGGACAGATCCTGAAGCTGAGGCTCCAGTACTTTGGCCACCTCATGAGAAGAGAAGACTCCCTGGAAAAGACCCTGATGTTGGGAAAGATGGAGGGCACAAGGAGAAGGGGACGACAGAGGACAAGAAGGGGAAGACAGAGGGCGAGATGGTTTGATAGTGTTCTTGAAGCTACCAGCATGAGTCTGACCAAACTGAGGGAGGCAGTGGAAGACAGGAGTGCCTGGTATGCTCTGGTCCATGGGGTCACGAAGAGTCGGACACGACTAAATGACTTAACGACTAAACAACAACAACAAGAAGAAGAAAAAGAAATGCAGATGTCACCTTAGTTCAAATAAATGTGAAAACCGGCAGCATCAGCTTCCCAGATAGACCATCTGTGGCTGCTGGCATCCAGCTAGGCTGGCTGGCAGCTGGAACACCAGACTAGGCAACACTTGCCCACAAAATGAGGCTGGGTCATGTGGGAAGAGGTCTTATAGAGACCTCTTCATTTTTTTTTGAGGTGGTTCTGCTGAACTGAGGATATAAACATTTGTCAGCCAATTCAAGCTGGAATAATTTGCATGAGAATCCCTCCCTCCCCAAAAATCATGTCACTTCTAATTTCTCAAACCCAGTTTTCTAGGCTCTTTTAAAACAAAAATCTTGGCTATCCTACTTCTTAATATCTCTGGGATCAAACGTGCGGTCTCATATACATACAAAGCACTCACTTAGAACATAAAAGAGCAAACAATCAGGCAGTTCAGATTCGGCTCAAAAGCTTACATATGCAAAACACTACCAAATGAAATATTTTATCAAAGGCACAAGGGAGATGTTTGCCCTGCAATGGACTGCCAAACCAAGATCTATTTAAAACAACAACTTAATGTTGGCATATATGGATATGCATATAGTTGTTTCTGGAAAAGGCATGCATTTAACAGGGCCTCTTTTGTTTCGCTCGCCCTCTGGAGCAGAGGACATGTTTCTGTTAAACAGATCTGCTGCTCTCTTTTTATAAACCTTGATGGAATCTTGGCATTGAAACGATAATAATTGCTGCATTGCAAGAAGACAATAGCCTTTCCATAGACAAAGTAGTGACTTGAGTTTTCCCTTATAGGAGCAATTTCCTGACAAATCTTTTTTATGCCTCAGATAATCCATCTGCAATATCAACCATGAGCTCTTCTTCCAAGGGAGAATTTTTACATCTGTATGGAAACTTTACTCCCTATGGGACTAGATCGTGGGAGTGCTGTATCTGTTTTTTCAATGCACGGTTCCTTTATTTCCACTGGAAGGCAGATCCCCCCCCCCCTATAGAAGACTGCAACTATAGAAGACTTTCCAACTATAAAGGTAAAGGTACCCCTGCCCGTACGGGCCAGTCGTGTCCGACTCTGGGGTTGTGTGCTCATCTCACTCTAGAGGCCGTGAGCCGGCGCCGTCTGAAGACACTTCCGGGTCACATGGCCAGTGTGACGAAGCTGCAGCTGGTGAGCCAGTACCAGCGCAGCACACAGAAACGCTGTTTACCTTCCCGCTATAAAGCAGTACCTATTTATCTGCTTGCACTTTAAGGGTGCTTTCGAACTGCTAGGTGGGCAGGAGCTGGGACCGAACAACGGGAGCGCACCCCACCGCGGGGATTCGAACCGCCGACCATACGATCGGCAAGTCCTAGGCGCTGAGGTTTTACCCACAGCGCCACCCGCGTCCCTCATATAGAGCCTATAGTCTTCCAACTATAGAAGACTGCAAAGGGCCTATTGGCCTGACTAAATGTCGCATTGATTTTAAATCACAAGGGTGTCTGCAGGTAAGTCCTGTGGGAAGGTTTCATATACACAAGAGAAAAACAGAAGACTTTGGGCAATCCTTTTTATAATTTTGGACCATTCTAAGAGTAGGAAGACGAGGAGAAAGAAAAAGAACAAGGAACTGGAAAAGCAACAACAGGAGATAGATTTAAATGTTCCAGATCCAGTGCGTCAGATTCGATGAAGACACACAATCACTTTGTGCATTTCTTTTTCCATACATGCAGATCTTTGGGTGCCTAGCTATCACATCAGTCATGTGGATTGGTCACCATTCAGATAATTGGCTCACGCTCCATAAATCGTGTGAGAATTTCCAAGTAATTCATTGTGGCATGCTTCCTGGTTCTGCGACATGCACAACCTGTTGAATGCAGGGGAAAGTGTTTAAGTGCATCGAAAAAGAAAACATCAAAGTAACTTTGCCTAAGTGGAAGTGTCATGATGACACTTTTCAGGAAAATATATAGCCTTGATTAGCATGCACCCGTTATCTCACAATTTTAATTCCGCTGCTTCTATGCTTCGCCTACGCAAAACTGGACTTTTCAAATTGAAGTGTTGGTATATTAGCATGCTAATTCATCTGCAAGCATGCAGCAGCTAGGACTATAAATATGCAGCCCCGTCATATGAGCCGTAAAGGAACTATTTATCTCTTCAGTGAGAAGAGGGGACAGTGGGTGGATCTACACCCAGTGAGAAGAAAACGGTGCTTACTGATTGTCAGTGGAGTGAGGAAAATAAATCGACACTTATATTTTTATTTTGTCAAACACTGTGCTTTTTTCATTACTAAGAGAAAAAGGTGCCGTTACTCACTTTGAAGTTGTTACAGTATGGGCCACACTTTTAACATAATAAAATAAAATAGGGCTAATGCTGCGAACTTTGAGTACCCCCAGAACAAAAAGCACTGGTCAAATATTCGGACAGGATAAAATGCAGAAACTGAAAATACTGCATTGCAGGTATCTAAGAAGGAAAAAGCCATAGTTTGCTTTAAACTTTTCTGTTTTTCTTAAGTCCGGAGATTTGTTTTTCATGCTATGATTTAGCAAAACACAAATGGGTTAATGTAACTAAGACTAAGGCAAATATTGATTTTCTTTTTCCAGGAAGCCTTGTCACAATGAGAGTATGATCTCAAAGGTAAAGGCCTACAGGGGCAGGATAACATTTTGACATTCACTTCAGTTCATGTGTTCTTTGACAAGCCAAAGTAAATTTGTTAAGCAAGCAGCAGACTACAAAAGAAGAATTTAAAGTCATTGTATTACAAATCACTGGCTACTCACGAGAAATGAAAAAAGAATGACCTTGGTCTCATGGGCAGCAAGGAATTCATTTTTCCATTTAGCTCTGTGAACTGAGTGGAAATGAAACCTTTTCAGAAGCTTGAGGCAGCATCAATCAGGGCGGCAGGATTTTTGTGTTCCACTATGGTCTCTGAATAACACAACTTTGCAGGTTTTCATTGCACTTCAGTCCTAACTGCAGAATATACAGTATTTAGAAAAGCAATAACGATGGTGAGATCAGTCAGATATTTTTATTCTCTTGCAACTGGAACCACATGAGTACAAATGAGTGCAAAATCTCCACGTTTGAGCACTGCGTTTTGTTTGTTTTTTGCTCTGGTGCTTTCCCCACAAAAAACTGCTCTTTAAAGCTTAACTGGAGCAAATGGCAAACCACAGAAAGCCCAAATGGATGTTTCCTCCAATTCAGCTTTAAAGAGTGAGTTTTTTGCTTTGGGGCAAAAAAAATGATCAGATACAGAGTGTTAAAAGAATGGACCTCTGCTTCGAGAGAGCATGGCAAAAGGTATGGATAAGCCCTTCCTCTTGGCAGGCAAGATTAATCCCTTTCCCAGTGTAGCATAGTGGTAAAAAGTAGGAACTACAAAACATCCTATTTAAATCTCTGCTAGCTCACTTGGCCTCACTGTGTGGTCTCCGGCATGCCATACCCTTTGACATCATTCTGCAGGGCCTGAAAGATGGAGCTGTTCCACCTGGCCTTCGGCTTAGAATCACTCTGACCCCTTATATGGGATTTGGTATATAGATTTTCCCTTGGCTTTTTTGCTGGCCCATGTAGGACCAGCATGGATAGCTGGCTCAGGTGAATATCTGATCTTTCTTCCCTTTATGGTCTTGATCTATGGGCTGCAACTAAAATGAGGCTGCATTTTAAGCTGTATTTTAAGCCGTATTTTAATTAACTGTTCCCCCCCCCTTATTATGTTTTATTGTAATTTATATTTGGTGTTGGCCGCCCGAGCCCGGCCCTGGCTGAAGAGGGCTGGGTATAAATAAAAATTTATTATTTATTAATTATCATCCTCCTCCTCCTCAGTCTTCTATCTATAAAATGGGATAATAAAACTGGCATTTACCCCAGGATTTTAATCTCAGGGGGTGGAATTCAACACCACAGTCTTTCACTTGTTCAGTCTGTGGAAGCATTCCAGCTTGCTAGATGGACTTGCACCTCCTTCCCGCATGTGCTGTTCTGCGGGTTCTCCTGACACACCCCAATTTATATCTGCTTCTAACAAATTTATTTATGGGATTAGTTCAATATGCCATCTAAATAACATGTATTATTTCGCTGACTTGTGTAACTTTTGGCAATTTAGTCTTCAAATGAGATTATAAAGAGTCAGAACTTAACTTATGCCTTAGATTCTGAAATCCAAACTGCGCAATGAACACCTGTGCCAAATCTAGACTAGAGTCTTTCTCTATTTCAGCTGACAACGTGCTTTTGCTCCTCAGACACTTTTATTCCTGAATGAAATCTATATTTTCACCTGAACTATACCTCACTGCTGGATTTGTAAATCCTGCCTCAAGAACTGGAAACAACAGAATGGATGATCAGGCTGTGTTTACATACTCTTCTTATTGCCACACATATTATTTTGCTTTCTTATCTAAGCACACCTTGAATACCTGACTCGTCATCTAAGGCCTTGAGCTGAGAGCACCATAATTTTAGTTGCTAAAGCAAACAGTTGAGAGATTTTTTCTTTTTTTATTATTACATACCAGGTGACACTCTGCACAGATGCCGCTTCTTGCCAAGAGACGGCAGGCCTGCATTTTAGCTCACAGGTTTCCTGTAAAGAATCCAGTTTTTGATCTATACAGCTCCATATAATTCCCATTCATTTCAGGGAAAATTATTCATAGGGTCTTGTAAATTAGTGATGGGGGGGAAAGGCCCATCTGAATACATTGCCAAGAAACTGTCTAATTATCCAGTGCACAATTGTTTCCTGTATTTCCTCGTCCAGTCTAGTCTAGTTTGTGCAATCTGGGATTTAAAAGTCTAAGTGCTCCCACCATTTCCTGTTGGAGTCTAAACCACATTCTCATATACCTCACTGTCTGGGAGGTTTTTTTAAAAACCAAAAAAACCAAAAACTTAAAGCTGCAATTTGCTCTTTTTCTTAATTTCACCTCATTAGCTTTCTTCTCTTCTATACTGCACTAGTGTAATTGAAGATGCCTTTGCTTTTTTTCGCTTTGCAGATGTTATTACTTTATCTGTAAGCCATATAACAGGGATGGGAAACCTGTGGCCCTCCAGATGTGGCTGGACTCGAACTCCCATCAGCCCTGACCACTGGCTGGGGTTGGTGGGAGTTGGAGTCCAAGGACATCTGAAGAGCCACGGGATCCCGGCTTCTTCTGTAGAACATACATGACTTTTAAATAGCTCAGGGAAATTACAACAACAACAACAACCATCTTTTAAAAACAAATTTGATCTTCCATTACATATATACCTAGAGGTCAGCCTTGTGCCAATGATAACTTTGAACACTGTAAATACACTTAAGGCTAGAAATTATATGATGCTGAAGCAATTAATTCCTCTATTCTACATAGAGTTGGCCTTATTCTAAAAACAAGGACACCTAACACAGTAGACTTCAGAGACAGCACCATTTTCCTACCTCCATCCTTTGATGTATTGCTCCTTTAAATCCCACCTCTTTTGCAGTTTACTTCCTGTTTGGTGCTCAATTCAAAAAGAGACGCTTATAATGGCTTCCTATTTGCTGTGGGTTTCTCTGTGGATTGCCCCTCAGCTTGTTAAATCGTGTCCTCCCTAAAAGAGGGCACGTGTTGCGGTGAGATCTGGAGATTGACCTCTTGGTTGTGAGTGGGTCCATTGGATAGCCACAACACCCGACTGGTAGGTCCCTTGATGCTGGATTTCAATCTGGCCAATGGGGTTGCCGTCTAAACTGATCGAGGGACCTATACAAACCCATGCACGTGACCCAGAGCTTCCTCTTTGTTGCCTGACAAAGCAACAAGACCCTCTTGGCACATGAGGAAACATAGGCCCACAAGCCTGACTACTAAATGTGCAGGTCTCAGTCTTAACATCATGGATCTGTAGAGCTGGAAGGGATCCATAGGATCATTTAGCCCAAGCTCCTTCAATGGAGGAATCACAATCCCTTACTGCACCCCACAGAAGGGTGGCGAAGAGGCAAAGAGGTACATTCAGAAGCCAGGATGTACACTGCCTATGTACTGGCAGCTAGCTAACCCTGGTCAAGATTATAGTTTCACATCCAGTTAATTGCCACTTAGACCAGGCATAGGCAAACTCAGCCCTCCAGATGTTTTGGGACTACAACTCTCATCATCCCTGACCACTGGTCCTGTTAGCTAGGGATGATGGGAGTTGTAGTCCAAGAACATCTGGAGGGCGGAGTTTGCCTATGCCTGACTTAGACAAAATGCTATAGCATTTTCTTCTGTGCTGAAATTTAATCCAAATCACTGGTGTATTTTGCTTGAACCACTCCACAGTATTAAAAGATTGGCTGACTTCACATGTGGTTCAAGACATAGATAATGTATTTTATTCATTGATTTATTTTCTTACATTTATAACCTGTCTTTCCTCTTTCAGGAAGCCCAAGGTAGCGTACATGTGGTTCCCCAGCTGCCATGGGCATTTTCACTTTCTGAAAAAATAAAATAAAATAAATACAAGAAGGCACTCTTGTTGAATTCAGAAGAGAAAGAGGTTTTTTGAATCTTCTTGCATGCTTTATCTTTTATAGATGTTAAAGAAAAACAGGGAACAAGTTTCCCCTTCACAAAGCAGAGGTCAGAAAAGGCGAGCAGATCGCAAACTAGGGTTAGGTCCTTGCTAATGTTCGAAGTTCATTAATTACTTGGATTTCCTCCAAAGGGAGAAGTTCTGGCAGGCCTTATCATGACGGAGACAGGCCCTGCAGGGTGCTTCAGGTCTGTGGTGAGGGATTATACCTGGGGAGACGATGCATGCTGGTTTCAGATAGGAATTAATCAGGTGAAATGCACAGTGCTCTGTAGCTTGAAGAAATCAGATCTGAAAGGAGGTCTATGTTTGCTGTTAATGGGCAGGCTTTCTCTGCTCAAATGAAGAGGATAGGCATTTGAGACAGACCACAAGGAAAATAAATGCAGGCTGAAACTTAAGCTGTGAAGGCCAGATTCCCACTAAATGCATGCACTCAGGAAACCTTGATTACAGCATAAATGGGTAATAAAAAAGATTTTGTGCTATACTGCAGAGGTACAGGGGAAGGGTTGCAGCTCAGTGCAGAGCATCTGTGTTGTACATTAAAGGTCCCAGGTTCAGTCTTAAGTGTCCTCAGGAAGGGCTGGGAGAGACTCTTGCCTGAAACTCTGAAGAGCCACTGCCAGTAGAGTAGACAGAACTAGGTAGATGGGCCAATGGTTTGACTCAGTATAAGACAGCTTCGTATGAAATACAGACTGTATGTGGGCATCAACAAGCTGTTCATATTCCCTTAATTCTGCTGAATGGAGACGTACAGAGCTTAGGCTGCCATCCGAAATCCACTTACCTGGAAGACAGCCCAACTGAACTCAATAGGTCTTACTTCTGTGGAAGCATGGGATGGAAGGATCTGTCCATTTGGTTCTCTCATTTTACCAATCTTAAATGTAGTTCTCCACATTTCTGCAGCAATTTGAGGATGTTAAAAATAAATTACTGTGAAGTTCTCCTTATAAACGCACTTTTGTATGCACCTGCCTTTTAAACTATTTCAAGTTAGTGGAACAGGGGTGTCTGTTGCTAGAGAGTCAGTGTGGTGTAGTGGTTAAGACTGGTAATCTGGTGAACTGGGTTCGCTTCCCCGCTCCTCCACATGCAGCTGCTGGGTGACCTTGGGCTAGTCACACTTCTCTGAAGTCCCTCAGCCCCACTCACCTCACAGAGTGTTTGTTGTGGGGGAGGAAGGGAAAGGAGAATGTTAGCCGCTTTGAGACTCCTTCGGGTAGTGATAAAGCGGGATATCAAATCCAAACTCTTCTTCTATGATAAACTGTTGGGCAGATGTTCACAACAACACCAGTTATAAGCTAGTGATGTCATGGCTAGTAAGCTTTGTGAGTGAATGATAGAAGACATACGGTAGGTTCGGACCCAAGTGAAGAAGTCATGACCTTGGTGTTGGCCCTGGTGAGAGGATGTATGCAGAAAGGAAGAAGAAATGAAGGAGCAGAGTGGAGGTCTTGGGAGAAGCAGAAAAGCTCCCCGCTCACTCCATAAAGTTGGCTGAGGTGCAAATCATGTCAACAGTTCAGAACCTCGGGATCCAAGTCAGAATAGAGGAAGACATAACAAGGTTCTAGAAACTCCATGCTCAAGAAGATAAGTGTGTGTATAGAGATTTATTGATCACCCCATTGCTACTCCTACTACTATTATTATCATCAACATCATCTCATCCAAGGCATTCAGCTGATTATTGTGTGTCTTTTCTCCTTGTGGACCAAAGTAAGCTGGTAACAGTAAAGGCCATAAAATTTCGAGTGACATTAGATCAGGGCCATGACGATGGTCTAGAGAGACAGTGTTGGACTAGACTGGGGAGACCACATTTAATATTCCTGTTCTGTCATGAAGCTGATTGATTGACCCTGGGCTCAGTCTCCCTGTCACAGTTTGTCAGCCTACTCATAATAGTGTATGAGCTTGAAATGATAGAATTTTTAAATTACTTATGCAATTTTATCTGCTTAGTTGTGTTTATATCTGTCTGTACTTTGTATGCAAATTGCAGCGGCCGGTGGCTGATGGAAATAAATATCTATCTCAACAGAGGAAGGCAAACAGGTGCACAACTGATATCAGGGAAGTATAGCAGGGTGAACTGGCTATATCTCTGCTATGGGGTAAATGGGGTTAATGAAAACAGCTTTGGTAGTTGAGTCTGGTGTATTTCGAGACATCCAGAAGGCAGTTGGTCACCAGGTGGGTTTTCTGTGCTCCCTGGACTCTACTAATAATGTACTGCGGAGGGGAGAGGGATCAGCCATTAGATTTTTTGCAAAGTGTGGAGCTGAAGCACACATTCTGAGCTGCAAGAGGAGAAGCTGCTGAAATCCATCTCTGCCAAATCAAACATCTGGAAAGAGACCTTTTAAAAAAAACCCTTAGCAAAATATTATCTCAGCGTTCGATAATGGAATGTGGTTTGATTTATCTCCTCTCATTTCTCGCTCTCCCCCAACTCCAACGCCCTGCTCATCCCAAACAAGGCTAAGAGGGCATCTCAGCCTCGGAGAAGAACCAAGAAAACAGCCGTGGTGTACGTGAGAGCAGCCTGAGAGCCTGTGGGCTGCAATCACTTATACAGCTCTCCTGGTATGTTGAGAGAGAGAGGGGTTTTTTTTTGTCTTTCCCTTCAGCATTTTTTATAGCTGGGGCCTGCATTTTTGTGTGGTAAGCTCACAGAGCTGGAATCCCTGAGGACTTGCAAACCTTTTCCGCCTTCATATTTTATATGAGCTACTCTGTGCAGCTGATCTTTCTGGTGTTTATTTTGCTTTATGTGAATTAATTTGTATTCCCTCTGCAAGACACTTGCTTGTAATGAGTGCTGGCTGCAGTGCTTAGGCAGGTCTCCACCAGTTTTTCTCTCTTATAGCTCTCTCTCTCTCTCTCTCTCTCTCTCTCTCTCTCTCTCTCTCTCTCTCTCTCTCTCCTACTTATTGCCCCTCAGCAAGTAGGTCAGAGATGGCAAAGGCATGCAGAGCCATGAGGGCTAATTTTATGCCCTGTCATGAAATGTGGTGTTTCCACCACCAAACATTGCAGGGTGCAATTCGCCAGGGTTTGGCATCGCTTTCAAGTGAATCGGATGACGTCGGGTTTTTGGTGAAACCGTGATGCTGCGGGTTGGAGTAAAAGGTAAAGGTAAAGGTACCCCTGCCCGTACGGGCCAGTCTTGCCAGACTCTGGGGTTGTGCGCCCATCTCACTCAAGAGGCCGGGGGCCAGCGCTGTCTGGAGACACTTCTGGGTCACGTGGCCAGCGTGACATCGCTGCTCTGGTGAGCCAGAGCCGCACACGGAAACGCTGTTTATCTTCCCGCTAGAAAGCGGTCCCTATTTATCTACTTGCACCCAGGGGTGCTTTCAAACTGCTAGGTTGGCAGGCGCTGGGACCGAGCAACGGGAGCGCATCCCGCCGCGGGGATTCGAACCGCCGACCTTTCGATCGGCAAGCCCTAGGCGCTGAGGCTTTTACCCACAGTGCCACTCGGGTTAGAGTGCCTAGAGCTAATTTTATGGCCTGCCATGAAATGGAGGGTTTGCATTGCGAAACATTGCAGGGGCCAATTTGCAGGTGTTTGCCGTCACTTTCGAGTGAATTGGACGACGTTGGGTTTTGGGTGAAACAGTGACCCTGCAGATTAGGGTGCCGAAGGCTCCTTTTACGGCCTACTGTGAAACATGGTGTTTGCACCGACAAACGTTGCAGGGGCCAATTTGCAGCGTTTGGCAAAGTTTTTGAGTGAATCGACAATGTTGTGTTTTTGGTGAAACTAGGACCCCATGGGTTTGGGCGCTGAGGACTCATTTTATGGCTGTCAGGCAGCTGCAAGCAAGTCCCATGGTCGGTCGCCCAGGAATGTACAAAGACAAGGAAAAGTTTCTTACACTCCACTTTTTATTCAGTATTTACAGAGAGAGGCCGGGGAACACAGCCTCTTGGATAATGGCTTTGTCCTGAGTGACTCTCCACCCCTTCTGCCTCCCCCATTCCCTCTATTTAGCTTTGAATATGGTCTCCTTGCTGCTAAGTGCTCATGACTCACCCTTGCCATTAAACTGATCCTGGATGAACTTAAGCATCATCTCAATGGGTTAGGTTTTGTACAGTTGCATGTTGGTTTTGCTTTCCTGTCATTTGTAGAAGGGATCTAACATGAGAAGCTAGATGTATCCCATGCCAGACCCATGCTCAATCCATGGTAAGATCTTGGAGAGTCAGTCAGTCATACTGCAGCTGCCAGTCATATCCCTCCTGAAAAGCCATATTGCAGTTGTTTCTGAAATAGAAAGAGGAGCCAGGAGATGTAAAGACTGAGAGAAACAAAAGGGCATGATAGCAGTCTTCAACTGTTTGCTTCAACAGCTAAGGGCTGTCACATAGAAGAATGCTGCCTGCCAGGACTAGATATGAATGGCTTAAGTTACAACATGGCAGATTCAGTTGAACATGTCTTGCCAGAAAGAGTAGTCAGCAAGGTACTTAGATGGTCTTCAAACAAAGGCTGGACCATCTGTCAAGGGATGCTCTAGCTCTGGATTTCCAGCACAGAGCAATAGGTTGGAAAAGATGGTCTACAAGGCCTCTTCCAACTCTATGAAGTACTTGGGTTTCCTTTTGGAACTAGCAGTGTGGACCACCAGACGTTGGGCCAGAAACCAGTACAGGCCAGGAATCCAATTAAGCAGTTAAAAGGAGAATTGAAAACAGGGGAAGCGGGATGAACAGGTAATATGCACACAAAACACACACACCTCACAACAGTACACCAGAACATTGGTCTACCTGTTCCTACATTAGATGAAACTAACATAGCAAAACTTGTTCTCGGCGGTCATCTTTGGCTCTGTTGGCTTCTGGCATCAGTTACAGAACATGGGAGGCAACAGAATTCAGGGATGATATCAATATTTATGGTCTTATGTACTCAGATGGCTTTGTATGACAGGCTGCTAAACCAAACACAAGATGGCCGCCTGCTGCTGAGAGGGGGGCTTATCACCTTTGGAAAGATGGAAGGTGGGCTTCAAGAGTGTTAACTATTATTTGAGAGTTCAGTCACAAGTAAAGCTGCATTAAACTTGCTACGGAAGTTTCTTGCCACTCACCTTTCTGAATACCGGTTGCTGGAAACCACAGGAGGGGAGAGCGCTCTTGTGCTCAAATCCTGATTACTGGTTTCCCATGGGCATCTGGCTGGCCAGGACCAGATGGGCCATTGGCCTGATCCAGCACTCTCTTCTTATGTTCTCTCCTGACTATTGTTAGCAATCGCTGGAGGTAATGAACCACACATGAAACCAGATTCAGGCAATCAAGTAGAAAATGATAAACGTAACACAGAAATAGCTTTCTGGGTGGGGCGAAGCTGCTTTGCTAGTTTACTGTGAGAGGGAGATGGGAGGCAATGGGGAGGCTGGCATGGTGTAAATGCAGTGGCAGAAGCAGTGAATTGGCTGCATTGCACCAACCTTTGCATTGAACCAACCTCCCCGTTTGCCTTAAGCAACAGTGACTCATCTGCTGAGAAGCTGTTGCAGGGCTTCATCAGACCCAGCCCTCTATTTCTGACATAGCATCGAACGGTCACTTCTTCCTTATATGGCTGGCTTTGTTGCCAGTACTGCGACTGAATGATGACTATGCAGAAATTAAACACAGGATAATCCCAAGAATGGCTTTATCTGATTGCATGTCACTTGGAAACAAATGGAAAAGAGAATGTGGTCTCTCTCTGTGCTATGGTATTTGAACTGAAGCTATATTTGAGTGAAAGCCCTGTCTGTAACTTTGCAAACATGCAATTAGGGCTCATGGCCTTATCTAAATCCATTTTCTTGCCTTATAATTTTATGGCTAAAAGCATTCTTTTTTAAAAAATTTAGACTCTCTTTGGGTGTACAGTAGCCAAAGAGGGAACCAAATATTGTTTGTTTACTTACTTGTGATACAAATTGTGCCCTTCTGCTGCCTTGACCAGTGGCGTAGCGTGGGGGGTGCAGGGGGGGCCGGCCGCACCGGGCGCAACATCTGGGGGTTAGGGTTAGGGGGCGCAAATCCACGGGTTAGGGGGTGCAAATTACTTGCCTTGCCCCGGGTGCTGACAACCCACGCTACGCCACTGGCCTTGACTATCTAATCTGTATTGGGTAGAGAAAGTTTAGGAGAAATCAAGCATGCCCTGGTAGCTTTGAGGAAACCAGCAACAGAATGTGACATGTTACTGCCTATAATTTCAATAAAACAGCATGTTATAGAGGCTCATTGACTGGAACAAATGTGTGCATTTCAACATGCACTCTTATGTACCCCTAATAAACAAAATATGCTTGGCAGAATTGGAAGAGATCTTATTACTGGAATGCTTTCTAGGGTATTGTTGTGCACAACTCCATAAAATTAGATCTTTTCCCATTTACTAGATGGGATGCTTTTTGTTTAGGAAATGCACAATAGTCAGTTTTCTGATTATTGGAGTATGGAGGAAAAGAAGGGCAAGACTCCCCTTAGCATTTCCCCCCCCCCCCTGCTTTGTGCATGCGTGTTGCTTGCTTTCACATAGAGTTTCCCCCTAACATAATTTGGTTTTGGATAATTGCTACTATATGAATATAAAAGCCACATAACTGGACCCGTATCAAGTCCAGCTTCATGTTCTCACATGGCCAACAGCATATGGGAAGCCCCCAAGCAGAACACATTTATAGTGCTACAAATGTATTGCGTGAGTGTGGCCTTGTTCGCTCACACTATGATTGGAGCGATACCATAGTTCATGTGATGGCTTATTCACATCGGATTTTGACCCCTTGGTGTTGCAGTTGTGTGTTTAGACCTTTAAACCTCCCCCTTAAATAAATTCAGACAAGACTCAAATTTTTGTTGGGTTTTTGGCAGAATTTAGGCCACAACTTTATTGATTACAGCAAGTGAGTGGTTGCATAGGCTCTGGTTTGACTCGTTCCCTGCACCGTTGCAGGTAGTGCTGACCCAGGGCACCAGCATAGGTCAGCCTAGGGTGAACACCTGGATAGGCGGAAAGCCGGAACAGGCTATGTCCACCACCCAAATGCCCCCCTGGACTCAGGCACGGGCACAACCCCCTCTCAGGGGTTGACCAAACAATCGAGTCCCTGGATTCTTTTAACAGAATACCCTTCACATAGGGATGGCGAGAGCGTTCTCCCATCCCTATCACCTGAACCAGCACCTATCCACAACCTTACAAGTTGTGATGATTTGCTACGCAGCAGGCGAAACCCAAATGGCACCAGCCAATCAGCCAAGTGGGGAAAATTCCTGCCGTGCCCCTGTCCCAACGACAGACGACACACGACGGCATAGCAAGGTCAAGCGCACAAGCCCTAAAAGTAGGGAGAGGTGGGTGGGTGTTCTGATGCACGCACCGAAAGAGGAAGCTCTGGGTCACATGGGTATATATAGGTCCCTTGATCTGTTTAGCTTGTGTCCCATTGGCCTGATTAAACTCAGCATCAACGGACCTATGAATTGGGTGTTGTGGCTAATCAATCAAACCCACCCACAACACAGGGTTTGGTTGCCAGGTCCTCTTTAAGGGAGGACCCGATTTGTCAAATGGTGAACTTTGTATGGGCCAGGCCTTGCAGAAGGGTTTTTATGTGTTTGGGCTGCTACTTTTCCAGACACTCAAAGGACTAAAACTTCTCAAGCAAACTGTACTTTCCTTGCTACCTTCACTGAAGAATCCTGGCAGTCCAGGTCATCTGAATTGTATCTTTTCTGTTCCTTTGCCAGAGCTTGTTATGAGGCAGGGAGGAACATGCAAAGAATTCCAGTATTTGTACTTCTTGACACTTGCTTGGCGGCAGGAGCAGAAAATATATATCACTATGTAAACAGAAAGCCTTTTAGCCGTGAGTGTGCACCTCGCCGATATTTCTACTCTATTTATGTTAAGTAGAAAGCAGGAGATGTTGGCAGCAGCACCCAAGAACTGACAGGAGCAAATCTAGAACGTTGCTTTCACTTGAAAAAGAAAAACGAAAATGAATGCTAACAGCCATTGCAAGAAACTATTTTCTGATTTAATTAAAAGGCATGTGCCAATTGTAGTCTTGACAGAAGAGACTGGACTGTATAAACTTTGATGCCTTTCTCACCAGTCCAGATCCCATGGTACAATCTTTTGAAAAAATTCTGCTTTCATTGATATAATTGAGTACAACCCACACACTGTATATATATTGAGGCAGACACCTACAAATTCCGAGTGTGAATTAAACAAAGATACAGTGGTACCTCAGGTTACATACGCTTCAGGTTACATACGCTTCAGGTTACATACGCTTCAGGTTACAGACTCCGCTAACCCAGAAATAGTGCTTCAGGTTAAGAACTTTGCTTCAGGATGAGAACAGAAATCGTGCTCCAGCGGCACGGTGGCAGCTGGAGGCCCCATTAACTAAAGTGGTGCTTCAGGTTAAGTACGGACCTCCGGAACGAATTAAGTACTGAACCCGAGGTACCACTGTATTTGCAAATATCAGCCACACAGGTGCATTGATAAGGCAGCTGTGGCTGAGCATACACTTACTTTAGGGATAGGTTGATCAGTCTATTTTCAAGCTGTGTCTCTCTTGCTTGCATTCAGTCGTAAGTCCATTCTGTCTCATTTCTGCAACGATCTGCATTAAAATAAAAAAATCTGCATGAAAATCTGCATATTCTCTCACAAACTATGCATTTCTCAGTGTATTTTCTCTCAAAATACAAACACTTTATTTTTGAACTGAGAACTGCATTGCAGCATTGGGAGAAGTATTAAATTGAAGGGATCTCTATGTTTAAAGTCCTATTGACATCAGTGACATTTAAGTTACGGTGTCTTAAGTCCCATGATGTTACTGTCAATGGGACGTTGTGCCAAATAACTTCTGATGGAATATCCCCCATTGTTTTTAGTTATAACTCCTCTAATATGAACTTCCCTCTTTCTCTGTGACAGTCTCCAGCTGTTTTCCTGCTGAAAATATATACATTACTTAAAGGAAGCATGGATCTCTTTTGTAGGAGTTTGGTCTGAGCCTCTTTGCTTACATGTTGGCATTCAAGGTGTACTTGTGAGGGGTTTTTTTTTCAGTCGGAACTCACTGGAACTCAGTTCTGGCACTTCTCAGATGGACACCATTGCCATTCTAAGAGAACAAGGGAGGAGTTTATGGTGATTTCTGGTACCTCTTTTTCTGGAAAAATAGCACTGCTTGTAATTTCTTCCAGTGGTTTCAACTCAATGCAGATTGAAATCTGCATCCCCTATCAATAGGACTTGATCCACCATGCCAATCTTTGGCACTTTTTTTCATCAAGAAGAAGAAGAGTTTGGATTTGATATCCCGCTTTATCACTACCCTAAGGAGTCTCAAAGCGGCTAACATTCTCCTTTCCCTTCCTCCCCCACAACAAACACTCTGTGAGGTGAGTGAGGCTGAGAGACTTCAGAGAAGTGTGACTGGCCCAAGGTCACCCAGCAGCTGCAGGTGGAGGAGCGGGGAATCGAACCTGGTTCACCAGATTACGAATCCACCGCTCTTAACCTCTACACCACACTGGCTAAAGACTGCCAAATCCACTGTTTCTGGGGGTCTTTTTCTGAGCTTCTGAATGCACTGGGCACAAAAGAAGAAGCTTGTCACAATGTGTGCTGCAATGTACAAAGGAGTCACAGCAAATATTTCTGAGAAATGACTCTCCTCATAACAAGTAAATGATTTTTGGTTCACCGAAGTCCTGAAGCTAATATTAAGGTGCAATCCTAATAGCATTTGGAAAAATGTATTGGCAGTTCCTGTTGAGCTAATTTTTAAAAATGTCAAAAGTGTTTCTCAACTTTTTGCAGTGGGTGTTGAAGTGACATTTTGCTGTGAGATTGAATGACATCTGACTACAGAAACTTGAAGCAGCACAGAAAAGAGAATACCAGAGAGAAGAGGAAAACAATGTAACGTCCTATACCCACCTAGGAATAAGCCCCATAGAAAATAGTGGGGCTTCTGAGTAACTGTACATGTTGTTGTTTAGTTGTTTAGTCATGTCCGACTCCTCATGACCCCATGGATCAGAGTACGCCAGGCACTCCTGTCTTCCACTGCCTCCCGCAGTTTAGTCAAACTCATGCTGGTAGCTTCGAGAACACTATCCAACCATCTCGTCCTCTGTCGTCCCCTTCTCTTTGTGCCCTCAATCTTTCCCAACATCAGGGTCTTTTTTCCAGTGAGTCTTCTCTTTTCATGAGGTGGCCAAAGTATTGGAGTCTCAGCTTCAGGATCTGTCCTTCCAGTGAGCACTCAGGGCTGATTTCCTTCAGAGTGGATAGGTTTGATCTTCTTGCAGTCCATGGGACTCTCAAGAGTCTTCTCCAGCACCAGAATTCAAAAGCATCAATTCTTCGGCGATCAGCCTTCTTTATGGTCCAGCTCTCATTTCCATACATCACTACTGGGATAAACTATACATAGCATTGCACTATTCAAACATGTAGCAGTTCTCTAGGTGTTAGTATTATTGTTTACTTTATATATTTTCTGAACTCCTCACTACTTAGAAGGGCAGAAGTTGTAAAAGTGATGCATTGTGACATATTAGGAAATAACCGTGCATGAGCTCCAGAAAAATGGGATGGGGAAGTTTGTGGATTTTGGTTTCTACTCTTAAGTTCTGTTTTCCACATACGTTTTCAATTTTTTTAAAGAACAAGCCCTCATGAACATTCAGGATCATTTCACATGGTTTTCTCATAATATATACATGTTACTATATAATTTTGTGCAATATCCTAATTTTTGCAAAGCAATTTCCCCATATATAATGCATTTTTGTATGTTGTTTTGACTAATATATGCATTTTCATACGCACTTTACCGTAGTGTGTGCATTTTTGTACACGGTACTTGGCTGGAGAACTGCATTGCCAAATTTGGAGAAGTGCAAATTTCAATGGATTCCTGGATGTTGGTTTTCATATTGTTTCAGGAAGTGTGAATCAAGCAAGAACATCTTTAAATGTGAGCCAAATCAGATTTCTGTCCCATCCCTACCATGTATAGCTCCCATGTTTTCAACGAGGGGTTTAGTAAGAAAACTTCCCAATGGAGTGTAATGGGCTATTTCATTTTGCAGTGGGGGCTTATTATATTTTTTATCCCTAGCACTCATGGGGGGAAAATCCTTAGCTGTAGAAGAATGCAAGACATCTCCTTAGCAATGTGAACCTCTGATCTGTCTCCCTATGAAGAGTGAGGTCAAGTCCAAGGTCACAGCAGTAATCTTCAAGCCCCTGGGTGGAATTGCTCCAGGATACCATGGGGAGCCTTCTGTTTATGACAGTGATGCCCCCTGACAGCTGCTTTCCTCAGGAATGATGAAGCTGTCGAGCTCAAGGGCAAAGCCCCTACAGTAAAAGAGAAATTGGATGTCACACAAGAGAAGCAATAACCACCATCTGATTGTTTTCTTTCTTTCTCCGAAAAGCAGCCTCGGAGGCTGTGACAGGGATGCATAACTGTCTCATTTTCTGCCATTTGTCGTCCCTGCTCCCAGCTGCTTTGCGACCTAGGGAGGAAAAGATTCCATGGGAAGAAAAGCAATTGAGGAATGTAATTTTGGGCAGAGGCAAAAGAGTTAAGTAGCCCTTCTCCCTTCCCTTTGTTGCCATCACCGTGAGTGTTAAGTACTGAGGGATCCAAAATGCAGCAGTCTGATTGGTCCTAGAACAATAGGATCCAAAATGCAGCAGTCTGACTGGTCCTAGAACAATAGGATTCAGAATGCAGCAGTCTGATTGGTCCTAGAACAATACAGCAGTATGATTTGTCTGCAGGAGCCACCCAATCCAGCTCCAGGTGGAAGTGAATCCACAACCTGATTGGCCTACAGGAGAATCCCGGAATTAGCCAATCACATGCAGCCCATTGTGTAAATAATGTATATAAAGCAGATATTGTGGGGGAACTTCCATTCCTCCTCACCACTATGAGCTGAATAAAGAGCATGAAATCCACTCTCGACTCTGAGTATATTTCATTGAGATTGGGGTGTACCTGTGAGATTCTTCATGGGTGCCCCGTGTGACACGAAGTATATCCTTTAGAGTCCATATACATTGTTGGGAGTAAAGAAATTGCACAAATTGAATCTCCTTCCTCCACTCCCACAGTTGCTCATGTAAACACTCTAAAACTCCTATTCATTAGATCTGGTCCAATATGTCAATCCTCTGTACGTTTTTTTCATTGACTATGAAATGCCAGATCTACTATTTCTGGAGAGCTTCTAATGAACTTATGAAAGCACTGGGCACAGAAGGAGAAGCCTGTCCCTGCAATGTACAAAGGAATCACAGCAAATATTTCTGAGAAATGACACTCCTCATAACAAGTAAATGACTTTGGGTTCACCGAAGTCCTCAAACTAATTTTAAGGTGCAATCAAAAAGGCTTTGGGAAAGATGTATTGCTGAGCTAATTCAAGTGGAATTTCACACAGACATGTGTGCAGATGATTTGCTAATATTTATTAGTATGTCTGGATCATCTATACCACAATGAATAAAATTTATCAACAATTTTCAGTGTAATTTATGACTAAATGATTAATTGGTTAAAATATGAATTAATGCCAATCAGCACCATTAACACTAATCAGCAGTTTCATTGGTCCCTATATAGGCTATAACATTTTCAGGTATTGTTCTTGGAGATACTTCTCCAATGATTGAATTTAATTTGAATAGATAGACAGCAATGTCTCTTGATTCTGAAATATGGGCATTACTCAGCCATAGGGCTTGCCGATCAGAAGGTCAGCAGTTCGAATCCCCATGATGGGGTGAGCTCCCGTTGCTTGGTCCCTGCTCCTGCCAACCTAGCAGTTCAAAAGCACGTCAAGTGCAAGTAGATAAATAGGTACCACTCCGGCGGGAAGGTAAATGGCGTTTCCGTGCGCTGCTCTGGTTTGCTAGAAGCAGCTTAGTCATGCTGGCCACATGACCCGGAAGCTGTCTGCGGACAAACGCCGGCTCCCTTGGCCAGTAAAGCGAGATGAGCACCTCAACCCCAGAGTTGTCCACGACTGGACCTAACGGCCAGGGGTCCCTTTACCTTTACCTATACTTAAGATGAATATTTTGCCACAAGAATTAGCTAGATCAGATGGATGCCAGTGATTTCATGCAGATAATGGCTCTATGGGGCACATGTCACGTGTCGTCTTGTTTCCAGTCAGAAATTATTGTTCTTATTAACTTGGTTTCAGAAAAATCATTAAATCATATTCCTGTGGGGTGTTATATTTTCAAAAGAAAAGAAATGTATACAAATGATTGAAATCAAGGCAATTAGTGTTCTGTCTTTAGATTGCTTTAATTGGTTCTTATCTCATTCCTTCTTGCACTTCGTATGTGACCTGAAACTGAGTCATTTCCCAGCACAATCGCTAATCCCTTATAGTCTGCTCTTTTGATCAAAGGTAACACAGATGTAAGCTGAAGATGAGTTCTTACAGGAAATGAAGTTCCTCAATCTCTGTTGAGCCATGTAACAACACAAGTAAGAGGCATATCACGAATTCTTATCAAGGCAGTTGGATTCAAAGGATATTTTCACATGACTGCAAATTGGACTAACAGCCTTGCTCATGTTTCATTCCAGGTGCGTTTGGTAACCGTGCAAAACAAGACATGCTAACACAGGTGCCAGCCAGCCAGCAGTAGATAGATCTGGGGTGATGGTGAATGCACTGATGATTTTAGTGTTGGTTTTTCAGCAGTTTAACCCTTAAATCTCTGAACTGTTTCTATTTGGTACCAACAGCGCCCTGTGCATTGCATACCATAGAAAACAGATTTATAGCCATAGGGAACCTGTGACCTGTCAGATGTTGCTAGACTGTACCTCTTGTCAGCCCCAGACAGCATGTCCAATGGTAAGAGATTAAGGGAGTTGTAGTCCAACAATGGAGGGTGGTGCTGTGGGTTAAACCACAGAGCCTAGGACTTGCCGATCAGAAGGTCGGCGGTTCAAATCCCCACAACAGGGTGAGCTCCCGTTGTTCGGTCCCTGCTCCTGCCAACCTAGCAGTTCGAAAGCACGTCAAAGTGCAAGTAGATAAATAGATACCGCTCCAGCGGGAAGGTAAACGGCGGTTCCGTGCGCTGCTCTGGTTCGCCAGAAGTCATGCTGGCCACATGACCCGGAAGCTGTACACCGGCTCCCTTGGCCAATAAAGCGAGATGAGCGCCGCAACCCCAGAGTCGGCCACGACTGGACCTAATGGTCAGGGGTCCCTTTACCTTTAGTCCAACAATATATGGAAGGCTCCAGATTCCCCATTTCTGTTATATTAGATGAAAAAGATAGGGTGGGGAAAACATTGTGAAGAGAAGTGGGGAAATGGAGAGATAAGGTAACATGAGATCGATTGTTGAATGACTACTGGAGGTGTCATTAAAAAGGTTCATAATGGGTTTGACTAGTCATTTCCATCACTGAAACCAGATATTTATGTTGTCTTCACGCATCCAGACACTAAATATTTTTTTAAACAAAATCTCAGACATTACACTGTGTACCATATACCTGAGAAGGAAGTCTTATCTTTGATTTCCATCTCATAAATATATTCAGGGCAGAACTCATACTTCCTTATCCCTTTTAAACAATTGAATTACATATTATTTTCACATCAGACTTGGCAGGTGGACTTTTCTTTCTTTTTTAAAAAAGGTAATCTAATACTAATGGAAATGAATTTGCTTTGTGTGAACAGGAAGCAAAGCTGTTAGTGCAATGTGAGGTCAGTTGTGCATTAAGTCAATCACTGAAGTTATGATTGGCTCTTACAGGTAAAATTCATGAGTACCTTCCCCCCTCCCTCCTCCTCCTCCTCTTCTTCTTCTTCTTCTTCTTCTTCTTCTTCTTCTTCTTCTTCTTCTTCTTCTTCTTCTATGCCCCACAAATAACCTAGAGATGCATTTTAAATAAAAGGACACATTCTACCCATGTAAAAACATGCTGATTCCTGGACCGTCCGCGGGCCGGATTGAGCAGGCGATTGAGCCGCATCCGGCCCCCAGGCCTTAGTTTGCCTACCCCTGGTGTAGATTTACAACAGGGGTTTGAGGGAGGTCACAGCTCAGAGGCAGATGAGGGGGAAGTTGGGAAATCATGGGAAAGCCAGGACAACACCCAGCTGCCACGCTGTCATTAGAAAGCATTCCAGACCCACCATCTCCCAGAACCTGGCGAGCCTTAAAAGTAGGAGAGCAAAGAGCTCAAAGACAGAGAGGGCATGTAGCAACACCTGTAGAGGAGATGAATGAGGAAGTGGGAGAGACGGGGTGGAGATTCACTCGGGACAATACCATTATCCAAGAGGCTGGGTTCTATCGCCTCTCTCTGTGAAGATTGAAATAAAAAAGGACTGTAAGGAACTTTCCCTTGTCTTTATACCTTCCTGGACAATCAGCTGGGAGCCTCTGACAGCATCCTGACACCCGAGTATCAGAAAATGTCATGTTGTAGCTACAGGAAAATGTACAACATATGCTCAGGGCAGTGACAATGAACCTTGCATGCAACTAAGGGAAAACACATAAATGCACCACAGATTGAGGACTGGTTGCATAAACTTTGAGCACCCTGGTTTTGAACTTGTAGGCTTCCAGAAGTTGCTGGAGCACAATTCACATCAACCGGATCATTGGCTCTCCTGACTGGAGCTGATGAGGGTAGGAGTCCAATGACATCTGCAGGACCACAGGTCCCCCATCCATCATGCTAGGTTTGGTAGACAAAAAATAGCAAAACCTTGATGGTGGCTATTGATAATGTTATTGGAATCAAATCATGGTGATATAGAGAGAATTATACACTTTTTAAGAGTCAATGCTTTCTTAACTTGACAAGGAATACTACATGATGTGGTTAAGAGACTAAATGGGATATGGCTACATGGGAAATGGAGAGGATGGTGGGATTAGGTATCAGTGACCGTTTTACTTTATGGAACTGTGTATGTAACATACAGATTAAGCAGCATAGATAGAATTATTGTGTCTTACATAATCTCAAACACTGGAATCAATTCATACAGTCTCATGGAAGTCATCAAAGTCCTGTTCAAGAAGACAAAGAAGGTATACTGAGCATGTATAGAGGGCAGCAGTCCTTGCCCCTATGGTCCCTATAGTTCTGTGATCTCCATGCATTCAGCTGAAGGTTTGCCATCACCATGGACAGACAGAAGTTATACTGGGATCCACTGGTATTCTCTGGGTGAACTGAAGCATATCAGGTCAGGTTTCCCATGTGTTTAGCAAAACAACAAAATAACTCTTCCCACCCACCTCATCCTGACAAATTATTCTGCTGAAATGAAGAAAGCTAGGGTAGGGGAAAGTAGATATCAGTACGGATAGATTGTGTGCTCTGTTTAGTTCTGGTACTCAGAACAAATGGAAAATGATTTACCGTATTTTTCACCCCATAGAACGCACTGCCACATAGGACGCACCTACTTTTTGGGGAGGGGGGGGAAATAAAGAATTTTTTTTTTATTTCCCCCCCAGGCACGGGGCTGGCGCGGGGGAAGCCCGAGCTTCCCCCGACCCCAGCCCCCAGAACAGCCTGCTATCCGCAAGCCTAGGGAGCCGTGCCGGTCTCCCCAGGCTTGCGGAGAGCTGCGTGAAGCCCAGGCGCGCTCTTCAGCGTGCCCCAGGCTTCGGAATGCAGGCAGCTCTGCGCAACCTTTGGGAGCCCGGCGCGAAGCCGCACTGGGCTCCCAAGGGTTGCGCGGAGCTGCGCGGAGCCTGGGAGTGCAGGCAGCTCCGTGCAACCCTCGGGAGGGTTGCGCAGAGCTTCCTGAAGCCTGGAGAGCGAGAGGGGTCGGTGCGCACCGACCCCTCTCCCTCTCCAGGCTTCAGCAAAAGCCTGTATTCGCACCATAGGACGCACACACATTTCCCCTTCATTTTTGGAGGGGGAAAAGTGCGTCATATAGGGTGAAAAGTACGGTAAGTCTGTGTATGGTGGATCTTCTAGTGAAACACCCCTGCTGTGCAGAGTCTACATGCCACAAGTACCATGATCACGATCACCATCATATGCAGCTTAATGCCAAAATAGACTTAGTGGTTTACAAGTATTAAAATCAATCACAGAAGCATGAAATTAAAAACAGCCACAAATAAACCATGCAATAAAGAAACCCCGTTAAAGCAACATGGGAGACTCAGGTCATGAGATCAAGGGAACGCCTTTAGGCTAAGTGTAAACCTTTGGCTGAAGGTGAATTCTGGTGTGAAGCTGCCCTCTCCAGTCCTGCTCAGCCCACTTCCAGGGTACCCTGTCCATCATCTGAACAGGGTTTATGTGTTGAGTAATCGACTGACGAGTAATCAAGAGTACAGAACATGTGTGAAGCAGGGACAATAAAGCAAACTTTGTGGCTCATGAAGTTGTGGACTGATTTTTTTGTATGAACACTATCTATCTATCACCTATCTATCATCTATCTATCATCTATCTATCTATCATCTATCTATCTATCATCTATCTATCTATCATCTATCTATCATCTATATCATCTATCTATCTATCATCTATCTATCTATCTATCTATCTATCTATCATCTATCTATCTATCATCTCTATCATCTATCTATCATCTCTATCATCTATCTATCATCAATCTCTATCTATCAATCATCTATCTATCATCTATCTCTATCATCTATCATCTATCTATCATCTGTCTGTCTATCTATCATCTATCTATCTATCTATCTATCTATCTATCATCTATCTATCATCTTTCTATCTATCATCTATCTATCTATCTATCTATCTATCTATCTATCTATCTATCATCTATCTATCTATCTATCATCTATATCTATCTATCTATCTATCTATCTATCTATCTATCTATCTATCTATCTATCATCTATCTATCTATCTATCATCTATCTATCTATCTATCATCTATCTATCTATCTATCTATCATCTATCTATCTATCTATCTATCTATCTATCATCTATCTATCTATCTATCTATCTATCTATCTATCTATCTATCATCTTTCTATCTATCTGTCATCTATCTATCTATCATCTATCTATCTATCTATCTATCTATCAATCATCTATCTATCTATCTATCATCTATCTATCTATATCTATCTATCTATCATCTATCTATCTATCATCTATCTATCTATCTATCTATCTATCATCTATCTATCTATCATCTATCTATATCTATCTATCTCTCATCTATCTAATCATCTATCTCTCATCTCTCTATTTCTCTATCATCTATCCAATGTATGTATAAACCCATCCTATTAGATAGTTTTGCAACCATCTGTCTCCTGAGCATCCATCTTTTTTTCCTTCCTTTGTAATTGATTTGCACAGTAGCAGCATCCTGAGTGATTATCACCAAGAGAGGAAGCATTTAAGCAAACCAGATGCTTCTGGGGCAGGAAGCCTTGGACACAACAGCGAGTAGCAGAAAGTTGCATGGCAGGTGTTTACACAGAGACACACTCATATACACACTGCCCCCCCCTTCTCTTATTTCCTGACACATGGAGCGCAGCAGTAAATGCCATACACTCCACATTGCACGTCAACTTCAAACATAGCCCAAATCATCCGTGGAAATGGCAGCAATTAGGAGAAGTGAAATCCAAACAAACTGCAGTAACTCGAAGAGTCTCAGTGGAGGAGAGAAAACCCTCAATACCGCCCAGCCCCTGTGAATGGAGTTAACGGAAAGATAAACCTCAAACCAGCTTGGAGTTTACAGACTGTCATCAGCTAATGGCTCTGATCTCCATAATACGGAAATATCAGTGTTTGCATGGAAAGAACTGGTCCATAACCATCTGGAGGCATTTCCCCCTGTGCTTATGGGGCAGAGAACATAGATTCCTGCCTTCCCACCTCCGATATGGAGCGGAAACATAGATCACGAGGAAGACTTGCATTTTTAGAATGCATGTAAAAGAAGTGGTGCAGAACCAATGCCACAGTTTTCTTCGGATTATTCTGACTTTTAATATATATATTTGGCCTCTTTCATCTCAATGGGCACGTGGTGAAAAGGTCATCTGAATGTTTGATGGACATCATGTATCAACGAAGTTTTGCTTCCCTCAGGGAGACCCCATCAGTCACTAAATTGGCCATGGACATTGTCCCATCTGTCAGAAAAGTGATTAATGCAGATGGCACAGCAGAAGAGAAGAAGAAGAAGAGTTTGGATTTGATATCCCGCCTTTCACTCCCTTTAAGGAGTCTCAAAGCGGCTAACATTCTCCTTTTCCCTTCCTCCCCCACAACAAACACTCTGTGAGGTGAGTGGGGCTGAGAGACTTCAAAGAAGTGTGACTGGCCCAAGGTCACCCAGGAGCTGCAAGTGGAGGAGCGGAGACGCGAACCCGGTTCCCCAGATTAGCAGACTACCGCTCTTAACCACTACACCACACTGGCTCTCACCTTCTCAGAGCCTTCTCACAGAAGACACTGATAGCATGGGATAAGCTGTCCGGGGAGGTCACCCGGTACTGCTTTTTCAAAGGGTCCCCAAGACATTTAATTTTAGGCAGGCATTTATGGGGACTTGGGAAGAACTTATTTTGACATTTTTTTGTGATCAGTTAAGAGTTCCAGTGGTTCTTAAGTAACTGAGATTCATTTTAGAGCTATTGAAACATTTTTGTAAAAGCAGCACAAAAATGCTTAAAATAAACAAAAGTATCGAGAAGTATAAGGGTGGCGCTGTGGGATAAACCACAGAGCCTGGGACTTGCCGATCAGAAGGTTGGCGGTTTGAATCCCTGCGATGGGGTGAGCTCCCGTTGCTCGGTCCCTGCTCCTGCCAACCTAGCAGTTCGAAAGCACGTCAAAGTGCAAGTAGATAAATAGGTACCGCTCCAGCGGGAAGGTAAACGGCGTTTCCGTGTGCTGCTCTGGTTCGCCAGAAGTGGCTTAGTCATGCTGGCCATATGACCCGGAAACTGTACGCTGGCTCCCTCAGCCAATAAAGCGAGATGAGCGCCGCAACCCCAGAGTCGGTCACAACTGGACCTAATGGTCAGGGGTCCCTTTACCTTTTATCGAGAAGTATTCCTAAGATGACGTCTGCTTATGTTCACAAAGGAATGATCTGAGTGTTCCCCATATGCCATTCTCCACCTTCTGAGGGTCTCCTGCTTCAGCTTTTATGTGATGCCTTTGGCTCACTGCCTAGTTCTCTCACCCTGCTGTAACTAAGGCTGCAAGCTTAACTCCACTTATCTGGGGAGTAAACCTCATTGAATTCAGTAGGACTTAGCTTTGGGTAGACAGTTTAGGATTGTGCGGTAAACCTGTAACCAAGCGAAAGTCTTTCCCTGTGTCAATTTCAGATTGTAAACTCTTTGTGGCTGGGACAGGACCTTGTACACTCTGTGAGGCACCATGCAATTTTGCCTAATGTACGCATTTATGCAAAGCAATTTTGCAGTATACAATGCATTTTAGTATATTACTTCACTAATATTATGCATTTAATCATTTATTTGTGTACTGCTGTGTCATAAAAAATATATCCAAATGGTTTGCAGCAATAAAACCATGAAAGCATAGAAAAGTTAAAACCAGACATCCAATAACCACTGTGGAAGGACTTAGTCTTAACTGCCTATATAGGCCTGGTGGAATAGAAAAGTTTTCAGCAGATATTTAAAAGCTGACACAGAAGAAGCTGCTGAATTTCTATTACATGCACACTTTCCCCTAGTGTATACATTTTGTTTTTGTTTTTTTTATAATGATTTTTATTGATTTTCCAAACACAAAATAAACACAAACAATATACAATACATAAACAAACAAACATTTAACATGTATAATTTCATAACCCTCTTTTCCTATACCTTACTTCCCGGACTTCCCCATGCCTCCCCTTTTCTGCATCCTTGTTCTTACATTTCTTCAGCAACTCCCCCCTTTGACTGATTATTCAAATCATTTTCTTTTATGGTTCTTCTCTAACTTATCAATTACAGCTGCAATTCTCTATTTCCCAATCCCTTGACATTTTAGCACTCATCAATTTTACAACAGTGTATGCATTTTGTACACAGTACTTAGCTGAGTTGCCAAACGCATTGGAGAATTGCATTCCAAAAGCACAAATTTCAAAGCTCAGCTATGCGTATTGTTTCATAATGCACAAATTAGGTAAGAACACCTTCAAAAGCGAATTAAATTACCGTATTTTTTGCTCTATAAGACTCACTTTTTCCCTCCTAAAAAGTAAGGGGAAATGTGTGTGCATCTTATGGAGCGAATGCAGGCTGCGCAGCGATTCCTCTTGCTGTTCTGGCTTCTGGGATTCAGAATATTTTTTTCCTTGTTTTCCTCCTCCAAAAACTAGGTGCGTCTTATGGTCTGGTGCATCTTATAGAGCAAAAAATACGGTAGTTTCTCCTCCATCCCTAACTGGAGGTATCATCTGTGTCTGTCGTAGGAAGGAAGCACTCTCTTTCTGTTGCTCTGGTAAAACTTATTTTTAAGAGGATCTTGAGATCCTTAGCAGTGCAATGCATATATGCTTTTGCTAACGTGTAGTACCACTTTTTGCAATCCTCAAAATGTTCCACATTTTTACTTAAACAGTAATGTTAAATCTTGCGATGTGGGATAAGGGCAGCTGCCAGTAAAGATGTTCGACTAGCTTTGCATCCGCTTTCAGTCTGACCATGCTGATCTGCTTTTAAAAAATAGCACAGCCTCTGTGTTCTTCAGCCGCAGCCGCCTTATAAGCCAGTTCATCCACATAACTGCCGACAAGTGGAGATTTATTTGATCAGAACCACATCTTGGCTGATGAGGTGAAACTGCATCTGCCAAACCTGAGGGCTGAGGTGAGACTGTTCCCAGTTGTAGCCACAAAAGACCAACTTACGCTGCAATGCTAAAGACACTTATCTAGGGAGTGAGCACCACTGAAAGCTACAGGACTTATTTCTGAGTAAATATGTCCCTAAACTGCTCCAACTAGAGAATAAAATATATGGAAACACTTACAAAAAAATAATCATACATTTTACCAGTCCAGCCAAAAAGCTAACCCCTTTTAAGTGCCATTCAATTCAGTGAGAGGCAGGTGTACACTTAGTTTCCAAGCGAAATAAAGTGTATAATTTTGGCCTACCCCTTGATATTTATGTCAATCCAAGTGGCACAGGCCATTTTCTCCACAGAGTTTAGCTTGTGCAACAATGATTTGTACCCGAGCAATGCCAGATTACAATTCTGCATGAACGTTTTACTTCTACAAAGTCACCCCTTCAGAGAGGTACAGAGAAAGTGATTACTTGATACCTCTAGGTCACTAATGAGTATAAACAGAGCAGCAGAATTTAAAATCCTTGACTAAGTTTTTGAAGATCTGTAAGCACAAAGGAAACAACAGCCTGGTTCCCTTTCAACTCATTCCACCTGATTCACTGCTAGAATGAAGTTGTGTGTTCAAACTTCTGCCATAGTCATGCATTAAGAGAATCTTTTAAGGCAGCCCATTAAGCACATAGAAAATAAGCAGCAGCTTTGTATATCACATACATACATCCTTGGGAATCCTTGGAAGTTAGGCAGAACAGGAACAAATTTCCAGAAACATCACCAGTGAACCCGAAGTAGATAGAAAGTGAATAGAAATCACTTTTCTCCTTTTCCCATCCTAGAGAACTGTATGATCACCAGTACAACTGATTGGCAGTAGACTGGCAGCAAATTATGTGTCCTGGTTCAAATGTCATGCCTAGACAGTCTCTCCATGGATGTTTGCTTATATGTTGTTGTTGTTTTAGTTGTTTAGTCATGTCCGACTCTTCATGACCCCCTGGACCAGAGCACGCCAGGCGCTTCTGTCTTCCACTGCCTCCCGCAGTTTGGTCAAACTCATGTTGGTAGCTTCGAGAACACTGTCCAACCATCTCGTCCTCTGTCGTCCCCTTCTCCTTGTGCCCTCAATCTTTCCATGGAGTCTTCTTTCCAGGGAGTCTTCTCTTCTCATGAGGTGGCCAAAGTATTGGAGCCTCAGCTTCATGATCTGTCCTTCCAGTGAGCACTCAGGGCTGATTTCCTTCAGAATGGATAGGTTTATTCTTCTTGCAGTCCATGGGACTCTCAAGAGTCTTCTCCAGCACCATAATTCAAAAACATCAATTCTTTGGTGATCAGCCTTCTTTATGGTCCAGCTCTCACTTCCATACATCACTACTGGGAAAACCATAGCTTTTACTATACGGACATTTGTTGGCAAGGTGATGTCTCTACTTTTTAAGATGCTGTCTAGGTTTGTCATTGCTTTTCTCCCAAGAAGCGGGCGTCTTTTAATTTCATGGCTGCTGTCACCATCTGCAGTGATCATGGAGCCCAAGAAAGTAAAATCTCTCACTACCTCCATTTCTTCCCCTTCTACTCCGACATAATTCCTACGTCTGTTATATGGAGCCTTGGCGTAGTCTACAATGGTAACATTTTAAACTTTATCCCAATTTCTCAAGCATTGAAGCTGATTTTTTTTAATGTACTGCTGTTTAAACACTTCTTTTTTAAAAATTCAGAATAGCTTCAGGGCATCACACCTTACCTTTTCAATGTTCATGCACATAGAAATTGAACCTGTTTTGAAGTGAGAGGCCCATACTGTGTATATATATCCAGGAAACAGACTTAAGACTTTCATTTTAAAAATAACGGAAATTAAACTGTTTTATAAAAGCTGTTAAGGCAATAGAAAAGTGTTGATTAAACTCATAAACCCCAGGAAATTCAGTGCAAAGGAAGCTCTCACGCCCGCTCCCCCTCTACCACATGAGTAGAGTACTTGAGCTATCCCACACTGTTTTCATAGCTCTACAGTTTCTGAAACATAATCAGGGTGAAGAAAAGGTGATCATAACATAGGTGGTGGAATTGTGCACTTCAGCTTGTTGCAGATGCGCTATGAGTCACCAATAACTTCGTACTCTAGGTTCAGGATGTGGCCTCTTTTTCAGCATATTAGCCATCACAATATGGTCTCGGTCACAATCGAACCAACGTAACAATTTTAGTGTGGTTGTAAAGCACAGGGTTTAGAAATCAAAACCATATTGGAAGTAAAATAGGTGGTTACAGATGGTCACAGCACTTTAAAAAAACTGTTCGTGCTTAATCTAACTTGAACTAGGAATAGAAAATATATTAAGGCTGCAAATCTATACCAGCTAGGGCTGCCATATTTCAAAAAGTAAAAACCAGAACACCCTGGAGTTGTACAGCTTTTTTGGGGGGGGGGCAGGGACGGACGCTTCAGGTTACAGACTCTGCTAACCCAGAAATAGTACCTCAGGTTAAGAACTTTGCTTCAGGATGAGAACAGAAATCGTGAGGTGGCAGCGTGGCGGCAGCGGGAGGACCCATTAGCTAAAGTGGTGCTTCAGGTTAAGTACAGTTTCAGGTTAAGAACGGACCTCCGGAACGAATTAAGTTCTTAACCCGAGGTACCACTGTAATAAATGGAGGAGCAACAGGAGAAAAGAAAATGGAAAGAAGGAAGAAAATCTTTTAAATATAAACATAGAAGTTGTTCTGAACCTAAAGGTGCTGCCAGACCGCTGCTATTTTGGGGTGAGATTGTCTCATCCACTGGCAAATTCACAATTAAAGTTGATTTGGCACTCTTGTACAATTCCCCACCAAACAAAAAACCTTGTCCATGACTTGTGTTAAGGAAAGTGATGTGGAAATGCATTGGAACAGGTGGAATAACAAAGCTTTCCTGCATATAAAACAGAACTGCTGGAGTCATCTAACCTCCCCACAAATATAGGCAAACAAATCAGGATGAATTCTTGATAAGGAGGCTGTCTGTAAGTGACCTGAATGGCTTTCTAAGTAACCTAACTTGAGACTGCATGTCCATGTGATGAATAATTCCTCCTACGAAACTGATACATGAAGAGCTTTCCCGGAGACTGAGCCTTGCTCTCATTCTGCTGGAATTTATGAAAACCACAAGGCAGCCTTCGTACATCTCTACCAGTCAGCTCCCCTCCTCGCAATGGCAGCATTGTCCAGTGTGATGGAGGGTCAGACTGCAGGCTAGAGGCACATTTATAGCCCTCCGACATCTGGAATTCATTCTGGGCCTGAAGGGGACTGTGTGCAACAGGCAGAGACAGAATTCAATAACATCTCTCCTGTCTCATTGTTGGCGGCCTCAGATGGCCAGATAATCAGAGCACTACTGTGAGTGAAAGTGTTTATGTGTTTATGTGACTGCAGGTATGTGCTTTTTATTATTGAATGCCGCATATTCCTGCATATAGCAATCAGGGGTATCATGAGGCTGAGTGGCGATGGTGCAGAGCAGATAGGGATGGTAGAGGAACATTCTCCAATGGTTAAAGACTCCTCATATTTTCCCTTCTTTTTTCCAGAGCTCACCACAGGGTTTTGTGACCTCCCTTTCTCCCTACGTCGCAACAGCAAGCTCTGTCTGCTTTCATTAGCTCATGTTTTAACTTGCTGCTAGGGAATCAACTTTGACCTCCAACATGTTTATGAGAATCAGAGCCATTGGTGAGCAACACTCGCCAAAAGTTGGCTCTCGTAAGATGTTTTTCTTTTCAAATTAGGTTTCGGATCCGGGCAGCATCCCCCTGAGTAAACTCACTAAGCACTGTGAAATCATTATACCAATTTCAACTCCACACATCATCTTAAATTGCTGCCAAGGTTCAGATTCGTATCTGGGCTTCACTTCCCTTGCTTTGCAGAGTAAAACAGTGAACCATTCTGGGAACCTTGGTGAGGGCAAGATGATTGCTTCTGGATCTCCTGCGGTTAGAGAGAACTCAGCAACAAGCAGCATGATCAGCTGAATTTATCTGGGGAACTATTTCTTGAAACTCCTAGTCAGCTTTACAGATTAAAGCTGGAACGAGATGCTTTCAGATAATAAAAAATATAACGGATGAGGAATACAAAGCTGTGCCTGTCTACATGCAGACACTGGTGCGGTGCTAAATCAGCAGTTGCTCAGCTGTGGCTCTAAGATGTTGGATTCCAGCTCCCATGAGCCCTAGCCAGTGAGGCACAGTAGTTAGGGATGATGGGACTTATAGTTCAGCAACACCTGGAGGGCCACAAGTTAGCTAACCCAGTGGTAATTCTTGTCGTGCAGGGGCTCATCATGGCAGCAACGCCCTCAGAAGAGCGTTCATAGCTACTCACTTGTGTCGATCCACATCTATCCCACAGAGCAGCAGTACAGAACATATCGCCCAGTTTATTAGGATCAGTGGACAGGCACAGGATAGTGAGCTACGAAGGGCAGTCCCGTGGTTGGACTTGCTGGGGGATATTTGGGTCCACATCCCTGATGAAGTTGAGTGGGTGACCCTTAGACCACTCCCTGTCAAAGGGATCATGCGCCAGGTCAGACCTATCTTTGAACCTTGCAAATTACAGCACTGGCAAATGCTGCTGTGGCAGATGATGTCATTGCTCCTGCTGTGACAAAGGTGCCAGAGCGGTCTCCTCTATGTTCCTCCTTTACCACATTCAGTATGAGTACAGGGTACCCCTGTGTCTAAGCACCATTTCCTTCCTTCTCTTCACCCACAACTGCTGTGTGATAGGAATTTTATGGTCTTTGATATATGGTAATGTTCATAACTGCACATACATAGATCAACACAGGAAGACCAACCTGGAACCATTTTGATTCCTAAACTGACCAAATGTTTTCTCTGCAAGGTCAAACTGGAAAAGTCTCCCCATTGTCTCTTTCCTCACAAATCCTGTCTTAAGGACACATTTAAGATATGAATAAGGTGTGAGCCTGTGACCTGGCCCAGGAAATAAGTATTTTACCACTACAAAAGAATGGCCAGGCTCCCCGGGAAATCCAATCAAGTAACTTGCCAGACAGGAGATAAACTGTGACAGGAGAAAAACAACATTTAAATTTCTGTGATGTAGGTGGGATGTATCTGAGGGGTGGTCTTAGGTTACACCCCTTCTGTGATGTATGCATAATGTTTCTGGGGGTGGTCTTGATCTAGAGAATGGGAATTTCAAAAGTCTTTATAAGCCCTTGCACAGCATTTTTGGGGGTCCTCCTCCTCTCCTGCGGGTGAGGGGAGCACCCTGTTGCAACAGATCAATAAAGATCAAGCTTACTAGCTGCTTTGCTTCTCAATATTCTCTGGTTGGCCTCTGTTATTTTCTCCTACCAATAGGGAACCTATGTAAGGACTCTATATGGGCTCTTGGATACCCCATAAGGGAAAAGGGCATATTTTTTATTTACAACAGCTGGCATTGCCTTTAAAACCATTGCACAGCCTGCCTTGCAAGGGCTCCTTCTTTTTATTCATTCCCTCTCATGTTACATTATGCATATGTAATGGTGATGTTGTAACTAGGAAACCTGACGGCCTGGGCCTCGTAATATGTAGGATTTTATACTGCACTCTAGTTACGCAGAGCTTGGCTACATACACGCTACAGTTGCTCATATAGGAAGCTGACTCGTTCCCACCATGATCTCAAAAGTTAGGGGAAGCTGGCGTGCTTTGAAGGACTGACGGACTCTCTACCCTCACTTTTTCCTGCCCTCTCAGGATGAAGAAAGAGCACAGTGAGAATTAACGCAATAGGAAATTCCTGCTCTGATAGTGGGAGTCATGCCATGGTCTCCTGCTGGCTTGGTTTTTTCCTTCATCTTCTGGCGTTTATCAGGAGAGGTACAGGGAAGATTTGCAATTTGGGAGTTAACTGCTCCCCCCTTGATAAATACCAGAGGATTAAATAACAACACAGCCAGCAGTTGGCTCCATCCGGTAAGGAATTACTCCCTGTGCTTTTAATTTATCCAGGGGTCTTTCTCTTTCCTGGGAGGGCAGAAGGCCTGTTTGAGGGAAGTAGCCTTAGCGATGCTAAACAGAAAAAGATGGTTTCCCCATGGCCAAGGGTCAGAGCTCATTGGCAGAGTATCTGCTTTTTCCGCAGGCAGTCCTGGGTTCAGTGCAGGTAGGGCTGGAAAAAAGCTGCAAGGGTGCAAGGATGCAAGGATTAGTGATGGTGCGGTGGAACTTTGCCTCTCCTTCCTCTGGCACATGCCCTACACCAGGGCAGGCTTCCTCAACCTCGGCCCTCCAGATGTTTTGAGAATACAATTCCCATCATCCCTGACCACTGGTCCTGCTAGCTAGGGATCATGGGAGTTGTAGGCCAAAATCCTCTGGAGGGCCGAGGTTGAGGAAGCCTGCCCTACACCAAGTGCTCATCAGATTTAGGTGGCACACAGTGGGGAGAATGTTCCATTGTGCAAAGGAAAATTTCTGCCCTGCTGGAACGTTCTCCTTAGTGCTACATTTTATACAACTTCAGGTTCCTATGTAGTCATCCTCTAAAGGGAAACCTTAAACTTGGCTCGGTAGTAGATCGGCAAATCGCGCAAGCAAGGCGTCATCCCTGTCCACTGGTCCTGTTAGCTAGGGATGATGGGAATTGTAGTCCCAAACATCTGGAGGGCTGGAGGTTGCCTATGCCTGCTGTGGGACATTTTGCGGGAGCTGTGGGTCTGTTTTTAATCAAAGTCATAGCTGTCAATGTTTCCCATTTTTTAAGGGAAATTCCCTTATTCTGAATAGGATTCCTTGCAAGAAAAGGGAAAAGTTGACAGCCATGATCAAAGTGAGATGAGTGGATTGAGGGTTGGGTAACAGTTAGGTACACCCAAGAATCCTTTACACAAAAAACAATCTGATGTCTCTTATTGCATTCTATTAAGGGCCATTTATGGCCAAGCATAAAAACTGAGCAAGACTTTCCAAAGTATCTTCATGCCAATGGCTTTTTGAAAGTTTGCATTTGGTCTAGGGATGGGCAAATTTATCGCTTTTCGTTTCTTTCTGTTTTTCAATTTCCCAGTCTTACATTTGGTTCTCCACATCTCAGCCTCAGTTTGTGAATCTTTTAAGAGCCAGTGTGGTGTAATGGTTAAGAGTGGTAGTCTCATAATCTGGTGAACTGGGTTCGCTTCCCCGCTCTTCCACATGCAGCTGCTGGGTGACCTTGGGCTAGTCACACTTCTCTGAAGTCTCTCAGCCCCACTCACCTCACAGAGTGTTTGTTGTGGGGGAGGAAGGGAAAGGAGAATGTTAGTCACTTTGAGACTCCTTCGGGTAGTGATAAAGCGGGATATCAAATCCAAACTCTTCTTCTCTTCTAAGTCCTTGTAAACATTCACTAGCATTTTAGCTCAAACTTCTCCTAATACAGTATACATGTTTGTATGCAATTTTGCCCAATATACACATTTTTCCAAAACAATTTCCATTGATGTAACACTTTTTTTGTGTTCTCTTTGCTAATACGTGGACTTTTAAGCACACTTTATGAAAACCAGTATATGGATTTTTGTGCTCATAGCTGGATTGGATAATTGCGATTGCAAAGGAAGGCTGTGTTTGAGTTTGTGCATTGTTTCAGAAAGTGAAAATTCAGTAGGTTGACCTTTAAAAATGTGAAATGGGTCAAATTGTGTCCTGCTCTGTAACAGGGATTGAGCATGACTGCCAATGACTTTTCCAAAATCTGTATCCATTCACGGAAGTACCTAGTCCCAGCAGGTTCTCAAGGAACGGTAATCATTTCTATAAATGTTCACACAGGCACCTGCCAGTCTTTTATCCTAATGCAGACAACAGGAACAGCTGCTGCTGACAGTAGTTTTGAAGACACCAACAAAGGTATACAGTTAATAACACCCTGAGAAGCCAAACAGCTCTTTCAGCTATTGTGGATATGGGTCTTGAGCCAAATAAGTTTAAAGCAGATTTAACCGAGATTTAGCAGAACCTCTAGGCAGAAGGTGCTGGTTTGACAAACATATTACATCTAATACACTGAGTAAACAGAGATTTAATGTCGGAATTGAATTGACTGGGAAGTTTGGTTTACTGAGTGACATCCTTTGGCTTTTTTAATCCTCTTTTTTTAGGTCTGACAGAAACCACAAATTCCTATTATGGAATTAAGATTCTTTCACTTTTTCAGGTTTTGGACAAAGCAAGCAAATTTCTACGAAATCCCTTAAGGCAGCTGCAAGATTACATTCCAAAGAGAATGTTGCAGTTTTAAGAAGTGTTATCACAGTTCTAATGTCTTCCTCCAGACACTACGCATTTCTCTTTATGCCCAAGTTATTAGCACCCCTGTATGTTTTGTTTGTTTGGTTATGTGAGCTAAAAAATCTAAGAGAAACAGGTAATAATAATAATAATAACTTTTATTTATACCACGCCCTCGCCAGCCAAGACAAGGCTCAGGGTGGCTAACAACTGATATAAAAACAATTTGATTTAAATACAACTTAAAAACAAGATTAAAATACAACATTAAAACATCTGAATGTCTGCAGCCACCTCCTCCATTCCATCTTAAGACAAGATACAGACTCGTGGTTTTCTCTGCCCCTCCCCACTTTGTTTAGCATTTTAGCCCGATATAGAATTCTGAGATCTTGAAAGCTTGCACACAATTTTGTGATACTTTGGCATTCCCCTAATAGGGGAGTTTGGAATAAGGCATGGATTCACTATCCATCTGGGAAGGGAAGAATATTGCAGACAGATCACATCATCCTTTGCTGGGGTGGAGGTAGAGCAGCAGTGAAGAACTTTTGACCTGTGGGCTTATTAGATACTTCACTTGAACTTAGCCAAGAGGCAGAGAAGCGATCCTGTGGGCTTATTAGACCCATAAAGGGTCCTATTTTGGCCCGCAATACTGTTTTCCAAAAGCTACAACCATGCACTCCATCACCTGGTGTCATCAGTGGTTGCAAATACACTCCCACTTGTTCCTTTTAAAGTGGCGTTTGCATTTGATACCTTTTGAATTTGGAACCAATGCAAATCCTACTGGTTCAGCTGATTGGTGGTGACTCCAAGCTGTGCTTGGAGGTCCTTGGAAGTCCTTTGCAGCATGACTTGTGACATGAGGTGATTGACAGGTGGGAGGGCCCAGCCACCTATCAAAAGTGGGATGGGGAGTGAAGGATCCAGACTGTCAAGCTGAAAAGATATGCTGCTCATATCACTGTCTGCCAATTCCATTAGTTTGGCTTATAACAAGAAAGATGATATTAAATCCTACTGCGATGCTATCGGACTTACAAATACGACATTAATGCAAAAGGCTGAAGCCGAAGAGAATCTTGATCTCTCTCTAAGCATCTGGATTCTGCACATTGTGGGAAAAGAACTCTGTTTGATTAGCCTCTTGGTGATAGAAACTGTAGTATGTTAATAATGTGCAATTTCACCAAGAAGACAGTTGTCTTTTTCAACAGCTGTCATCACCACAGACTTCTAGGGGTTAAAGGGAAAGATTAGGCCTGTATGGTGGGGGGTGGGGGTGGAATTACAGTCGCAACACATCAGCACTTTTCATAGAGTCAAGTTCCAGCAGGGAGGAAAGGCCTTGAATCAGGAGGAGAATGCGCTGTTTCTTTCTTGGGCTTAAGATTGCCATAAAAATGGGAGCAGACAGCGGAAATTGTGCAAAGCACACTATCTAAGGAACACCAGAACTTTCTGAGTTAAGACTTTGGATATCTGAGGACAGGCCTCCTCCCCCAGAACGGGAGAAAGAATGCTTTGAGAAAGCAGAGCCAGAGTACAAATGATTTATGACCTAACATGGAGGGAGGAGCCCTTTTCAATAAAGCAGATGTAAAACGTCCACCTTGGGACTTGAGCCAGTTTTTGTCTTCCACAAAAGGGAAAACAGCTCTAAACGGAAGAACAGAATAGAGAAAAGGACTACGTTACATTTCCACCACAGGCTGTTTTGAAATCTTCTCTTCATGGAGCTTTTAAATTCCTTGCCTCTTCACTCAGACTTCTGTGCCATTCGCTTACCCAGGATCCCACCGGTTCACCATTGTCAGCATCCCTGAAACTCAAGATTATTGCCACCAGATCAGTTTAGCACAACAGAAATATACAATTGTTCTTGTTTAGTCGTTTAGTCGTGTCCGACTCTTCGTGACCCCATAGACCAGAGCATGCCAGGCACTCCTGTCTTTCACTGCCTCCCACAGTTTGGTCAAATTCATGTTGGTAGCTTTGAGAACACTGTCCAAGCATCTCATCCTCTGTTGTCCCCTTCTCCTTGTGCCCTCCATCTTTCCCAACATCAGGGTCTTTTCCAGGGAGTCTTCTCTTCTCATGAGGTGGCCAAAGTATTGGAGCCTCAGCTTCAGGATCTGTCCTTCCAGTGAGCACTCAGGGCTGATTTCCTTAAGAATGGAGAGGTTTGATCTTCTTGCAGTCCATGGGACTCTCAAGAGTCTCTTCCAGCACCAGAATTCAACAGCATCAATTCTTCGGCGATCAGCCTTCTTTATGGTCCAGCTCTCACTTCCATACATCACTACTGGGAAAATCATAGCTTTAAATATACGGACCTTTGTTAGCAAGGTGATGTCTCTGCTTGTTAAGATGCTGTCTAGGTTTGTCGAAATATGCAATAGTTACACACATTTGTTGTGTACTGTTGTGATAGTTACATTTGCTGTGTACTGTTCCGATATTTTCCTTTGGGGTAGCAATTTTCCTGATCACTATACTTTGTAACTGCACAGTGCAATTCTCAACCCTTACCCAACACCAGAGAGCACATGGCTATGTTGCTATTCTGGTTGTACTGCAGAAGCACAAGTGTTACCGTATGTTGTTGCCTGTGATGTCACTAAGGATGACTAAGACAGCTCCTGGCCATGCCATTTTGTGAAATGTAATTACCGGTACTTGGGTGGCTGTGACTTCCTTCACCTTTTGCGCTGAAGTGCCTGCCCAGTGCTAGTTTTGTTTTCTCTTGTGTTAAAAATACAATGTTCAAAGAAAGCAAGGTTAAAACAATTTTAGAGAAACAAATTGCTTTCTAAATTGTTGCTATTGTTTTAATTCCTTGCTACCTGTGCATTTTCCTCTTTGTAAAGCTGAAGCTGGATAGGATGGCATCAAGCACATTTCCCAAAATAAAGAAGGAAAAAGAGAACGTAAGAGGATACAAATCTACATATGATTTGCGTATGCTAATTTACATAGAGAGCTGGAAATGCAGAAATAATAGCCAATTGACCGAGTGAACTGTATGCTTGCCTCTGTCCGGGAGCTAACTATAGATGGACAACTTGAAGGTCCATGCTGTGCTCTTCCTTCTTATGGTTCTTTATATTTAAGCTGGACTTTGACCAGACAGGGCTTCAAACAGAGGATTTCTTCACTTAAAGGGCTGTTCTCTGGTATCCCTTCAGGTCTTTAAAGAAGGGCACATGTCTACCCTGGAGCCAGAGAACTCACCCACTCTTACTAAAAATAAAAATCTGGTAACAGTGTGAGGAAGGGTAGTTTTCCATCCACTATGTAAGAAATAGATTTTGCCCTTTTGATGCAGAGAAATTGTATTCCCTTTGCCAGAAATACATTTCATTTTTTAAGCTACTTTGCACCGTTCTTTTAAAAAAAGGGAAGCAGATTTCTATCGCTAATAAATAGATCCATAACAGAGGCACTTATTTCTGGTAATGTAGAAAAACTCCTGCATCAAAGCCCTTGAAAGGATGCTGAAAACACACTGAATGCAAACAATAAAAAAGTTACAATACTTCAAAAATAAAAGAAAATACAATAAAAAAACAGTACAGCAGAACAATAAAAAAAGAAAAAACAAAGACATTTAAAAGCAAAAACATTTTAAAAAAACACATCCGATATTTTCATATCTTTATCTTTCCTTTACTTATTTCCTCGACTTCCTCACACCTCCCTTTTTTGTATTCTAATTCAATTAACTGTTTCAGCAAGTCCTTTCCCTCTTTCTCAGATATTGTTCTATAATTTATCTTAACGCAGTTTGACCTTAAATTTTACACTTTGACCCATTAACAATCCATTTTTACTTAATTCTTTATAACCTTTCTGCTTTTTCTTTTCTTTTTTGTAATTGTTAAACTTTAATAAATATCATTAAAAAAAAGAAAAGAAAACACACTGAATGTGCCGTTTGTACCTCTTGGTTTTTATTAATCCAGCAGAATCATTTCTCAAAGATGGAGAAATGATTATGTTGTTGTTCATGTTTTACTAATGTGAATGTCCATAAAGGTTAATGAAATCATGACAGAAAAGATTGAAATACAATGCCTAACCCAGAATAATATCTGGGGTAGACAGGAGTGATCATCTAATCAAACTTATGTTAATTTCCATCCTCTAGTTTTTCTAGGGACTGAGTTTAGGAAAAAAGGGAACACGCCATCTAATAGCTTGCAATCAGTACCATCAGTGTTTGCTGTGTCTTAAGCTAAAAAGTCTCCTGAATGTGGTAAAAAGGCTTATGCATTACAATTTATTATTTAATACAATGACTCATGATCCTACTCTTCCCACTGTTTCAGAACAAGACTTTGCCCGGTTGTTAACTATATGGGGAACATATAAAAGGTAAAGGGACCCCTGACCATTAGGTCCAGTCGTGGCCGACTCTGGGGTTGCGGCGCTCATCTCGCTTTATTGGCTGAGGGAGCCGGCGTACAGCTTCCGGGTCATGTGGCCAGCTTGACTAAGCCACTTCTGGCGAACCAGAGCAGCGCACAGAAACGCCATTTACCTTCCCGCCAGAGCGGTACCTATTTATCTACTTGCACTTCGTGCTTTCAAACTGCTAGGTTGGCAGGAGCAGGGACCAAACAACGGGAGCTCACCCCGTTGCGGGGATTCTAACCGCCGACCTTCTGATCAGCAAGCCCTAGGCTCTGTGGTTTAACCCACAGCGCCACCCGTGTCCCAATGGCGAACATATAAAACTGCCCAAAAACACCCCACCTCCAATCTGAAGTGGTATAGCCCAGAATTCAATCCTCTCATATAGCATCATGTTTAGTTTGGCTCTCTGTCCTCAGAAAGAGTGCAGGTTGTTTGCATCCTGGCTAAATGCGTTTTAAAGCTTTATACGTGGCTATTTTCCATCAGCACTACATTAATTTAAATAGGTTTCAACACCACAACAGGTTGTCACCATATAGCTTTCCTAGTGGTTTTGTAGCCAGACGTATTGGTGAAACATGCAACATATATTACTTTTAGAATTATTCCCCCCTCCCTCCAGTTTTAAACAGTTAAATAACCAGTATTTATCAGCTGGTTTGAAACATACTGTATTACATATGGCTTGGTTTCCATGAAAGTGCTTCGTTGCATGGAAAAAATTCATAAAGCAGGGTTTGTGTATATAATATTTGAAGTTAATCTGCCTTTGGGGGCTAGGGCCTCCTTTTAATGGCGCTGACATCACTACTAGGAAGCATGGGCACAAACTGAATTGAAAAGGGCACCCAAAAGAGGTTTAAAAATAGGGTTGCCATAGAATTCTGATAGCACAGAATTGGAAGACTAGAGAAATACCATCAAAGGAACAATGGCAAGAGAAGTTGATGAACTATGCAGAGTTGTCAACGTTAACAGATAAACTGCGTGCAAAAGACACTAGCGATTTTGAAAAAGAATGGGAACCTTTTACAGCGTATTTGCAGAAACAACAGAAAATATAGAGAGTCATTGGCAGGATTTAAATAAACATTTGCAATTTTACTTATAAAAAAATAAGAAATCTAATAATAGGACAATATAGAAGTATATGTAAACAGCAGGATGTAATATGAGATGTAATAAATCAGGGATGGAAGTTGAGGGAAGTCAGTGGGGAAGGTGAAATTTGAATGTAATGTAATGATTGCAGATATTGTTAAAAACAAGAAAAGAAAAAAGGGCTGACATATCTCAAAAAGTGAAAATCCAGACACAAAAGTTGTGGAGCTGTTTTGACACTTCCAACATGGGCTGCCATACAGTATGTCTGGATTTTCCTGGGCATTGCAGTGATTTCTGCCCGGAGGCTGCTAATAAGGGCAGAGTCGGCACTAGCTGCTCTGGAACATGCTGGAACCTCTGGAACATGCTGTGCACCCAGGGGGCAGCGCTAGCCACCCGTGGGGGGTGGGACGAGCGTCCCAGGGGGGGTGCCAACCACTGCAAGAGGCCCAGGGGGTGGCGCAGTGATGTCACCCCCCCAGGCATGACACCCGGGACGGACCGGACCCACCACACTCCCCTTCCTCCTCCAGTGAATAAGGGTCTGCTTTGTCTGGGAAATTCCGGAGATATGGCAACCCTACTTAAAAATGAAAAGAGGAGGAAATGATTATGCAGTGCAAGCCTATGAATTCTACTGGGCTGACTCCCAGGTCAGGGTGTGCAGGACCGCAGCATTAGTAATACTAAAATGCAGCACAGAGAGCAATGTCATTCTTTTTCGTGCGCTATATGACAGTCAGACTTCAGGTCTGCATAGGAGCTCTGGAATTTCCCCCATTTAATGAATATGTAGAAGAAAAATGAACATTTACTGGTAAAGCATAACACAGGTGCATGTGGTCTGGCCATATTGGTGAATTACTTACAGTGATGTTTGTTCACCTACCCACTAATCCATTCTTAATGCCTTTTTTGTTCTAGGTTTTTTTTAAAAAAAAAATTTATGGATGAAAAATGTTAACATTCTTGTAAATATGACTGGAGATATATAAATACGGTGTGTCTATACATACACATACACATACATAAATTAAAGAGAGAGAGAGAGAGAGAGAGAGAGAAAGAAAGAAAGAAAGAAAGAAAGAAAGAAAGAAAGAAAGAAAGATGAATAAAATAAAACAGTAGTCCTTTTTTATCAACAATATGTTAGATAAACTCTTTTAAAATGTACAATGTCCTCTATTTGTGTTGATGTTAGGGGGAAAATATATCATTATTTATTATTATTATTATTATTTTATCATTATTATTAATTAAATTTCTCTGCCACCCTTTATCTGTAGATCTTAGGGCAGTTCACAACAAAAGATAGAAAACGGAACAAAGATGGCCTGTTAGAGTTTCAGCTTTCGTTGTGCTCCTTGATCAACTCAGTTGGTGCCACAAGAAATACGGAAATCTTCCCTTATGTAGATAAACAAACTTTCTAGCCATTCAAAACTAGATTGTGTTAGTGAGAAATCTAGCCTTTGACTTTCATCCTCCCATCCTAGTTTTAGTTCTGCAAGACGTCTGGGAAGCATACAGACATTCGGTCCTCTACCTGCTGCCCGAAGTAAGAAATACAATGAAATAGACCAGATTTGGGATTGTTTTTAATATGAAAATGGGCTCCTCCTCCTTCTATCTAAAGGTGTGATACCTAGATCTTCTGTTGGTGGTTGATAACATTTCCTCCAAATGCAGGAAACCAGCTTGTGCAAATCACAGTTAGAACCTGGTTTGATATCCTGGTTAGTTAGCAAACTATGTTTTGAAGAAACCATAGTTTCCTAAATTCAGATGAAGTGGGAAACTATGGCTTGTTACAGACTGCAACTGGGAGCTTTATATTTCCTCCCTTCATGCATGAAGAAGGAGAGATGTGTAATGAACATGAGACTCAAATTTGCTTGTTCTATGATAAACCATGATTTTGTCACTATGTCTGAATCCAGTGCTTGTTTTCTAGAAAAAATAGGTGGCGGTACTCACCATGAAGTTGTTACAGTAAGTGCCATACTTTTTAACAACAACAACAACAAGAGGTACCAGTACTGTATACCGTTAAGCACCTCCTGGGGAAAAACCACTGTCTGAATCAATCCACAGCTTCTGAATGTTTGACACCTGAGTGCAGGTGAGCACTCACACAATGAAACGGTCCTCCATGCAATAGTTTCTTCAACTTAGAAAACTAGAGGTGAGAAAGACATTCAACTTTCACCTTATCATGACCGTTTCCTCTAAGAAGGGGTTCACTTTTTATTATTTTTAAGCAAGTCATGTAAGTCTGAAAGTGTACAACTCAGACAAGGGTTTACAAAGAAAGTAGGATAGCCAGTTGTGCTTTGGATGTAGATGTGAGATGGACGAGGAGTAACAAACTGAGCTTGAATCCTGGCAAGAGGGAAGCGCTGCAGCTGAGGGCGTTCCCCATGCCCAAGAAATTGGTCAGTTGCCTACTGGTGACAGGATAGCATCCTTCAACACACCTGAGGACACCAGGCCTTCTTGGTGGGTGCAAGAGAGTTTATGTGGCCAAGAGTGGAATGCTTTCCCTAACATCCAGCACTCTGCCTCCTGGAAGGGTTGGCCCTGAAAACAGTAGGGCTATAACGGCAAAAGAAATATATTATCTAACATCTTAGGCTTACTCATTGCACATCAGTTTCTGAGATTCTAAAAGGCCAGTCTGGTAACAAAGGCAAACATTCTGTCAGTGAGTCTCCAAGTGAAGTAGCTTGGCAGCCATTGCTTTACAAAATATTCAGACAGACAAAGTAGACTGGCTGATCACGTGATGGCTGCTAGAGTATTCTTCAGAATCAGTTTTACAACTAAATTTAGTAGAGGAAGGTCGCTGAGCATGAGCAAAAGTAAACCCTGTTTAAAATTGGTGTGTCAAATACATGGTTTAGGTATATAAAAGCAATTGTTCTCATTGGCTAAGACTAGGAACACCGTGCAGACTTTCCAACAAGGCATGTAGAGTGTGGGCGTTGTTCCATTTCCATTGACTCTGGTATATCATCTTCAGTTTATTTAAAATGAGAATTAGGAACTAACAAAGTATTAGTCACAGCCTTTAGTGTATCCAAACTGTCTCTCTGTGTTTCTTTAATTGCTATAAATATAGTCTTCCCCTGCCACACACAGAGCACCTCTTCTGAATATAATCTCCCATCTTAGTTTAACTCTGCTTTTCATTTTTATGGCTGACATAATATCACATATATAAAATACTGACCACCAGGGACCAGAATCTGTGCCAAATACTCTCCCATTTTAATCTTCAAACAAAAATGAGCCATTTGAGGGAGTGTGGAATTTCCAACCAAAATACTTTTAATTGTGAGAATATCCACCTTTTAAAATCCTGTGTGGTGTTCATTACTTTCCCTGGCTCATAGATGAGGACCTTTGGCCTTCCAGATGTTGTTGGACTCCAAATCCCATCAGCCATTCAAGGATGATGTAATGAATTCAGTGATGTTATGATGCTGAGGCCAGTCAATGTTAAATAAGTCACTTTGGAGTGAGAGCAATGATTCATGAAGAGAAGAACATCTTTGAAGCCGTTATCAAAAATGTTGAGGGAGCATATTCAGTGCTGGAAATCAGTGGCGGAGGAACCCTCTCCGGCACCCAGGGCAGGATGTGATGGGCGGGGCGAACCGCCCGGCAGCGCATGCAAAACGTCCATATGGACTGTGCATGTGTGGCATCCCATACGGACTGTGTGTGGCAGCCTGTATGGTCGCCGTGCGAGAGGCATGTTACAATATTCCGTTCCACCTTAACAGACATGTGGAATTGTTGTATGTCCCATGTCTGTTTACACTCCAGCACAGCTTGCTGGGAACTTCCGTTTGTGTATAGCTTTTGCTTATGCTGCTTGCTCTTGGACACAAAAGGGAGAAGACATGTTTTTCCTTTGTCCTGAATAAACTGCTTGTAAATATGCTTTACGCAGCCTCTATCTGCCCTTCTGTTGCGAAGAGTTATTTACTCTGCTGATTAGAGCGTGCTCCAGCTTCTGAAGCTGCGGGTTGCTGTTTCATGCTGAGCCAAGGACCAGAGATTGCCGGGCTACTGGCCGGTGGGCTGGAGCCAGCTGGGGGCTTGCAAATTGTCCCCATTCCCTTGGAAGCATCCCAACAGCCCATACGGTTGCTGTGTGAGAGGCAGCCCGTACGGACACCACGCAAGCGGCGCCCATAGTAACTGTGTGCGCGCCCTTGGCTGGGGGGGGGGGAGGCAGTGGGCCATCTTGTCACACACCCCCGAGTGGTGCCCGGGACGGACTGCCCCCCCCCACCCCCATCGTACGCTCCTGCTGGAAATGCTCAACAAACACATGAATGCGTATGTGTTAATTCATTTTTCGGTCATGAGAACTATATAACCAACAAAGAACATCAGAACAAATTGGTTGTCACAACTTCCTATAAGAATAAAAGTTATAAATGTCCCAAATGTCTGTATTGGCTCAGTTCAATAAATCATTCCACGAACTCAAATGAGAGTGTAGTGGTCTTCTGCTTCACATTGTCTAGAAATGGTTGCAAAGTGTCGTAAAAGGAAAAGAAAATTCTGATTTGATTAGTTAATTTCTGTCATTTTAGCTAACACTGGTTTTAAAGGTCTCTTTTTCCATAGAGCACTCCATTGTTCATTAGCAATTTTGTTTCCCAAGTCCGACTCCCATAAAAATTTAGTGTGCAAAAAAATCACCATATTCAGTTTCTCTCAGAGATTTATACACTACTGAAACTTTACCTTTAGTTGAAGGGGAAACATTAATGATCATATTTTCAAAAGCTGTGAGAGTTCTGCATGCTTGAGCAGTCACCTCTGGCTTCAACAAAAAAACATGTTAATTGGTTAAATTGGAGCCAGGACCATCAGAGATTAGTAATTTTAGCTTCAATCTGTTCCCTCCACATTGGGATACCAACAAGGTTAAAATCTATTAACCAATACTGCCCAGCCTGTTCCCAAAAATCTCAATTTAAGGTTTCTTCCGCATCCTTAACTGTTGGATGGAAACGCACTGGAATTAAGAAGAAAATGGGGGTGCTAGTTTTTTAAAGACCATTTGCCAAACACCGATAGTATCATGCATAAAAGGATTAACGATTCTAAAGGAAGATTTTAGTGCAGGTGGCACAAATGGCCGTGCCTTAAAACTGGTGCATCTATTGCTATCCCTGGATCATGACAACTATTGACAACAGATTATGTAATTGGAAGGCACACATGACTATATTTGACACATCTCTGGACCAGAGTCTACTGTTAACTTTCAATATTAGCTTCTCCTTCTGCTTCAGAAGCGTTGTCAGATTTTCCTCATCGTGGGTATGGGTGTGTTTGTGCTTCTCTGTGATGGCCTGGGAATCTGATTCAGAGGCTGAACCGGAGGAATCCCAGCCTGCACAGGAGTCCCTGCCTCCAGGGCCGGCTGAGCTGGGGCAGGGGCTTGAATCTGAAGGGCCCACACCTGTGCTGGATCCTCAGGAGCAGACACCAGATGCATCCACTCTGGATCCGGAGGGCCACCTGCTAACTGCTATTAGCAGACAGCAGCGGGCCCACCCGGATGGAGCATTTGTGGTTGCTGGTGATTTTAACCGAGCCGATTTAAGGAATGTGCTCCCTAAGTTCCACCAGTATGTTGATTGTCCCACTAGGGGGGGAAATACCCTGGACCGAGTATATAGTAACATCATGCATGGATACAAGACCAAGCCCTTGCCCAATTTGGGGCAGTCAGACCACATATCTTTACTTATGATACCATCATATAGACCTCTCGTACGCAGAATTAGACCATCAACTAGAGAGATACGAGTGTGGCCAGTAGGTGCATCTGAGCAACTTCAAGATTGCTTTCGGAGCACCGAGTGGTAGCTTTTTGTGGAGAATAATGTGGACACATACGCTTCAACAGTACTGTTCTACGTTAAAAGCTGCATTGATGTTGTCACTACCACCAAACAAATACGGGTGTTCCCTAACAACAAGCCCTGGCTAAACAGGGATGTGTATCTTCTGTTAAAGGCAAGAAATGCTGCTTTTCACTCTGGTGATGCGCAACAGTATAGAGAAGCCAGAGCCAAATTGAAAAAGGGCATTAGGAACGCCAAAGCTATTTACTGCCGGAGGATCGAAAAACATTTTGAGAGCTCCGACCCTCGTCGAGTATGGCAAGGCCTGCGACAAATTACAGGGCAAAATATTAAAAATGAACTGGCTAGCAGCAGTGCGCACCTGGCTGATCAACTGAATCAATTTTTTAGTCGCTTTGAGGAGGGAACTGGAACTACCGTCACTACAGCATTGGCTACCAGCACATCATCAGAAACTACTACTAATAGACAACCATTTTTATTACAGACCTGTGACGTACAACGTGCCTTTCGGAGCATTAACATTAGGAAGGCAGCTGGACCGGATGGAATCATGGGACGGGTTATTAGGGACTGCGCTGCAGAATTAGCTGGTGTATTTACGGACATTTTTAACCTATCCCTGTTGCAGGGTTTTGTCCCTACCTGCCTGAAGACATCGATTATAGTGCCAGTCCCCAAGCAGTCAGTGGTGGTATCTCTCAATGACTATAGACCAATAGCCCTAACATCTGTCGTTATGAAATGTTTTGAGAGATTGGTGCTAGATCATATTAAGGCTGGTCTTCCATCCACTCTAGACCCGTTCCAGTTTGCATACAGAAGAAACAGATCTACTGATGATGCTATTTCCATCGCTGTCCATACTGTACTGAGTCATCTAGAACGACAGGGAACCTACGCAAGGCTGTTGTTTGTGGACTACAGTTCTGCCTTCAATACAATTCTGCCAGACAGGTTATTTCTTAAAATGACCAATTTGGGTATACATCAGAAGATCTGTCTGTGGGTAAGGAATTTCCTGACTGATAGGCCGCAGACAGTGAGAATGGGACCTTACTATTCTTCTACTCTAGTATTAAGCACAGGAGCCCCTCAGGGATGTGTGCTAAGTCCCTTTCTCTATTCCCTGTACACATTTGATTGCACCCCACTGTATAAGTCCAACACAATCATCAAATTTGCGGATGATACAACAGTGGTGGGGCTCATTAGTGAGAACGATGAGACTGCTTATAGGAAAGAAGTACAGGGGTTAATTCAATGGTGTAAAGAAAACAATCTTATGCTTAACACCAAAAAAACCAAAGAACTCATAATTGACTTTAGGAGAAAGAAAAGTGTATTTTTACCATTGCACATAAATGGCGAGGAGGTGGAGAGGGTTGGTAGTTTTAAATACCTGGGCATTTATATCTCTGAGGACCTCTCATGGACTGCAAATATTAATATGGTTGTGAGGAAGGTGCAGGGGAGGTTGTATTTCCTGAGAATGCTCAGGGGACTGAATCTATCTCAGCACCTACTTCTGTCCTATTATCACAGTACCATCGAGAGTGTCTTAACCTACAGTATATTATCGTGGTATGGGAGCAGCTCTGAAACGGATAAAAAAGCTTTACAGAGAATAATTAAAATTGCCCAGAATGTTATTGGGCTCCAACTACCAACCCTGGATGAGATCTTCACGTCTCGCACTTTGAAGAAGTCACACAATATCCTGAGAGATCCCACCCATCCTGCTCACAACTTCTTTGAACTGTTGCCTTCGGGCAGAAGATATAGGACAATGAAAACACGAACCACACGCCTTCTGAATAGTTTCTATCCAAGAGCTCTGATTGCACTAAATAATGATCTCAGGGCCAGTTGCAAGGAATAGCAAGCAGGGAGTAGGAAGGAATGAGATAGGTTTTAGGTTATGTTATGCCTTTAATAGGTTATGTTATATTCTGGATTATGTTATGTTTTTATAGATTATGTATGAATAGGATGAGAGTGTTGGAGATACGTGCAAATGTGTATGTGAACCCGGTCTTTGGGTGGGTGTTTGATTTTCGTTGTTGTGTATACTGTGTATATACGGACAATGACAATAAATTTATCTATCTATCTATCTATCTATCTATCTATCTATCTATCTATCTATCTGATTGAGGACCCGTTGCCTGCAGCTGCTCCTCTCCCAGCCCTGTCAGGGGAAGGTGAGGCGGCCTCTGGGTCCAGTAACCCTCCAGCCTCTCCTGAGCTGCAGAGGCTCAGGGCAGAGAGGCGGAGGGAACTACGTTCTCTCAGGAGGAGTGCTCGCCTTAAGGCCAGGAGAGGCGAGTCACCTGTGGGCCAGGACCGCCCTAGGCCTCAGAGGAGATAAAGGCCAGTCAGCCCAGCCCCAGGTTGCGGGAGCAACGTCTTTGGAAACCTGTTTTTGCCAGCACCCAGACCTGTTTTTCCGGAGTTCCCGACCACGCCCGGCTTCTTGCTTTGGACCCCGCTTCGCCCTTGGTGGACAGTCTCCAGACCCTCGACCCAGGACTGGACTCTGACCATGCCTCATGGTACCCCCCCAGGACCAGCACATTCTCCTTTCTCTACTTCCATTGTTATGTGGAAAAGAGACTTTGAGAATGCCATCTGGTTGACATGGCTGAGTCCCAGTTGATTTTTGGAACAATGTTTTGTTTGATGCATGAACTGTTCCATAAGGCTGTGATCTCTGCATCAGCGGTAGAACTTGATAGATTTTTGGATTGCATTTTACTGATTTTAAAGTGTGAAGTGCCCAGGGGGACACGGTTGATTAGGTGATATAGCCAGTGCTTTTGTTTAAGAAAAAATGGTGCTGGTACTCACCATTAAGTTGTTAAAGTAAGTGCCACACTTTAAAATTTTTGCCGGGTGGAAAGGTGCTGATACTGTGTACTCTTGAGTACCCCCAGGGAAAAAAGCACTGGGTATAGCAATGTCTCAATAAATAAATAAACTCCACCAAAGTTAAATGTTTAAGGCTGTAATCCTATAACTGAAAGTAAACCCTATTGAACTCAATGGAACTTACTTCTGAGTAGACATGCATAGGATTTCACAGAAAGGCACACTTACTTTAGAGTAAATGCCATGGATATACTCTGGGACAGGGGTTGGCAAACTAAGGCCCAGGGGCCGGATGTGGCCCACTGGGCTCGTTAATCTGGTCTGTGAACCTTGCGGACCCTGCCAACAGCTCGGTCAGTCCCTGCACTAAATTGGCATGGAGGCCTTGCGATGTGGGGACTGACTTCCGTGACACTGGCATGGCTTTGCATTGGCTGCAGGAAGCTCCTGCAGCCAATCCGAAGCCCCAGACACCTCTGGGCGATGCCCCTTCCCTCCCACTGAGGTAGCCGCGGACGGCCAAGAGCTGAACGGGAGGAAGCGGCAGTGGTGGGGAGGCAAAGGACGCTGCCGCCACCGCCGAAGATGAGGTGGGGGTGGCGTGAGTGGCGGGGTCCTTTTGGGGTTGCTTTCAGGAAGGGTGGGTATGAGGGACAGTGGACTGGCCCCCTCCTAAACAAGTTTGTTGACTCCTGCTCTGGGACATACATCCAGTCACAGCTGCACAGTCCCATTGATTCTTGAAAGTGTCGAGCCAGTAAGATTAAAAAAAGTGCTTAACTTTGGCTAGACCCCTGGTACCCAACTGGTGGGTCGGGACTCACTACTGGCCCATGGCCTGATTCAATGTGGTTTAGAACAGCAGCACCACCACCATACAAATATATGATTAAAAGAGGAAAAAGCCATTGCTCCACAAATGCATGTTCGGGTTAAAGGTGGGTCATCTTGGATCTGAAAAAGTTGAACTAGTGTTCTAGACCATCACAATAATCATTATGTATTTATTTATCTCTCACCTTTTCCCATGGCGGGACTAAAGGCGGATTAAGTATAAAAACGAGAACGACTAAAACAGAAAAAAACCACAATAATTAAAAAACAATCAAACATTTTTGGAAGTAAAACTATAAACATATATAAAATCTATTAGGTCATGGTCTTCTCTCTAGTTAAATAGGTTTAGAATTGGAATCTGTGACCTGAACCACATTTTCCTTTTTTAAAAAAACCACAAAAAAACCTGCAGCACGTTAGTTCTGTTCTTTCTTTAGGAGGAGGAGGGGCATGTCTGTTTGCATTTATATACGGACAGTAAATTTACCTCCCCATTCTGCAGTGTTGCCTACTTACTGGTTTAGATACTGATTTAGAGACCTTTCCTTCCACATCTATGATAAGGCTACCATATGTCTGGATCTTCCGAGACATTACTGGGATTTTGAAAGCGGAATTGATGTCCAAAAGGTGTCGCTTTGTCCTAGATCCTAGACAAGTCAATTGAAAAATCGGGGTGTCCTGGTTTTTACTTTTTGAAATACGGCAATGCTAATTTATGTTGAAGCTGCTGGCCCTATTAATTTCAGCTACGGCCATGGTGCTCTGTGAAAGCGAAGTGGCCCCGATTCATTCACACCCCTGCCCCCTCCTCACAAATATACAAATGTAAAAGGCTGTTTGTTTTCCCCAATCTGTATTTGAAAACAAAGTGTAAACCAACCTTCTTTTACGTCTTTTGCTGGTCAGCGGCCAATGTAAATGCTTACACTACGAGAACAAGCCTATTTCCTGCTGTTAAGGCTTTTTTGTTTATCCTAGGGCTACTCACTGCCACTGCTTGCCCCCGACAGACTATTAACCCCTGTTTGTAGCAGGCAAAAAACAGATGTGGGTTTCTTAAGCAAATTATTGGTTATTTCACCACATGTAGTTTTTGCAGCTAAGTGCTTCCAGCTTCTCAAGAACATTCCACAGCAATAACATCACATTTTCCCTCAACCTGTTAATTAGCATAAATTTTATCAGCTTGGAAACCACAGCTTGAATTTGTTAAGCGACAGGCAGAGACATACTGGACGGCAGCCCAGCCAACTTGAAAGAGTGATGAAGAGATGGGGGCTTTGGAAACCAGATGTGTGCCTCTCTGAAGTCAAGCTGAAAACGATTCCATCACCTTCCTTTTACAGAATCTTCAAGGGGTTTCACTCCTCATCCCACCCTGCCTATCGGTGCCAGAGAGCACATTCAGGCTGCGCAAGGAACATTGTTGGAAATGGCCTCCCTGCTTTGAGGGTGCCTCATCCCACTGGGAACCCCATCGTGTTGTGAGTCTCCAAGTCACTGTTTCCCACAGAGACCCTGAATGTGATGTGATGGGTGTGAGTCACATGGCAGTTATTGACAAATGTCAAGGCCAGCAAGGGGATTAATGATCCCAGGAGACCATTTTCAGGAGCATCAGGTTGTGGTGACCATCACTTGACCTCCAGGTGTCCGTCAGCCAGTATGATATATATATATATATATAAGTAAAGTTCATTCAAGTACTGGAACATCAACACATAAAGGATCTACGGGTATTTCCTACAGAGTGTAAAAGACACTGAGATGTGCACTGCAAGTGTATTTGTCTAAAACGATGCAATGCTGGCTGAATAAATAAATAAATGGTGGCAGCCACTCCAGCACAAAGCAAGACAAGCCGTACTTCGGATGAACCAGAAGTCTGTGGGAATTCCACCTTCACCCACATCAATTGCTTTGGGATTAGGAGAGCAGAGATTTGCAAAAACATAATTCTGGGAACAGAAGAAGCCACATAATGTCTCTTCCATGCGGAGAAGGAGGGGCAGTTTGAAATATGTGCACATTTGCAGAATGCAAGCTGTGTTCACTGTTCCTATGAGATGGTGTTAAATGCCTGGCTAGCTGACCTCCAGAGATTCCTCTGGTTAAACAAAAAAGATACCGTATTTCTTGCCCTATAGGACGCACTTTTTCCCCTCCAAAAATGAAGGGGAAATGTGTGTGTGTCCAAAGGGAGCTGAGCCCCTAGGAGATGGCTCCTATGACTGTAAATAAAACCTTTACACCTGAAAAAGAAGGAAGAGATGGAGAGCTTCACTTTGAGCAACTTAGGTAGCTGTGGTGGGTTTCTAATACCCAGACCTGCAAGGATAACACTGGTTTGGTCAGGGAGATGATACCTGGCTGATGCAAACTCAGGTGCTTGTCCCCTGACCCACAGGAGGTGGTGACGACACCCTTTGACTTCCTTAACTCTCCAGCAGGTGGCAGCAGCTCAGCCTTTTTGTGGCTTCCTCACTCTTGTTGACCCCAGATTCAAGTTCCATGTCTTTCATTCCTTGGGTGAACTATTAGACTAACTGCATGGCATGTGTGCCACGCACTCTTCCTACCATCTCTGATCTTTTCTAGCGCACAGTAAATACAGGTATTCAGCCACACGGATGTCAGAAAATGCCATTGGAAATGGAATTGGAATTGGAAATTGCTGCTGTTTCTAATTTCGTCACAGGTCCAGAACAGAAATCAATCCAGCAAATTCAGTTCGTATTCACTCAGAATGTTAATGGTTCTTATTTTTTTAATGGCTGCAATGAATACATTCTTTTGATGTTGTTTCGATGTTTCCTTTACATGGAAAGGAAAGGTGTGGAAATAATGATGTCATTAATTTATGTTAAATTTGCTACTTATGTTGTATAATTAATTACATAAATTATGTTAAATAGTGGACAGTGAGATGAATTATGTAGCACCATATTTTTTGCTGTATAAGACGCACCAGACCACAAGATGCACCTAGTTTTTGGAGGAGGAAAACAAGAAAAAAAATATTCTGAATCTCAGAAGGCAGAACAGCAAGAGGGATCGCTGCGCAGTGAAAGCAGCAATCCCTCTTGCTGTTCTGGCTTCTGGGATAGCTGCGCAGCCTGCATTCGCTCCATAAGACGCACGCGCACATTTCCCCTTACTTTTTAGGAGGGAAAAAGTGAGTCGTATAGAGCAAAAAATACGGTATTTGGTGGAAATCAAACCATAACAGAACTAAAACAAAGACCGATCTGTGACAAAGGCAGATCAGGACAGAAACCACTGCCTTCAAACATCCTATTCAGCGACTCATTGATACTCTAGCTGCAATATTAGTTGATAAACTCACTCTTTGAAGCTTACCTTTGGGCCAGTGTTTAGGATGTCTTGGTTTACTGAGATCTTCCATGTCATCTATTGTCCAAATATTTAAGTGACAGCAGGATTCCTTGAATGCCAAAATACCTAGGTTTGTTTTCAAGGTTCCCATTTCAAATCACCTGAAGGGGCATTTGCAATGTTCTTCAGTAGTGTTGGTAGCAATTAAGATGCAGCCACAGATATCTGGCATGCAGATGTTTTACAGAAGGGGCAGAAGCACAAATGTACTGCCTCCTTCACCATTCTTCTTTTATGAAATGTAAATTAGAGATAGACTTGAACGAGGATGTTTTCCAGGTCTAGACTCAGCATGTGAAACAACTGAAAGATGGTTAAATAAAGCAGAATATTTTGCTCTTCAAAGCCCACCAGGAACCCATAACAGTTGTGATTGTGCACAGCTTCTTAGGAAAGCATTTTGTTCAGTAATTTTTTGTTCATTCAGGAATTTCATCACTTTTTCATATGTAATGAAATTGTCAGTTTTTAATGGAAAAAACAAGGGGATCTGCTAGCTAAGGCTACAATCCTAACCCTATTTACCTGGGAATCATTCCCACTGAATTCAATGGGACTTACTGCTCTGAGTAAACCTGGTTAGGAATGCTCTGTAATTTGTGTTTCCTGTTTTTTATACATCCTATACCTAACCACCTCCTGCCATCCCAATACTTCACCATCTCTCATCCAACCACAGTCCATGAAAAGCAACTTGTTGTTGTTGAGTCGTTTAGTCGTGTCCGACTCTTCGTGACCCCCTGGACCAGAGCACGCCAGGCACTTCTGTCTTCCACTGCCTCCCACAGTTTAGTCAAACTCATGCTGGTAGCTTCGAGAACACTGTCCAACCATCTCGTCCTCTGTCCTCCCCTTCTCCTTGTGCTCTCTATCTTTCCCAACATCAGGGTCTTTTCCAGGGAGTCTTCTCTTCTCATGAGGTAGCCAAAGTATTGGAGCCTCAGCTTTAGGATCTGTCCTTTCAGTGAGCACTCAGGGCTGATTTCCTTCAGAATGGAGAGGTTTGATCTTCTTGCAGTCCATGGGACTCTCAAGAGTCTCCTCCAGCACCATAATTCAAAAGCATCAATTCTTCGGCGATCAGCCTTCTTTATGGTCCAGCTCTCAATGCCATACATCACTACTGGGAAAATCATAGCTTTAACTATACGGACCTTTGCTGGCAAGGTGATGTCTCTGCTTTTTAAGATGCTGAAAAGCAACTTAAAAAGGTAAAGGTACCCCTGCCCGTACGGGCCAGTCGTGTCCGACTCTAGGGTTGTGCGCTCATCTCACTTAAGAGGCTGGGAGCCAGCGCTGTCCGGAGACACTTCCGGGTCACGTGGCCAGCGTGACGAAGCTGCTCTGGCAAGCCAGCACCAGCGCAGCACACGGAAACGCCGTTTACCTTCCCGCTATAAAGCGGTACCTATTTATCTACTTGCACTTAGGGGTGCTTTCGAACTGCTCGGTGGGCAGGAGCTGGGACCGAAAGACGGGAGCTGACCCCGCCGTGGGGATTCGAACCGCGATCGGCAAGTCCTAGGCGCTGAGGTTTTACCCACAGTGCCACCTGCATCGAGTAAGCAACTTACTCAACCCAATTTTACTGTATGCATCAGTCCCCTCCTTGTACCTTTCACAGAGTCCCCCCCCCCCAACCACCAGCCATTTGGTTCCTCTTTAACTAGTTCCTACCAGACTTGTGGTCAGGGTGTGTTTTTGTATATGTGATACTTGGCTTCACATTTATTCCACCTCAAAGCACAGGACCAGTATGCCAGCCCCAGCATCTTGTACGTGCCACACCCCCTCCAGTCCTGATCCTAATATGTATAGTATCTGTGAACTCTCTTTTAAAGAGACATGTCTTGTCTGTGGTGGAAACTTTCCTTCCTTCTCTGGTCAGTGGGAACTAGCTGGACCTTTAGTTTTGCCTAAATAGCAAGTCCTAGCTGCTATGGCGAGTTGTCATCTATTTATCTATTTAGTCATCAATAAATACAACTATTGAAGATATCCCGATTCCTGCTGCTTTCTGTTATTAGGGCAGACCTGTTGCAAGGCTTCCTCACACAGCGAGTACCCTTCCCAAACCCATAAGATTTAGTATATATTTAGTATATAAATATATTTAGTACCAAATATATTTATATATTTAGCACCAAATATTTAGTACCAATATATTTAGTACCAATATATTTAGTACTAAAGTCTGAATGGAGCTTGTAAGTGTGTTCACCTGAATATGTCTAGAAGCTTTGTGATTGGGAATCAGTTTTTTATCATTAGGAGGCAGTTTCAAGCAATAGGTCTGTAATGGGAACTGATTTTTTTATATAAAGTGGTACCTCGGGTTACAGATGCTTCAGGTTACAGATGCTTCAGGTTACAGACTCCGCTAACCCAGAAATAATACCTTCGGTTAAGAACTTTGCTTCAGGATGAGAACAGAAATTTTGTGGCGGTGGCACAGCAGAAGCGGGAGGCCCCATTAGCTAAAGTGGTACCTCAGGTTAAGAACAGTTTCAGGTTAAGAACGAACCTCCAGAACGAATTAAGTTCTTAACCCGAGGTACCACTGTGTATAAAAAATGATCATGTGCCAGTTCATATTCTAGTCCAACCTGTGTTACCCAGACAGATGACTACATGTTTTTTTAAATGAAATATCTGTAATATACTCATTAAATATAGGAGTTCACCCCTTGCAACTCAGGCTAGCCCCTGGGTGACCCTTAGACAGATTATTTAAAAAGAGCTAGGCCGGTCGTAGCAGACTTTCCTTTTGCCTAGAATTCCACCTCCGTCTTCTCTGTCAGAATGTGATAAAAAGGCAAATCTCAACAGCAGGAAACTCTCAGGAACAAGACATATAGCCATTCTGATGTGTCAGAAACTTGCTGACTCTGCGTGTCGCACTGCTAGTTGTGCTCACAGTGATGAAATTAGTTGAGTGAATCCCCACAAGCCAAGAATGTGAGTAATGCATTCTCCAGCCCTAACGTAACGTAATAATTTGCTCGCTTGGGTATTTTTCTCTCTCCTGTTGCATCTCAAGAGCAGCGCATCTGCCTTGACTTTATATATCCTGGCTTCCTCCCCCTCTCCCCCCCCCCCTTCTTTCATTTTGACTCTTTAGATGTAATTTAAATATAGGGGGATTTGTGTTTGTGTTTAATTTAATGCAGGTTTGAGTATCCACTGGAATGCTACAAACTAGCATTACTGCGGAGATCGTAATGAAAAACACAAGGGCTGTGGACCGGCTTGTGGTCTTTTCTGGAATTCCGGCCCAGCTCTCTAGTGGCTGCTAATTCTCTGCCATGATTCCATTCCCAGCCTTCTGCTATTCTAGTTAAAGACATCAGGAATTGTGGGTCGGATGGTACAATAAATGGCCACAGGCTTGCGCTGAAGTGCAAAGACAGAAACATGCAGCTCAGAAGACTCCACATTAAACCAGGCAATTCCTATCTGTGCCATTTCCAAACTGGTTTAAAAATACAATGCTTTAAACTATTTGTGGTTGCTTAAAAGAAAAAGAAAAAAGAGTAATGACTGAGGGCAATTATTGTATGTAATATCTTGGGAGACCTATTATTATTATTATTATTATTATTATTATTATTATTATTATTAAAACCTCGCTCTCTTCATATGTGTATAAACTCTGGGTAGTCTATTTGTTGCGTTCTTCCTCAAACCTTCATTTAAAAAATAATCACTGTAGCAGCAGTTGAAAGCAAAACAAAGCAAGCACACACACTTAAATCCATGTAAGGTAAGGTTTCTAGCTCCCCTGTCCTGCACAGCTTTCGTTCCTTACAGCTGTTGGACAAAGAAATTCATCAAGGAAAGTTTTCCTCAATGCTACATCTCTATGCTGGAGAGATCCAACAATTGTGGAGGTTTTACCAGCTCATGTAGATATTAAAGGCATCTGGAAAAGGTGGCAAGCCTAATGCGTAGGGCTTTCCCCCTTCATTTTTCTCTACAGAATAATTTATAAATCTGAACCTAACTTTATGGGTGGTTCTTTGTGCCAGCTGTATGAAATCTGAATTAACCTGAACATACGTTATTGGGATCTCCTTATCGTGCATCGCAAAGTGGCATTACTGCAATATCATCAGAATACAGGGATGGACTGCTTTTTTTTCTCATCAGTTCCTCTCTGCCTTTAGCAGCTCGCCACATGGCAGATGAAGTTTACAACAGATGCATGATAGGAAAAATATCCCCTGTTGAATTTTTCTCCTCCAGATGTTAAAGGCACAGGTGCATTGCCAGTCAGCCAGATTGTGTAGGGATGCGATTAGATGCTAGGAGAGGACATATTTATCAGATATTTTCCTTCCTTCCTAATATTTATGAGTTCAGCAGAGTGCATCCCTTTGCAGATTAAAAGGGAGGCTTAGCTAGGCTAGTTTTAGCCTTTTAGTTTAAGTAATCCAGGATGCTTTAAGGCAGACTGGATTCTCCTGGCATTTCCCCCCTTTCTCCCCCTTAAACTAACAATCACATACAAAATAGTATTGAAAAAGGTAAAAGCAGCATTTACTCACTCAGAATACTGGTTGAAGAGCAACAGATACAGCAGCTTTGTTCAGGCAGGCTTAAAATGGTAATTCAGTTGCACAGACATACTTTAGTCTAGCTTAAAATGGAGCTGTCTTAGCAATTTGTTCTCACATTTCTGGCTTGCTGGAGAGATGAAGAGGTAAGAGTGAAGAGAGGCAAAAGACAGGATGTGCCCATGCAGGTAAGGAAAATATATGTGGCTATGCCCTCTCCCTGTCAGGGCACAGTGGGAGAGTCTCTCAGAGTTCTCTCTAGCAAACGTACACGAAAACTCTGTGAGCTTCAGCTCCTATCATTGCCTATCTAGCAACATGCATTGTTGGTTGGACTGCCTTGCAAATATCCCACAGATTATGGCAGCTGTTTAATGGCTCCAAGGCACCACGAAACATCTTCCTCCATTCCAGGCATAGCAATCATGACAAAATAAATAGTAAACATGAAGAAATATCACCAATCCAATAGCCACTTTCACAGATAACTCCATTTGTCCTGGTTAATTCTCCTTGACCTCTCAGCAGCTTTCGATACCAGAGACCCTGGGATCCTTTTGGAGAGGCTGCCGAGTTACGGGTGGGTGAAACCACATCAGTCCTCCTTGGATGGTCAATTCCAGAGGATGATGCTAGGGGAGTGCTCTTTGGCCCCACGGAGCCTTCAGTGTGGGGTTCCTCACGCTGTATAACCTCTACATGAAACTGCTGAGTGGGGTTGTCCAGAGTTTTGGAGTATGTCATCAGCTATATGCTGATGACACACATCTCAATTTCTCCTTTACATCTGCAGGTGAGGCTGTGGATCATTGACTTCCCTTGGTAATGGACTGGTAAAGGTAAAGGGTAAAGGGACCCCTGAAAGTTAAGTCCAGTAACGGATGACTCTGGGGTTGCTCATCTCGCATTACAGGCCGAGGGAGCTGGTGTTTGCCCACAGACAGTTTTTCCAGGTCATGTGGCCAGCATGACTAAGCCGCTTCTGGCAAACCAGAGAAGCGCATGGAAACACCGTTTACCTTCCTGCCAGAGTGGTACCTATTTATCTACTTGCACTTTGATGTGCTTTCGAACTGCTAGGTGGGCAGGAGCTGGGACCGAGCAACGGGAGCTCACCCCGTTGTGGGGATTTGAACCACCGACCGTCTGATCGGCAAGCCCTAGGCCACCCGTGCTCCAAATGGACTTGATGAGAGCCAATAAACCGAAGCTCAGTCCAGGTAAGACTGAAGCACTGAAAGTGGGTGGTTCCTTAGACTGGATGGCTGGGAGTGGCCTGCTCTTGATGGGGTTACACTCCCTCTGGAGAAGTTGGTATTCAGCTCAGGGCTACTTCTGGATCCACTGCTGTCGCTTGAAGCTCAGCTGGGTGTGGAGTGCCTTCCATCAGCTTTGGCTGGTGGCCCAGCTGTACCCCTATATTGATAGGGATAGCATAACATCTGATGTCTATGCACTGTTAACCTCTAGGTTAGATAACTGCAATGTGTTTTACATGGGGCTGCCTCTGAAACTTCAGCTGGTGCAGAATTCAGTGGTCAGACTGTTCACCAGGGCAAGATGGTTTGAGCATATAATGCCAATCCTAACCCAACTGTAAAGGTAAAGGTAAAGGTACCCCTGACCATTAGGTCCAGTCACGGATGACTCTAGGGTTGCGGTGCTCATCTCGCTCTATAGGCCGAAGGGAGCCGGCGTACAGCTTCCGGGTCATGTGGCCAGCATGACTAAGCCACTTCTGGCAAACCAGAGCAGCCCACGAAAACGCCGTTTACCTTCCCGCCGGAGCGGTACCTATTTATCTACTTGCACTTTGACGTGCTTTCGAACTGCTAGGTGGGCAGGAGCTGGGACCAAACAACGGGAGCTCACCCCATCATGGGGATTTGAACTGCCAACCTTCTGATCGGCAAGCCCTAGGCTCTGTGGCTTAGACCACAGCGCTACCCGCATCCCTAACCCAACCATACTGGCTGCCAATTAGTTTTCAAAATGCTGGTTTTGACCTGTAAAGACTTAAATGGCTCAGGCCCACAATGCCTCAAGGACAGCCTCTCCCCAGACCCTGAAATCATCATCTAAGGCCCTTCTTGGTGTGCCTCCTCAGTGAGCCGTCCAAAGGGTGGCAGGTCATTGGCACAAACAGTTCTGTTTTCCAACAAGGCCCTGGTGCTCCTGTTCTCCCTCCTACCTGTCACAAGTGCCTCATTTTGCCCGATGATAGGGCCGGCCCTCTCTCCTTGTGTGTAATGAAGAAGGTCGTATCTTGGAGGCTTTTTTAAAATTCACTATAATGCTTAATGTTCCTGCTTAATGTGCTTCCCTCCAGAAGTGGCATCACATAAATGTTAGTAGGATTAGCCTAAGGCTTTCATTCATTTAACTTAAATGCAACAAAAGAAAGCTTTGTCACTAAGTACTTTGGAAATTGTTATTTGCTGTTTTTGAAGCTTCAGGAGAAAATGACCATTTTATACGGCTATGACTAAACACCAGAGCAGTCTCTCCTATTATCAATAATCACTGTAATGAAGCTGACTTATTGTTCAGCATTTAAAAGGCCCCACTATGTATTCCTTATTGAGTTTAACTGCCATTTCTGGGAATGCTGAGATCAAACCAAAATTACTGGTTTTCATATGTCTCTCTCTCACACACACCAATTGTCCCTGTTCTATGGGGTTTTCAGCATCCTATTTATTCCAGTTAAATAACCCATAGAATGTTCCCAGTTGCATTTGGTTCTTTGCACTTTTTCATGGCTCATTGCTTCTAAATACAGATTTTTATGTAATCTAAGGTTGTAATCAGACCCACCATATTCCATGAGATGTGGATTGTATTCAAAGGGACAGAAATGTATGAATCTGCATTTTCTATATAAATTAGAGCCAGTGTAGTTTAGTAGTAGCTCAGCTTGGAAGCTGTGAGTTCTTGCCTCCACTTTCCAAGTACCTCATAGCTTCCTAATCTCTTGCTTAGTCCTGGTTCTGTTCCTCAAAAAGTGGCTGCGGCAAGGTGAGCCTTGATATCGTTTCATTATTGTCACTAAGCAGCTCCATTTTGCTTTTTTGGGGGGGGTAGTGCTGCAAAACTCTGCAAAAGCTGGAATTATTATCTGGAAATTATGCAAAAAAACAGAGAAAGGTTTTTAATTTTTCTATGTTTTGCTTAGCTGCTTGAGCAAAATTGTCACTAATCAAGCATGCAATTTTCATTAATGTTGCAGTTGCTTTAAGACAAACTCCCAAAGGAAGTGTAGCAAAAAAGAGAGGCTTTAGTATGTAGCACAGGCATAGGCAAACTCGGCCCTCCAGATGTTTTGGGACTACAACTCCCATCATCCCTGACCATCGGTCCTGTTAGCTAGGGAGTTGTAGTCCCAAAACATCTGGAGGGCCGAGTTTGCCTATGCCTGATGTAGCATGCTTCAAAACCATCCTACATTGCTCAGTACAGCATGAGCCAGGTTGAGGCCAGGTTTTAAAGTGGCTGTGTTAAGTGAAGCATTCTAACCGATAAATGCAGTTGTTCTTGTCTCGATTATGGTTTCTGGATCTAAATGGGGAAGGTTCTGATGCTGGAATAATTTCACCTCTGGTGCAGAATGGCAGTACCTCTGAAAGTACACTGTACCAACTCAGAAAAGATGTGCAGTGAGTTCCCACCTTTAGCATTTCAGGGATCTAATCTTCCAGGCCAACAAGATTTCCTTCCCCCTTCTGTAGTCACCTCCTCATTTGACCTATCTGGTTAAGCCTCACTCACAAAATTTAATGGACCAAGCAGCCTTTCCCAGCCTTGGGTCTCCAGATGTTGTTGGACCACACGTCTGGTCATCCCTGCAGTGGCAGAGCAAGTTGATTGGGCGCCTGGGGTGGTGTGCGTGCCCTGTGCCCAGGGGTGGGGCGAGCCGGGGCAGGACACTTTACAGGACCTCCGAGGAGTCTGCCTGCCTCCTCCCACTCAGCTGCCCTACAGCTGGGGCGGGGGAGGCAGCGGGCAGATCATTTGGGGCAGTGTGGTGTCTGTGGGTGCCCCGAACATCACAGGGACCAATGCCAACAGACGTCGGCACACTTAGGGATCCGCAGAGTCTTTGCAGTTGCGTAACAGACCTCAGCAACTCAGCATTTTGGCTAATCTGCTTTATTTACATATAAACACACACGGAGCACTGCAACATGGTTCCCTCTCTCTCTCTAGCATCAGACAGCAAAGAGAAAAAGAACAAGGTCCCACTTCACGGAACACAGTAACACAAACATCCTGTCTCCGTCACTTCCCACTCTGTGGAGTCAAAACATATACCGTCATGTGAAAGACAACAATCCCATGACTGCAATCATAGGGCAGGAATTCTAACAGTGGTAACACCTGGGGCAGCCTGCACCCCCCTTCCTCCAACCTGCATCCCTGACCATTGGCCATGCTAGCTGGGGATGGTGGGATTTGGAGTTCTACGACATGCAGGGATGACAACAAGTTGAGAAAGCCTAACAAAATGGGCTCCAGTGAGCTTCCAACTTGCCTCCATGTGGAGGTTTAGGATAGAGGACACCCTCTCCAGGGAACACACTGTGGAAATAGATGCAGCTTCTCTAGCTACTGCTAAAGGGCTGCAAATCGCAGAAACTATAGTCTGGATAATGTAATCCATTTAATGATCTGTTCAGGGCAGATGCTGTAAATCCAAAGATTCCGTGATAGGCTTTAACATATGCTAAATCTCTATTTAGTATTATGAACTGAAGTAGAAGGGAATGTAATCCTATTATTATTACTCATGATGAGCTAATAGAAGAATGCTAAAATAATTTCCTCTCCCCACAAATAAGAAGGCTTTGTCTAGATTCCCAAGGTAAACCAAAATCCCATAATATTATCCGTTAATTTAAGCTTGGCTGTAATTTTCAGGGAGATTTCCCCCAGGCAATAAAGAGAAGTTTGTTTACTGAGAAGGAGGAAGGGGCAGAAGGAACTGGCAAGTAGGCAATGATCAGTATTTTTGATCAATCTATTGGCTGATTCTTCAGTTAGGATTACCAAGGTCTGCCCAAAACCCTCGACAGAGGCAAACAATGGGAAGAAAGTCCTGACCAGCCGCACCGTTTATGTCAGCCACAAGTTAAAGACTCTGGCAGCTGTGCAGTGCAGAGACAGAACAATATGCATGACCTCCTAAAAGCACGAGCTACAGGAAACAGGAAGGGAGGAAAAGTACTTGGACGGTGCTCTCTAATTTAGGAAAATGCAACACACTCCTGTTTCACACAGAAAGTTATCATTTTTACAGCGTGTGATTTCGTGAGTCTCTGTTTGTATTTGTTAGGGGTGGGCATTTGTAAACCCCTTCTATAAATGCTGACTATGTCAACAGAGGAACAACCATAATGATACGGAGCAAAATGCTTGAGGTAAAAAGAGTACAAAGTCTTGAATTTAACATGGGGAAGGTTCATGCACAAAAAGGATGCACAGCCAGATTAAAACGTCAAAGTTTGCAACATTATGAATCTGAGTGAAGTTAACCCACTGAGGGCTCTTCCAGGAAACCTGCCTATTGAGCATTGATCCTGACACTGAGGTTAGGCTATAGCTGGTCTTTATTAAGCATCTGTTCTGATTTCATTCTGAGTCACTTGGTGTGTTTCCATGATAACCTTTCATACATCTCACAGTCTTCAGTGCATTTTCCGGTCACTTTTCTAACCACAAAATGTCAGCTGTTTTTTATTTTTAAGTGGATTTGTTGTGCCAAGGAGACACAGTGCTTTAATACCAAGTTAACTGCGCAAACCTAAAGCTCCCTTATGCATTTCAAGCCCTCTAGGAAAATACTGAGAGGGACACAGGTGGCGCTGTGGGTTAAACCACAGAGCCTAGGGCTTGCCGATCAGAAGGTCGGCGGTTCAAATCCCCACTCCCGTTCCTCGGTCCCTGCTCCTGCCAACCTAGCAGTTTGAAAGCATGTCCAAGTGCAAGTAGATAAATAGGTACCGCTCTGGCGGGAAGGTGAACGGTGTTTCCGTGCGCTGCTCTGGTTCGCCAGAAGTGGCTTAGTCATGCTGACCACATGACCCGGAAGCTGTACGCCGGCTCCCTCGGCCAATAAAGCGAGATGAGCGCCGCAACCCCTAGGCAAATCCTAGGCTCTGTGGTTTAACCCTCAGCGCAACCCGCGTCCCATGGTGACCCTAGCCTATTCTATCCATAGAATCATAGAATCATAGAGTTGGAAGAGACCACAAGGGCCATCGAGTCCAACCCCCTGCCAAGCAGGAAACACCATCAGAGCACTCCTGACATATGGTTGTCAAGCCTCTGCTTAAAGACCTCCAAAGAAGGAGACTCCACCACACTCCTTGGCAGCAAATTCCACTGTCGAACAGCTCTTACTGTCAGGAAGTTCTTCCTAATGTTTAGGTGGAATCTTCTTTCTTGTAGTTTGGATCCATTGCTCCGTGTCCGCTTCTCTGGAGCAGCAGAAAACAGCCTTTCTCCCTCCTCTATGTGACATCCTTTTATATATTTGTACATGGCTATCATATCACCCCGTAACCTCCTCTTCTCCAGGCTAAACATGCCCAGCTCCCTTAGCCATTCCTCATAAGGCATCGTTTCCAGGCCTTTGACCATTTTGGTTGCCCTCCTCTGGACACGTTCGAGTTTGTCAGTGTCCTTCTTGAACTGTGGTGCCCAGAACTGGACACAATAGTCCAGGTGAGGTCTGACCAGAGCAGAATACAGTGGCACTGTATCCAGATGATGAAATAGACACAAATAGCAGTCAAGCATCTTTAGTCAGAAGCTATGGCAATAAGATTTCTAACAGAGGTAATCAAATGTGATTCCTACTTTGATAGCTCAATCTTTGGATTTTCTTTTGTCTGCAACAAGAGATCTGCCATGAATTTAGTCATCAGTGCAGCTGAACTACTGCTACATTCCGGTGTAGAAAATGAATGTTAACAGTTTATTTTATGAAAGCAGATCCCTTTTTGAAACTGCTCTTATGCTAACTCTAGCTTTATTTATTTTTTACCTACAGATTTACAGAGGCAGTGGGAACTAGCCAGCATTTCCTCAGTAGAACAAGCCAATGCCCCAGGCTTACTAAGGCTGGGTACAGCACTGAGGTACACAGGTATTTGTTTACCTGTGCAAGTGGCCAATTTTATTTATTTATTTTTTTAGATCCTAGTTTTCCAAAATACCAGACTTGTACAAAGCAGTGGGTTGAAAAAATGTGTCAATTTCTCAGATAGATCTGCCCAAATTTTCCTCTGCAGCAAAGTTAGCAGAAACAGGGAAGTTCCTCAGTTTCTTCAAATTAATGTAGTTTATTGAACCAGATGGGCAGGGGACAACAACAACAACAACAACAACAACATTATTTATAGGACAGTATATACACATTTTCAATTTCCTGGCAAGTATACTCAGCCTTTACCTCCTGAATTCTTGGAAGAAGAATGGAATATAAATGCATAATGTTCCTACCTCTTAGCCAGAGAATGGAATAAAAATGTTGCAAGCCCAAAAAGGGATGCTGTGGGCCAGGGCGGGGGAAAGACACCTCCCTCCTGCACTTAAGGAGGCCACAGACTGAGTAAGTACCTCCCTTGTCCTTGTTGCTGACCTCAGGCCAGTGCATTTGCCTACGGTCAGCTCAACACATTTTCCTTGAAGAAAAGGGCAAGGCAGCACTTCATCTCCCATTCCATATACAATGGTACCTCGGGTTAAGTACTTAATTCATTCTGGAGGTCCGTTCTTAACCTGAAACTGTTCTTAACCTGAAGCACCACTTTAGCTAATGGGGCCTCCTGCTGCCGCCGCGACGCCGGAGCACAATTTCTGTTCTCATCCTGAAGCAAAGTTCTTAACCTGAGGTATTATTTCTGGGTTAGCGGAGTGTGTAACCTGAAGCGTATGTAACCCAAGGTACCACTGTATAGAAACAGATCAGACTGGCAGCAGAAATCTTCTTCAACATGGGCGTTCTCCACAGCATGTGAGGACAGAAGCTTGGCTCAGAAGGCACATGACGGACTGCAAGGCAGACCCAAGCCTGTCTTCAACAACATCTTGCCGCCACATTGTGCTCCCTATGGCCCCTGTTGACTGAGTGTCAGGGACTGGGCAGAAGAGGAATGGTGGAGGAGGAACAGGGGTTTGAGGGAGGTCGTGACTCAGAGGCAGATGAGGGGGAAAGTTGGGAAATAGTGGGAGAGGAGGAGGAGGAGGAAGGGGAAGCACTGGGGGGGGTGACAGCTGATGGACATGGTGTCTTTAGAAAGCATTGCAGACCCCTCCCCTCTCCCAGAATCCGGTGCACCTTGAAAGTAGGAGAGCAAAGAGCTCAAAGACAGAAGGCACGTAGCAGCACCCACAGAGGAGAAGAATGAGCAAGTGGGAAATACGAGGGGGTGGAGATTCACTTGGGACAACGCCATTATCCAAGAAGCTGGGTTCTATAGCCTCTCTCTGTAAATACTGAATAAAAAGAGGACAGTTGTGGCGATTACACAGGGTCCTCGGACGTTTCACCGTCTATTGATCCCTGTGCCACCACTTTATTTCTCGCTGCCACCACCCAGGCCCTACCTGGGACAATACTGAGTCCAGTCAGGGTTAATTGGAACATAAACTTTGGTTTATTTATTGCAGTTTAACAAGCGTATGGTTTCATAAACGGTATCGGTCCATTACACTCATGGGGTGCCTATCCAGACCTATAACCTCCGCTACCTGCTCTCACTCACTAAACCACCTCTCAGTTATTTACTCGTCTTCCTAGCCCTTAACTGTTCCTGACTCAGCTTATTTCGCTACACTAACTCAACCTACCCACAGACTCTGTCCCAATTCACTCCCACTCCAACCAACCACCCAACTCCCAACGAACTCCTCCCAGAGCTGGCTTTATAGTCCCTCTGACTCCACCCCCTGGGTTCTGATTGGGTAACTTGTTTAACTAATTCACCTCCAGCACTCTCATATGTTAACGTCACAACGGTTAGAAACATGCCCTTGTCTTTGTATGTTCCTGGGCAACCGCTGGCAGCAGCCTGACACTTAGACAGTTTTCTCACTCTACCTAATGGCTCTGCATCTGCCCAACTCCAGGTCACGTATGGGCGTGGGGGGTGTCAGTTCTCCTCCCTAACTTCCCAGTGTATTCCCCCAACTCCGTACAAGCCTGCCACTTCTCAGCAGTGTGGATTGTGCCTGTAAGTTGAGGCGTTCACACCTGAGACCGTGTGGCTGCATCTAGCAGATGCCCCAAGACAGTAGTGACACGTCACAAACTTTCAGCCTAAACAAGTGTTCAGGCTCCATACTTTAAAAGTCATTGGGGGGTTTTGAGCAGCTCCCTTGCTGCTTTTCCTCAAGAGCATTTGCAAGAAAATCGTTATTTTTATTTATTTTATTAAACTGAATGATTAGAAAAAGAGAGAGCATGGGCAGCAGAATGGGTCATGTTCTATTCTGACTTAGTGTACTGTTTTCACAATGTTTAATTTTCTAATCTTATTTTGTTTCTGCCTTTTAAATTATTTTAAACTTATAAACAAACAAAGATGAAAAAAATCCAACGTTCCAAGCTGGCCTTCCATTTCCCTCCTTGTTAACAATTCAGAAAATTCCATAATAGAAGCAATACTTCTAAATAAGGCAAAACAGGCTTGCTCTTCACAGGGTTTAGGGGAAAACAAGATGCTGCTACAGATATCAGGACTGTATGCAGCGGCCAAGGCCCAGCTCATAAGTACAACAGTTAGGTTTCAGGGAAAGACAAAATTCAAAGCAAACAGAGACAGATTCCGAGTAAAACAGCCCATAGATTTATTGAATGTATTCTCATTTGATTTGGTTGTTGGTAGGGATGGTCCAACTTCAGTTTCTCATTTTTTTCAATCTTAAATTCAGTTTTCCACATTTCCTAATCCATCTGCATTTTTTAAAAAAAACATCATGAAAATTCATCCATTCAATCCACCAGAACATGTCTCCACATGCAGAGGAAGTCTTTAACTTACTGCGAGTTTGAGAGCCATCGGCTACCCTCACCTGGTTTAGTCAAAGCCCCCTAAACACACACACACACACACACACACACACACACACACACTTTGCCCAGTAAAAAAAAAAATGTTTAAAAGGAAGCTTGTATTTTTGCATGGATTAATAATGAAAAATAATAAGCATAAACAGGACGATTGGAAAAGTTAGGGTTTATTATAACATTATCATAAATCATGTAATAATGTTACTGCAAAAATATTTCCCTGAGGCTCACATTTTAATGCTCACAAATTACAAATAAAACCCATTTTTGAATATGTTAATAAATAAAATGAGTTCACATTAAGATATGAGACAATGATTGCTCTTCCTCTGTGTATTTGGCTAGGTCACTGGTGTGAGGGAGTGAGAGAAAGGTTAACAATAAAACAATGAATGTTAACGGTTGTGAATGGCTAACACAATCACTTCAACAGTGAATCAATGAGACATAAGATAAAGTGAATACACATTTCAGCAAACTTAGCAAACATTTATAATCAAACACTGATGGCAATGGTAGCTGACCTAATCATATTGGAAAAAATGTCATGTTCCAAAAATTCTATTTTAAAATAGTATCAGGAAAATTCCTAGAAAGTTGCTTTGCAAAGAAAGTAGACAATATTATTATTATTATATTTTTGTATACTGCTTTCCACAACCAGGACTTAAGGTGGCTCACAAAAATTAAAACAAACAAAGATAAAACTCAAAAAACTAAAAACATATAAAAGATAATATTTAAGAAGCAAGTAAAGTGTAGTACGATTAAAACAATACAAAAGCAAATCTATAAAGTCTGGTAAACAGATCTAGTGAAAAACAGCACAGCACTATTTAGAGTCCTTCTGTAAAAGCAGTTGGCAATAGTCTGATGAAATAAAACAGTCTTCCTCTGCCATTGGAAAGGCAGTAAGTTAGGGCCAAATCTATCCTCTCCAGGAAGTTTGGCAGTAGCCACTGAACCTGTTGCTGCAGAAAATCGGGACACTTGTGTGAGAACATGGCGTCCCCAAATGCGTGGTTTTGGCACCACAATCTCACTCACTTTTGGCTGCCATATTCTCACATGAGAGCATGCCCACCCCCAAAAATGGGGTGTCCCAATTTAATCGGGACTGTTGAGGGGCATGCACCAAGAAGGCCCTCTCCTGCACACCATAATAATAATAATAATAATAATAATAATAATAATAATCCCTTTATTGTCAATGTACAACCTGTGTACAATGACATTAACTGAGCTTCCCTCTCCCCCAAACAAACACTCAATCTCATTGCACTCTGTGTGCTTGTCGCACAACACACAAACCCCGAAAGTCAGTTGCACTATATTATTTTCCATTCAGCAGCCTAACAGCCCACGGATAGAAACTGTTTTTTAGCCTGTTGGTACGACTGATTATACTTCTATATCTCCTGCCCAAGGGTAGAAGATTAAAGAGGTGCTGGCCGGGGTGTGAATCGTCCCTGAGAATTTTCTTTGCTCTCTTAAGGCAACAATCCATTGCGATGTCATCTAGCGGGCTGAGGGGACAGCCCATGATATCATGTGCTGTGTTCACCACCCTCTGTAAAGACTTTCTGTCCGTGGCTGTCAAGCCAACGTACCACATTGTGATACAATATGAGAGGACACTTTCTATGGTGGACCGGTAGAAGGAGGTGTTCAATTGTTGTTTAACATTGTTCTTTCACAAGACCCTGGGCCTTCCCTACATTGTTTTTCCAAGTGAGGTCTTCACTAAGGTAAACTCCCAGGAATTTAAAGGAAGAGACTCTCTCCACACAATATACATTGGGGCTAGTTCCCCTCTCTTCCTCCGAAAGTCCAACACCTTCTCCAAGGTGCCTATGAGCATGGCTGGATTGAGAGAATGGCCTCCCCTGTGGATTTCAGAGCCCAAGCAGGTTCATAGGGCTTTATAGGTCATAACCAGCACTTTGAGTTGTGCCCGAAACAAAGCTACTGTTTTGCTCCCCATAACCAGCCCTGGTCAATGGTCTGGTTGCAGCTCTTTGGGCCAATTGAAGTTTCCGAGTACTTTTTAAAGGCAGCCCCCCAGACAAGCGTACGATAGGCCAGTTCAATGCTTGATCCACATATAGTGAATTTTGCCACCATCCCTACTAGGGAGTAAACACCACTGAATTCAATGGGACTTAATCCTGAGAAGACATGGTAAGAATTGTATTTTAAATAGGAATGGGAGAATCCATTATTTTCAGTTTCTATCAGTTCTTCATTTTTCCAGTCTTAAATTTGATTTTCCACATTTCCACATCAGTTTGCAATCTGGAAAAAAAAGTCCTCATGAGAATTCATCAGCATTTTAGTGCAAATTTATCATAATACAGTAGTACGTTGGTTTACGAACTTAATCCGTTCTGGAAGTCTGTTCTTAAACCAAAGCTGTTCTTAAACCGAGGTGCACTTTCTCTAATGAGGCCTCCTGCCGCCGATACCCTTCCACCGTTCAGATTCCGTTCTTAGACCAAGGTAAAGTTCGCTAACTGGAACACCTACTTCCGGTTTTGCAGAGTTTGTAAACCAAATGGTTCATTAACAGGGTTGTTCGTAGTCCGAGGTACCACTGTATACACATTTTAATATGCAATCCCCCCTAATATATATTTGCAAAGTGATTTTCCCCATTAGAATGCATTTTTGCATGTTATTTTAACTAATGTCATAGAAAATGTATTTTTGACTCATTGCTTGGTTGGAGAACTGAATTTTCAAGATTTGAAGAAGTGGGAATTTTGGAGAATGGCTGTGTTTTTATTCATGTTTTATTCTGAAGCTGAATACACCAACTTTGCCTTTAGATGCAAATCACATTTCTCCCCCATCCTTAGGTCTAAGAGAGAAAAATATGGTCATAGGTGAAAATAAAATAAGAAATTAGAAGTTAACTGGGACTGAAAAGAACACAAAGATACGTTTCTTCATTTACTGTTGGCTAAAGCATGATTTGGGGTTTAAACTATCAACACATCAGTTTGAATTGAATGTCACTTCAGAATTCTGTTTTACTTTTGCGTCACACTATAGGTAAACAGACCAAAAAAATTGAAAGAAATGTTAACTGCTAGAACGATACTAGTGCACATCTGTCTATAAAGGCCTTCATAAGACTTATTTTTTAATATGCCTTCTCAATTATGCCTTTTTTTGCTGTGGAAAATATTTTGTAACTGAAACGTGCTGATTTTACAGTTACAGAAGAACCCACATAACAGCAGGAATGAGGTTTTATAGCCACTATAATAATGACCAGGCTATTAAACATCAAACAGTAGCCCATTTTCTTACCATGGTCTGAGAGATCTCCAAAAACAAAGCTATAAAATATAATCCTGTGTAAGACGTCACCCACACAGTTTAATTTTAGTTTATGGAAGGAGTTTTATATAATTAGCACTTGTATTTAATAATGGCTATTAGCGCATTTTTATGCTTGACCGTGGCAGCAAAATGCAGGCAACTCATTATTTAAGAATATACGGTTGTTCAGTCCAAGTGATAATAGTCGAAAGGTTGGCCACAGGACGGTTGAGCAATAATGAAAATTCAGATTCGTCCCAGGTTTCCAAAATTACTTTTTGTAGAATTCAAAGGCAAAGTTCACTACAATAGCAAATAGAAAGAGAAGAGAAATAAATAAAGTACAAAGAGACACCTGGGTCGAAGCCATCTACTGCATAGAGTACTTCTGGCCAAGGTTTTAGATGAAACGCACATCCCATAGAACTAGCAGTCTAGTTTAACTTCATAAGTAGAAGCTGCACAGCTGAGTTTTGAAAATTCCCCAGAGGCCACAAATTCTATATGCATTTTCAGGACCCCACCCCCGGTGAATCTGCAGTAAGTTGCAGGGCATCTTATGCTAGTTATTCTGTCTGAATCATTAAAGGGTGACTTCTATTATATACCTCATTTAAATCATTGAGATTTAAATTGCAGGGTGCCCAATTTAAAATCAAGAAACTGATGTAATCTTTAAAAAGACACTTCCTACAGGCACATTTGTCTGGTGAGAAATGTTGTAGCCTTGCTATATCCATAATCTCAGCCAGGGGTGGGGCACCGGTGACCCTCCAAATGTTGCTGTGCTGCAAAGCCCATCATCCCTGATTGTTGGCCATGCTAACTGGGGCAGGTGGAATTTGAAGTACAACAACATCTGGAGGGCCATATCTTCCCACGCCGGGTCTCAACTCTTGCATACTTCCCAGATCTCGATTTAAAACCAAGAACATTTCTCTATTCGTGACAAAAAAATGAAAGCGGGGAGAAGGGGAAAAGCTTCCAGCTATCATAGTTTCAGAGAAGGAATGCAATCTTAAATTCCATTTCTGTCAACAAAGCCTTGCTTGCATTTCAAGACGAAAAGCAGAATAAAAATGCATTAAGAATAATTACTTGTTAAATCCAAACATGATTTCTTAATAGACTTGAGCATATAACTATGTGGGGATTGATATCCTCATAGTGAGGCCTCCTGAAGAATGCATAGCTTAAAGGCAGGAGACAGATTAAAAATTAAGAAGGAACATGAACTAAAACCATGTACATTGTAGAATCCTCTTGTGTTGTATCCACTGGATTTAGAAAATGAAGAGAGTAGTTATGAATATCTGTATTTCCTGTGGATAATGCTTCTCTGAAGAGACGGAAGAACATAAAGCCACTCTTCCAAAGGGACTGATACAAAATTTTATAGTGCACCCTCTTTTGCTTCCGTGAATAAAGTGCTGTAAGTAGGAGAAAGTTTAGGTAAATCGTGTATGTGGCAGAGGAGTGAAAGTGCTGGAATGATTTTGATGTAATCAAGTTTCTTTTCCACAATGTTTCTTGGACTCATTTTCAAAAGTGTGTTAAGGCAAGAGCAATTTTGTGGTTGGGACATAAAACCATGAACAAATTCTCCGTGGAAACCTGTGGATGCCCCATACGCTGGAAAAGTCATGTTTATATCCTTGTGCAAACAGGTGTGATCCCGGAAGGCTCTTTTCCTTTATTGGAAGACTTTTGGGATGGAGCTGCCTTTATGCCGTTTAGAGATATAGCAAGCATGCTTTAGAAGAACAGTCTTCTCTAGCCTGGTGCCCTCAGTGTGGTGTAGTGGTTAAGAGTGGTGGACTCGTAATCTGGTGAACCAGGTTCGATTCCCTGCTCCTCCACATGCAGCTGCTGGGTGACCTTGGGCTAGTCACACTTCTCTGAAGTCTCTCAGCCTCACTCACCTCACAGAGTATTTGTTGTGGGGGAGGAAGGGAAAGGAGAATGTTAGCCGCTCTGAGACTCCTTAGGGTAGTGATAAAGCGGGGTATCAAATCCAAACTCTTTTTTTTCTTCTCAGGATGTTTTGGACTACAGCTGTAGTCCAAAATATTGTGGCCGGGCACCAGCTTGGTGAAGGTTGCGTTAGAAGCCCTTAGTTTCTTGCAAAATGTATTCAGAGGCAGTATGCTAAAAGTGACTTTGCTTTCACTATAATGATCTTCTAGCAGAGATCTGGCAAGCACCCTAACTTTGTCTTTCAGGTATCTCTAAAAGACTTTATTTTTATGCCAACAGGCCTTAAAATTTTCTTGAGTAGCCAGTCATTCTGTTTACAGTGGTACCTCGCAAGACGAATGCCTCGCAAGACAAATAACTCGCAAGACGAAAGAGTTTTTCGTTTTTTGAGTTGCTTCGCAAGACGAATTTCCCTATGGGCTTGCTTCGCAAGACGAAAATGTCTTGCAAGTTTGTTTCCTTTTTCTTAAAACTGCATTCCTATGGGAAACCGTGCTTCGCAAGACGAAAAATTCGCAAGATGAAAAAACTCGCAGAACGAATTAATTTCGTCTTGCGAGGCACCACTGTACATTGTTTTGTACTGCTTTTAATGGTTGCATTTTTTTTATTGTCATATACTGCCCTAATATGTTATGAGAGGGGTATATAAATACTCTGAAAAATATATGCGTACCTTTTAGGGCTGGCCCACCCAAGAGACATGGTGAGACGACTGCCTCAGGTGGCAGGATCCACGGGGAGGGGGCAGATCTGGCCTCCACAGAACACACCGCCCACTGCTGCTTCCACGGTGCCAGCAGCAGCTGCCGCGGGCTCCTTGAAAGCTGAATTTCTCGCTTTCTCAGCAGCCTCTCCCCTCAGTGCTGCCTCCACATCAGCCTCTCAGTGAATGGGAAGCACAGCTGGTTTCCTCCCATTGATGTTGATCTTTATTCCCTTCTTCCCGATGCAGATCTTCAGTCCCTTCTTCTTCCCTGCCATTTTGTGGTTTCCCTCAGGTGCCAAAATGTATTGGGCCGGCCCTGGTACTTCCGCACACTTCCCTTAACCCACAATATGTTGCTTGGATGCCAAAACAGAAGTTAAGAGTCACACAACTACGATGCAGGAAATAAATACATCGCATTGCCCCACTTGTTGTTATAGCTGTCATCAAGAATATATCCCCCCCCCCAAAGAAAAAGAACCTACACATTACCCAAACCATCTGTTCCCACCCACCTAATATGTGTATTAGCAGAGAAAGTTTATGAATTACTTTGTTCCAACTATCAGGGGGATTTTTCTCTTTCCATCTGATCCATTTATTCCATGGAAACAGGAGACATGGAAGTTGATTCACAAACCAGAACTAATCAAAAGCAATCCTCTAGCATTTGGGAGGGTTTTTTTTTTGTAATTGCATATTGTTGGGATTTAATATCAAGTTGTTTGAATGTTCGTGGCATTCTGTGGTCCTCGCTTTTTTGTGCTGTGCTTGCAACTATCATTTCTTCCGATAGAGCAACAAATTAAACTGCAGTTTTGCTGAATTGGGAGACCTTTTTTTTTTTTTTTTTTAATGACTCCTATATTGTGCTCCAAATTTTGTATGAACATGGTTGTGAGTTGAAGTTCTTTAAAAAATAATAATCCACAGATAGTAGATGCAGAGTAAATACATTCATCTGTAGAAAGTCTGTGAACATTTTAAAGGACTCACTGATGGCCACAATAATGTTGTGTATACACATATTCAAACATCTTTTAAGCCAAATTTTGACACAGTGCACCAGCAACTTGCACTGTGAACCCTTGTTTATATGAATGGGAATATTCTACTTCCATGCTTTTGGGCAAGCTCCTTTGGGACGCGGGTGGCGCTGTGGTCTAAACCACAGACCTAGGGCTTGCCGATCAGAAGGTTGGCGGTTCAAATCCCTGCGACGGGGTAAGCTCCCATTGCACGGTCCCTGCTCCTGCCAACCTAGCAGTTCGAAAGCATGTCAAAGTGCAAGTAAATAAATAGGTACCGCTCCCATGGGAAGGTAAACGGTGTTTCTGTGCGCTGCTCTGGTTCACCAGAAGTGGCTTAGTCATGCTGGCCACATGACCTGGAAAAACTGTCTGCGGACAAACGTCGGCTCCCTCGGCCAGTAAAGCGAGATGAGCACCGCAACCCCAGAGTCGGCCACGACTGGACCTAATGGTCAGGGGTTACCTTTACCTTTGTGTATATGTGTGTGTCCATAGTGATGTTTCTTGTGAACTGTGTGTTTGCTGTGACTGTACATAATATTTGCTGATATTTGATTTATAACCTAGCAGTTATTCCAGTAGTTATCACAGGGAACAGCAGGTTCAGCCCCTAGACAGAGGTGTGCCCCCTCAGCTACAACACAGAGGTCAAAGAATGATATGGAGACACTGTGCGTTTTGGTCTTGCTGGATCTCTGCTTCTTTGGAGATGAGGTTTGGGATGCTGGCCAATTGTATCCTCACGTTGCTTCTCAAAGTGGCCTGGTAACCAGGGATTTATGCAGAACTAGTGACCAACAGAACTGGACCATGCAACCTGTTTGTGAGGGCATTTTAGAACCTGGGCCAAGGCTTTTCTTGTTAGGAAAGCCCTGCTCCCCTCACAAAGCTACAATTCCCAGATTACTTGGGAAGAATGATTAATCCACTCTGGGAACTGTATCTCTGTGAGGGGCACCGGGAACTGAGCTTACATATATATTTATAGTCTGGTCCTTATCATTTCACAGCTTGCTTCTAATTCAGTGGGGAATTGCCTCACAACATAAGCCACACGTGAAATCTGCGACAGCAGCTTTAACACATTCAGGTTATCAAAGAGTAGCCATGATTATAAGAAAGAAAGCAAAGCAGCTCTAACTATTTAGACCCCCTGAATGGCATGTATGTCAGAGCTTTTCTCAGAACCATTATGGATTCCCCTCCCTTTAGTTTCTTGAATAGCTGTTTTTCTACCTCTGAAATGATCCCTAGAGAAAATTCATCCGTGTCCATCTATTAGCTGGCATGTCTTCAAGAATGTGCTTTTCCTTTACAATGCAAACGAGGCCCTTGCTTTAAAATAAAATTAAAATAAAAATTACTGCTTACAGCTCAAAAGCCTAACCCTGGCTGTGTCTAATGTTGTAGAGTTTGTACTGTACATAAAGGAAATTTATGTTGGATGAGAGCAGAGGGGAGCATTCATCAGAGCCACAGAGACGTGCTCCTCTTTGCAAACATAATCCATTTCCAAACTAAGCAAGCATTAACTGAAGATGTTTTGGAAACCACAGAATGCTATTTTTAAAGGTGACTGGTGACTGTGACATATCAAAAGATAAAACACTGCAGACTAATGAGTTTCATGCAGCTCTGCATTGGTTCGTTTGGGCAATATTTTCCCTTCAATCTTCATGTGGTTCTAAAGTTCATTCATCGAACAGTACTGTACAATATTGCATCCATTACAAGAGCTGGCACTATACTATGCCAGCTGTATGGGGCTGGATTGGCACCACTTAAAACAAGCCACAACAGCTCTCTTTGGGCACTGAGTGTTGGAAGTGCCATGACAGAGATCATTCTGTGTGCATCTTAAGGGGTTAATTCTTATTTCACTGTTAGTCAGCTACCCAAAAGGAGGTGAGATGGATGTGAGGTTTAGCAACCAGTCAGAGTGGCATGATCTTCATTGAGGTAGCATGTTATGTATTTTTGTGTTTGTACAGTGGTACCTCAGGTTACAGACGCTTCAGGTTACAGACTCCGCTAACCCAGAAATAATACCTCAGGTTAAGAACTTTGCTTCAGGATGAGAACAGAAATTGCGTGGCAGCAGGAGGCCCCATTAGCTAAAGTGGTACCTCAGGTTAAGAAGAGTTTCAGGTTAAAACGGATCTCCAGAACAATTTAGGTTCTTAACCTGAGGTACACTGTATATTGTAAACTGCTTTGATATCCTTGGATAGAGGATGGTATAGAAATTTTAATAACAGTAGTAGTTCTGAGGAAGTTACCCTGTATGTTTGGCTTGATGTCTTTCAGCTATGGACAAGGCCTGATCTAAGAAAGACAAAACCTCTCTGTTCCTTTCTCCTCGTGTTATACGCTGTTTTGGTTCGGTTTCCCTCAGTTACTTTTCTCTCTGGACTCTGTGTTATTTCAGTGACTTTGCTAACACTCACTAATGTGAGGGAGGGTGTTTAACCCCGGTGCCTAACACTGGACCTAACATAGTAATGTTGGTTAATTTCAGTAGGTCTACTCTGAGTAAAACGGAAGTCGAATACCACCCGGAGTCTCCAGAAGTACAGGAGGCTCCTTTCATTGGGGTCCTTCAACTCATGGAGGGCTGTAAGGATGGACAAGTTCATACCCTTAAGGTGGTGGGATTTGCCAGCACACGTTTCTTGCTATGTGATGACAACCACAGGAGTGAAATGAGTCACACAAGGGATTCTTATCCATTAGAACAGGCATCCCCAAACTCGGCCCTCCAGATGTTTTAGGACTACAATTCCCATCATCCCTGATCACTGGTCTTGTTAGCTAGGGATTATGGGAGTTGTAGTCCCAAAACATCTAGAGGTCCGAGTTTGGGAGTGCCTGCATTAGAAGAAAAAAGCTCAGAGACACCCTCCAAAAAAACCCTGCTTTAGATGAGCAGCTGCATCAGAGAAAGGAGGGTGGCCCAGGGTGCCACTAATGTTAGATTAAGACTTAGTGTTACAGCTGTACTGAGCCTCTGAGAGAGAGTGTCCAGGAGAAAGTGAGTCTGCTCTGGGGCGAAACCTCACGGGGACAGGAGATGCCAAGGTGTTGTGAGAAAGGGACACACTAAGGGATAGGGATGTCGGAGAATTCCGACAAAACAGGAAAAAGAAGTGGAAATTGCTTCAGTTTGCATGTTCATCAGTGGTCAGGAACAGAAGTCACACAAATGAATGTGATTGGTATTAGTTCACACCATAGTTCATGATTTTTGGCACAGTTTTGATGTTTCCTTTACATTAAGATTAGCGTTAAACTATGTAAATGGTTATGTAACTGAATTCTGTTAAATAGATATGAATAATGTAGTATTTGGCGGAAACCAAGCCCCAGCGGAATGGAAGCAACGATGACTGTGATGGATGCAGGTCAGAACGGAAATCTCTGCCTTATTACATCCCTACTGAGGGAGCAGCAAGGTCCTTGAGATGAGAGCCGATGAATTTCATAATCTCCCTTCCCAAGATAACCTATTAACTGGAGATGCCATAGATCAGGGATGCAGATCCTGTGGTCCTCCAGATTCTGTGGCCCTACAACTCTCATAATCTCTGACCATTGGCCATGCTGGTTGGGGCTGATAGGAGTTGGGAGCCAAGGAACAGCTGGAGGGCCACACATTTCCCATAGCAGCCATAGATTGAATCTCCGCTCTTTTGCATAAGAAATATCAGCTGAATATACAACAGGAAGAAGAGTCCACCATTCTGTTCTCACAGGCAGGACATGCTGGAAACAACACTTTCCCAATGAATTGTGGAGAAATTGAAAGAAACAATGTGAGAATTCATCCCAGTCTTGTTATGGTGTTGCATCCAGCATCTGCAAAAGTATTGCAGATCTGAAGGAGCCTTACATCTTTTCCTCCACCTACTCACAAAAGTTTGTGTTTTCCTTTAACGTCCAGCCTGAATAAAGTTTCTGGTGGGCTTGAATGTTTGCGCACAACTTTGCGACATTTTATCCGGATTGTTATAGTTGGTCCTCATTTTGGATCCCTCTGCCCCAAATATCAACATTGCTTCCAGCCCTTTGCCATGGGATTTTTACCCAGCCAACATGAGAAAAGACAGTGCTGAGATAGGAATAGCATTTGAGAGTCAGTGGAACAGAGAAGTAAGGCGAGGACATGCCACATGTAAACAGAATTTGAGGAACAATGGGATTCCCAGGAGATTAGTTGCACAATCGCCTTGCTTTTGAGAGGGGGACTTGTATTAAGGCAAGCAAATATTTGCAATTTGTGGTTTTGTAAATACCACTGCATGGCAGCGGGAGTGTTGATTTAAAGGATTAATCTAGTCCTAGTAAAGCTTGAAATAACAGCCTACTGAAAAAGGTGAAGCACTTCATTCCCAAGCCAAGAAATGCAAAACTTCTAGCTCCGAGATGCGATGTGGTGGCACCAGAAACAGCCCCTGAAAAGCGTGAGGCTTGAGTCTACCCCTGGCTGAAGCTGGCCCTGAAAACTGGGAACACGAAGAGTTGCTTTGGAGAAGCTCCCATTGTTGGACAATCTTCTTTAAGTATTTTGAATGGGACAAAAGCAGCCTCCCCATTTCCACCTATGAAATCCTGGGTGTTTGTGTGCGAAGATAAAACATGACACTATAGTTTGAGGGCCGGTAGGTATCAGAAAGCTGGGTAGCCTGCTTTTCTTAAAAGAGGAGGCTGCAAATTTGAAAGAGGATTTTTTTTTAAATGTGCAAATGGCTGCAGAAATATGGAGAACTGAATTTAAGACAGGGGAAATGAGAAAACCAAAGCGGACAGATCCTGCGGCCCTGCTCCCATTATCCTTGAACATTGGCAATGATGACTGTGGATGATGAGAGTTGAATCAGAAAACATTTAACATCAGAAAACATTGAACAGTCAGCCAGCATTCCATGGCCAATGATATTGTTCAATCCTCACTGGACTTTTTTTTTTTATAAAAAAATTATTAGATTTTCCATAATTATAACAAATATCACATAACAAAATAACACACAAAAACAAAAACAGAAAAAATACATAAACAACTAAACAATGAAAACAAACTTAATTCTTTAGAAATCCAGCCTTATAAACATCTTAATTGACTTCTTCCATTCCCTTCCTTCTGAGTTTCCTTGTAATTGAATGTAACAGCTTTCCAATATCATTATTAAGCTAAAGTATCTCCAGTTATAATCCAACTTATTCACTTTTCTTAGTATTCTAAATCCCATTTATTTAATTATGTCCTAATTTAATCCTAGGCCTGTGTGGTACTTTCAAGTACTTTCTAATTTTTTATATTACAATATTTATTGAAATAGTCCTTAAATTTCCTCCAATCTTCTTGAAATTCCTCTTCTTTCTGGTCGCGGATTCTGCCAGTCAGGTGAGCCAGCTCCAAAAAGTCCATCATTTTCACTCACTGGACTTTTTCGGGGGGAGCTCCCTCAAGCCTACTGATGCCTCTCTCTTGTCTGGACAGTGACATTTTGGCTACATAAGGATCCACACCTAGAGACTGAGTTTGCTGTTCACCTATACAGAGTTGCCTTCAAAGAGAAACACTGATAGAACTTTCTTAGATTTAGTTTTATAGCAAAGGGGACTGCCTAGGATCATCATTCCAAAATGAAAGGAGAGGAGACCACACAAAAGCAGAACTCAGGGCGATGAAAAAGATAAGGAAGCCCTTTTTACCAGTCAATTTCAAACATTACAGGAAAACAATCCCTCTCTATGTGGTCTGGGATACTTGTAAGATCAAACCTGCATTTGTAGCAATGGCACATCTCCCACATTTTTTCATTTTCTTTTTGAGAAAAAATTCCCTTTTACTTTTTTCTGCAAAACAGTTGTGTAGATCAAAGATTACTGTCCACCAAGGATTGCTTAAGAACCTGCAGTTTCCCCTAGAGCATTTATTGAGCATCTATCCTGATTTACTTTCACAAAGCTTACACAGAGGTTAACATAATGGCTGGTCTTCATTCTGCATTGTTTACAAGGAGTTTAAAAGACAGTGAGCATTCCTCTAGCATTCATCCTGATTTACTGGAGGGGTGTTTGTACACCTTCCCACAAAGATGTACAAACTAACATTTCCCATCGCATTTCCCTAGCTGCAAAAAGTTTGTTTCTTTTTTATTTTAAAAGAATCCATTTTAGGATTTGTTGCACTAGGCAACAGAGCACTTCATTTTTATTTTTTATAATAATATTTTATTAAGTTTAACAGTAGAAAACAAACAATCACAGAAAAAAAATGAAAACACAGGAAAAATATAAAACATAACAATACACGGTTTCACAATACAAAAGTACAAACATTTAACCTAACAAGGGAAAAGAAAAAGTCAATACACACACAAAAATGTAAAACACAAATCACTCTTTTCTAATTTCTTATCTTTGATTAACTTATTTTCCTGACTTCCTCACGCCTCCCTTTTTTGTATCCCTTTTTAACAGTTAGTTCAGCAAATTCATATCTTTATCCTTACTTATTTTACCTCCCAAATTTATAATTTATAATTTTTATCTATCTTGTTACTAGAACCCCTTCATTTCATTTCAATGTCATCAACATTCATACATTTTGCAATACTTCTGTAAATAAATTTTAAATTTCCTCCAATCTTCTTCCACCAACTCTTCTCCCTGGTCACGGATTCTGCCAGTCATCTCCGCCATTTCCATATAGTCAATTACTTGCGTCTGCCATTCTTCCAGAGTGGGTAAATCTTGTGTCTTCCAATGCTTTGCGATGAGTATTCTTGCTGCTGCTGTAGCATACATAAAGAAAATTCTATCCTTCTTTGACACCAATTGGCCAACTATGCCCAGGAGAAAGGCCTCTGGTTTCTTCACGAAAGTATATTTGAATACCTTTTTCAATTCATTATAAATCATCTCCCAGAAAGCCTTCAGAGCACTTCAATCCACTGCACAACTGCACAAACTTAAATTTCCTGGTAAGCACTTGAATCCCTCCCCCAAATCCTGCCAGTCTGGAGGCCCCCTGAGCTGCAAGATGAGTGCTTACCAGTCTGTGCCAGTTGTCTGAAGCCCTGGCTGGCATAATCAGTTGCCTGATTTTAGTAAGCATGTATAGCAGTAAATGTAGTTTGTGCTGTGCAAGGATCAAAATAATCTTAGCTGCCACTGGAAATTCTTCCTTTCCCCAACCCAAGACTGTTGTGTGAAGGTGAAACTTGCACACCGCTCACTTCTGCCCCATGAGTCCTCCTAGTGGTGCAGCAGTAAAACTGCTGGTACATTTGCAGAGCTAAGCAGGGTCCAGCGTGGTTTCAAACTGGATGGGAACCATGGGTGGAGATTCCTGCATTGGCGGGGGTTGGACTAGATGACCCCCAGAGTCCCTTCCAAGTCATACTTCTGTGATTCTATAAATATATTGCCTCACTCTCTGATGCAGTGCTACCCACTAGAGAAGAAATAAGCGTGGGAGATCAACTGCAGCTTATGCCAGTCTGGGGGTGAGTGAGAATTTTTTGTTCAAGTCCCATGTGTGTTATATGAACCATAGATGTGATGGACTGTGGTGTACAATTAAAGAAGGCTATCTCAGGGGTCAGCAAACTTTTTCATCAGGGGGCCGGTCTACTGTCCCTCAGACGATGTGGGGGGCCGGACTATATTTTGGAAAAAAATAATGAACGAATTCCTATGCCCTACAAATAACCCAGAGATGCATTTTAAATAAAAGGACACATTCTACTCATGTAAAAACATGCTGATTCCTGGACCGTCCACAGGCTGGATTTAGAAGGCGATCGGGCCAGATCCGGCCTTAGTTTGCCTACCCATGCTATATCTGTTGGGCATCACTGATTCAGATATTCCTAAAAAATGCAGATCTTTATTTGTATGCAACAGTGGCAGCGGGAGACCTTATAGCTACAAGGTGGAAGAGTGACATAATTCCTTCTAGACAAGAGTGGATTCAAAAATGGACTGAATATGCTGAATTAGACAATCTATCGGGGGAAAATAAAACATAAACCGAGAACTGAATTTGTATCAAAATGGGAGGCCTTCAGAACATATCTTAAACAAAATTATACCATGTTAAGATCTGTAGCAGCTTTTGAGTGATCTAAGCAGTTTTTAGCAATTGCTTATATAAACATAAAAAAAATAGTATTTTGGTATGGCAGTAAAGATATGTAAAAAGAATTAAGGAATAAATGGGAGGTCAGGTATAAAAGATAATGAGATTTTTATTTTTATTGTAACATGAACTTGCAATCACAAATTTATCTCATACTTTTTATCTTAATAACAGGTTGTGTAAGTTTTATTTTTTATACATATTTTTCCTTCCCCTCTTAAGTTGTACCCTTTTTCAGTATTGTTTTTCGTATTATTTTTCTTGGTTATGTAACAAGCATGGGGGGGAAAATTATTATAAATAAATAAATGAGGCTAAACCCGGTAAAAATAACTATCATATATGCCAACATTACTTCAGGGGATGAACTGTCTATTTCATAACTTTGTATGCCATTAAATAAAGACTCAGCATTCAATTAACGTGTCTGTGATTAATACTGTGCCTATTCAAATCTGCAGACTTGCCTATGGGTTATGGTTTTCATCACCAGTTCATGGGATCAGAAAGAATGATGATTTAGCAATTACACTGCGAAATCAGTTCCAGGAAAATACACCATGCAATGAGTGTACATGCAGACAACCCTGATCAATGCACGCACATGCCAAGGGGTGGTGAAGACCCGGAGGGAGACAGAATTAGCATAAACAGCTTGGATATTTATTAAGCTGTTTGACTTCAGAACTAGAGTACGTTGCTCAAGTCCCATGAAAGATCGGAGTTTTGCCTTAACAGCATAGCCTTTACTATGTGAATACAGCTTGCAGCAATTTCTTTAAAAAATATGTAAAGAATTGTGCTACAGGCTACAGAACTCAATGCCTCAAAAAGCACAGCCTATGGTCTGCAGGGATGCCAGAAAACTGCACTGGAAATGGAAAACCGAAATTCTCACAATTTGCATGTTCATCCGAGGTAAAGAATAGAAGTCATGGAAGTATGTATGAGTGGCAAGCAAATATGAGTGACATTTGCTATAATTTTTTGTATGCATTAATTATGTACACAAATATGTTATTTTCTAGTGGGATGTGGGTGGCGCTGTGGGTAAAACCTCAGCGCCTAGGGCTTGCCGATCGCATGGTCGGCGGTTCGAATCCCCGCGGTGGGGTGAGCTCCCGTTGTTCGGTCCCAGCTCCTGCCCACCTAGCAGTTCGAAAGCACATCAAAGTGCAAGTAGATAAATAGGTACCGCTTTCTAGCGGGAAGGTAAACGGTGTTTCCGTGTGCTGTGCTGGTGCTGGCTCGCCAGATGCAGCTTTGTCACGCTGGCCATGTGACCCGGAAGTGTCTCCGGACAGCGCTGGCCCCCGGCCTCTTAAGTGAGATGGGCGCACAACCCTAGAGTCGGACACGACTGGCCCGTACAGGCAGGGGTACCTTTACCTTTATGTTATTTTCTGTATTTTTTATATTTCCCTTCCATGGAAATGCAATTAAATTAATTGCATAAGTTTCAGTCACAGTGGATGGAGAGATGAACGATGTAGCTTTTAAGAGAAGCCGAATGGAAACAGTATGGATTGTGGCTAACCTAGAGCAAATTGCTGCCCCCTTACATCCCTACCCACAAGCCCCTAGGTGCCGCAACCTATCAGACAGACATAAGAGAGAGAGAGACGCAGAGAGAGCTCATCAGTGTTTTTCTCTGTAATTGCTGTAAACTTTTCCCAAGAATGACTCAGTGAGATAGAGTTACTTACATTACAGTCTAATATGTAAGGTATGCCAGATGTCTGTCTAGGAGTGATGTGCCTTCAGGCCAGCTAGGCGTGGAATTTTGCTCCAGGAGTGGCGGTGCCTCTGCTGGTCTGAGGTCAAACTGACCCCATCTTCTCTGTTCCATCTTTTATTCTGGATTAGGGGTTCCCCTCTGCTGTTGACACCTCCAAATATTTTACTTCAGGGTGGATGGGTGAGCATGCTTTAGAGGAGTTAGTTAACCCAGAGCTGCGTGGCATCCCACAAACAATGCTGGAACGAAGTTGGAAAGCCATATACAGTGGTACCTCGGGTTAAGAACTTAATTCGTTCTGGAGGTCCATTCTTAACCTGAGTCTGTTCTTAACCTGAGGTACCACTTTAGCTAATGGGGCCTCCCGCTGCCGCCGCGCTGCCAGAGCACGATTTCTGTTCTCATCCTGAAGCATAGTTCTTAACCCGAGGTACTATTTCTGGGCTAGCGGAGTCTGTAACCTGAAGTGTCTGTAACCCAAGGTACCACTGTATCTCATTTAGAAAGATCTGTTGTAAGAAGTTCACACAATATTTTCCCCACTAAGGTGACTTTAGCAGTGGCCTCACGATGGAAATCCACATGGAGTTGTTGTTGTCGTTGTTATTATTTCATAAAAAGTATATGCCACTGGATTGTAGAAAAAACCCTCAAAGTGTCAGGATGTTGGAAGGATTTCGCATGTGCTGAGAACAGGCCTAGCATCCCTACCCCCATGCCTGTTCTGGAGCTCCGTTTAGGCATGTTTTCCTGGTGGTGCCAGGAAAGGTGGGGCTTGAAGACTCCGAGACAGCTTTAATAATAATAATAATAATAATAATAATAATAATAATAATAATAATAATTTACTTATACCCTGCCCATCTGGCTGGGCCTCCCCAGCCACTCTGGGTGGCTTCCAACTGAGTATTAAAAACAATACAGCATCAGACATTAAAAACTTCCCTAAACAGGGCTGCCTTCAGTTGTCTTTTAAAAGTAAAATAGTTTTGTCCATTTACTGTATTTATTTTCCCGATTTGAACAATAAAATGGTGATTTTCTTGAGTCAAAATGAGAGTACCCCTAAACATTTTTTAAGGAAAAAAAGCACTATATATGGATATTGGTGAGGAAACCCTGAGTTTGCAATGGGTTGCATCTCCGACATACTTCTTCAGCCACACAGTCCAGTCTGTTGGCTATAGTGACCACAAGAAGTGGGAGTGCTTGAAGAATTTGATTTCTGTAAATTCTGATGTGAACTGATCTGATCCACATTTCCTACTGCTATTGAGATTTTAAAAAGTTTCCTTTTAAACCTGTAGCAATTAATTTCTAAAGTACATGATTCCAGATCCATTTCCATTCTTCATTTGCTATACTAAAGGGCAGAGTGGTGGCTGTTTTAATAATGAATATGTGAGCAGAATAGATCAATGTTCTTATGATGACAGGGATAAAGCGACTCTTGTATCCTTTCAAAATTTCTGTAGTGAGCACTAAGAAAATAGTTGCAAAACCATAAGGTTAAACATATTGTGTCCTTTTTTCCTCCAATATCTTTTATTTGTTGTTGACTTGCAAAATACTTAAAGATTAGGAACTCAAGCATGGGACATCTGCACGTCATATGAGTCACTGGGGACAAGAATCTTTTTTAACTCTCAGCAAAGAGACCACAACTGTATTTCCATTCTTGCAGAGTTATTATGATAGAGAAAATTTTCATTAAAGCAAATGCAAGTTCTCTGTGGGAGGATTTAATATGTAGGTTTGAGTTCAGTACTCAAGAAAAGATTGGGGTAGATTTCAAGGAAATTTTGTAGTCCAACTCATATTTCTTTCCCCTCTCAAACCAGCATTCAGAGAAAAGTTGGATACAACTCTCTCTTTCGTATTCAGTGATCAAAAGACAGCAAAATTTATGTGATTCTCACTGCGTGGTTCTTGAGTTGTGCCAAAATTTCTTATCAGACTTATTTTATGAATCCGAATGAGACAAACACATATCTTAATTCCTCTCTGATTCAGACAGATTTGCAATTAAAGTTTTCATGGACATTTACTAAATGCAGTGGTGGAACAAATCTAACAAAAACAGGTTAACTGACAGACATGGAGCAAAGTACAAAATCTGATTAGCTGAAAAGGTGGTTTTTCCCTGCCAAAAAGGCTCTAGTTTGGAGAGGACTGGCTTTTGCAATGGAAAAGAAGAATATAGGAAGAATAATGGTTACCAGAACAGACTGGAATTTGGTGGTTCTGACCCAACTAAGCTTTGGTTGCATCAAACCAACTCTTGCATCAAGCACTCTCTTAAGTCTGAGCTGCTCACACACAATTTGTATACACACAAATATGCATATAAATTCACACAAATATACATATAAAAGAGACACTATTCACCATGTATATTATTGTAGGTGTCTATTTATGTGATGGCTACTTTAGGAGACCTGGAGTGCATATGCATATAACATCTGTATAATAATGAGTAATAACGCACATAATAATGAACATAATGCAGAAGACTTGTTCCTATTTTTAGTTGAAAACTTGCCTCTCAAAACAATCAAGGAGATGGCGGTTTGAAAAAAGTCCATGCAGATAAGCTTATCGTCATTATTTTCAGAAACCTTTTTGCTTATTGGCTTTTTAATTGCAAACAAAGCTTGCAATATTCTGTATGAATCCATCAATTCCACCCTCGTTCTCCTGCAGTCCCTTTCAATATGTCTGCATGCTGGCATGTCAATATGTCTCCCTTTCAATACAGCACTATGTTCTGTAATTTGTAACCCAAGCCAAAATTAGTTGGAGGCTAATTCTGGCTCCAATCCTGCTCCAATCCTTGCTTGCCTGAGAATAAGTCCCATTGAACTCACTGGGGCTTGCCTCTGAGTGTACCAATATAGGATTGTACTGTTGCTCCACAAAGAGAAAGGCAGATCTGTCGCCAGATTGCGCTCCCCTCCTCGCTCCCTCTTCCAACAATGGCTATTCTGTCTTCCAAAAGCAGGTATTTCCTGAGAGAAGGGCAACAAGCGAGCTGACAGGGATCACCTTTCTGTGTTCTGCTCTCACTCACACTCTCTCTGCCCCCGCAAGCCATGGAAGGGAAAGAAAAATCGGCAAAGCTGAATCTCCTGGCTAACAATGAGAAGGCTTGTTTCCTACACAAGCCCATTGCAGTCATCATTTAAGACATGTAATCTGAGTAAAGACAGCTTTGACATTATCTAGTCATGGTTTTTCTTCCTTTTTTTTTTTAAACCTCAATAACCTTGGGTATCTTATAAAAATATCCAATTGTCTCAGCTGTTGTGTAGGCAACTTATGGTGTGTGTATATGGAAGTCTTAGCTTGTGGTGAATATTCATAGGAAATTTATTGTAACACAGGGACTATAGTTTAGAAGTTCTTAAGGGATTTGGTTCTCAGCCAATTTTATATAAGTTTTTAATTAGGGTTCCCTCCCACCATTATTTTCCACATTCTATCTCCATATAATTGCTTTGCATAATTGCTCAGGATGGGTGAGCTTTAAATGAGCACAAATCTTTCTTCATATAATGAGAATATAGATCCCAGAAGGCAAATAGGAAACACCACTTGTCACCTGTTGATTAAGCCTTATCTACTCATGTCTGTGAAGAAATTATAGATGCAGGGAGGGCTTCCATAAAAGGGAATAGTCAGGCAAAGCAGCAAAGGAAAGAGAGAGCAGAATAGGTCCAGTCTGCTTAGGAGGAAAGAGAATGTGAGTTGAGGAAAACATTTGGATGGTCGAAGGAAAAGCCACTAAGTTGTGGAAGAGGAGTGATTGAGGATAGCAATATTTTGTGAACAGTTAGACCAAGGAGAGAAGCTGGTGGTGTAGGACTCCAAACCAGAATGGCCAATAGTCAGGGATGAGGTTTGTTTGTAAGTCTTACCGTATTTTTTGCTCTATAAGACTCACTTTTTCCCTCCTAAAAAGTAAGGGGAAATGCGTGTGCGTCTTATGGAGTGAATGCAGGCTGCGCAGCTATCACAGAAGCCAGAACAGCAAGAGGGATTGCTGCTTTCACTGCGCAGTGATCCCTCTTGCTGTTCTGGCTTCTGGGATTCAGAATATTTTTTTTCTTGTTTTCCTCCTCCAAAAACTAGGTGCGTCTTGTGGTCTGGTGTGTCTTATAGAGTGAAAAATATGGGGTGTATACTGCTTTATGTCATGCAGACCTCAAAGCGGTTTCCATAAAAGTCAACGTCATATCATAAAATACAAAACATACATATTAATTTATAACGATTTCATTCCATTTAACAATAGTACAAAAAAAGAAAAGAGAGAGAGAGAAGTAGGCGGGAAACAAAGTCCACCTCCAGAAGGTAGGAGGCGATCGCTGTAAAGAAAAACAAAACCTCCTTGGTTAGTTTCCCATTCTTGACAGCCATCTTGGTGGGAGTTGTAGTTCAGCAACATCTGGAGAACCACAGGTTCCCCAACCCTGACCTATAAGGTAGTAGGGAGATGGTCCTTACAAGAAAAAAGAGAGAAGGATGGGTTGCAACAGGACTGGTGTTAATGAGACTCAGGCCAAGGCTTTATGTCATTCAGAAAGGCGAACAGGGAGCTAACTGGTGCCAGAGGGATCTCTTAAACAATCACAAATTTGGGGTGCCAGGTGTGGCAGATTAGGAAAACCTTAACAAAAAGTGGCCTCCACCCTCATTCCCTTCCTGTGCAAAGAAAGATGGGAAGAATCACCATGACATGATATTTTCTGATGTTCTTGGTTTTCCTGCAACACAGCTACCTGCCTTGAAACTGTTACGAAGCATAGTTTGTCATTAGTTATTTTCTGAGGTCTGCTCCTCCACCTCCCACCAAGGCTTTTCATTGGTTTGTGGTGTGATGTTCTCCATTTCTCCTGGCCTGTGGGGAGGTCTCTTTCCGCCTTCTGTTCTTATTGTTTTACGTCTCTTTTTTATTTTTAACATTTGCTACTCATAGCTGCTTGAATTTGTTTGCAAGAAAAGTGGGGTATGAACTCTAATATTTAGTAAGTAAAGGAATAAATCATCAGAGCAAATTGTAAAGGAATAAATCATCAGAGCAAATTGTGTTCAGACAACGTCTGAAAGGAGAGGGGGGGAACTTCTGTAATTTAAGACGCTGTCTACTGCTCTTGCTGGGTAGATGACCCTTCCCCTCAAAGGCTGACTTTGCTCCCAAATAATTGCTTCACCAGGCATCTTCTTTCCCTCACACCCTTGGCAAGAAAGAAAGAAAGAAAGAAAGAAAGAAAGAAAGAAAGAAAGAAAGAAAGAAAGGATTTGCCCCCAACCTCATCCACTCTTGCATGCACTCTCCCTCCCTCATGATTTACATTCCTGTAAGTGAAGAGCAATGAAAGATATTCCCAGGAATATTCAAATTCTTTAATATGGAAGCCCTGTGATGAAAGCACATTTTTGGCAATGACTGACATGTCTCATGATAATGTCAAAAAGCAAACTCAGAAGATAAGGAGAAAGAAAAATGGGAGTGAGCTTGCAGAACAGTTTCAGATGATAGGATTTTATGCTTAGGCTTTTAATTCTGTGTACACTTACTTGGGAGTATAAGCACAGTCCTAACCATGTCTATTTAGAAGTAAGTTCTATTGAATTCTGTGGGGCTTACTTTCAAGTAAGTGAGGTTAGGATTGCAGCCATAGTTGGATATCACCTCTCACCATTTTATTTTTTTGATGATTTGTATATGTTTTGTTTCATTCACAGTATTTCCTTCCCATAGCTTTTAGAATATGGTGAACTAAAAATCCATATCTGGTTGCTCCTTTTAAATTTTTGTTTTTGTTTCTTATTTGTTGCGTTTACCTGGATGCTATCTGATTGGCCTGAAGCTTTTTAATATGAAATATGCCTAATAGTAAATATATCAGAGCTTATATATTGAGTTCCTCCATATTATATTTTTATTAGATCAGAGCGTAGAGATGGATAAGGGCAACATTCCTCACATACAGAAATGGGGAGAACACTCGCCCTGATGATATATTTCATAATAGCATGAGTTTTATTTCTCTTTTCATTAGGGGCCCTGAGTTTCTGTATATGAGCTATAATGAATAGTTAAAATGACATATCCTCTCCTCCTCCATCTACCCAAATCATTTCATCCCGAAAGCAAGAGAGTCTGCGCTTTGACAGGAGCTTGAAATGTTCCCTCACACAGCTTATATCTTGCCTGTCGTTAAGATTTAAATATTTTAGCTCCCTGACAGTTTGGTCTGTTTCTTGCTGATTACAGCGTGATGATCAGAGTTTTCTAACTGTGACGGGTCTTATTCATGATAGTGCAGGTTCCCTGTTTCCCATCTTTGGCCCTTTCATCACACTGGTTAATAGCCGACTTACTTAACTGCCATGAAAAGTAGTATAAGAACAGTCCCTTTGTGCATAATCAATGGAGGCTTTGGGTTCTTTCCTGCCCTGTATTATTATGGGGAAATGAAGCCTTTCTAGTTTTCACTTGAACAATGAGGACATTATTATTATTATTATTTCAAAAAGAAAGAAAAAAGGAGCAAAGAAAGGAGAAAGATGATCAGGCCATATAAAAACCTCACTGCACTTTTATAGTCGTATGTGAAAAACACCATAGTGCGGAACTCTGGCTTACAGCCTTGTAGTATAGATAGAACGTTTGTAATTCTTATGAAGAATTTCTCTGCAAAGGAGGTACTGTTTTCACCGACGTATTTGAAACATTTGGATTAGCATTGCCAGCATGATGAGGCCAGACACACACCACCGCAAGGAGAGTTTTGTGTACCTGTTTTTCAGAGAAATCGATAGGCAGTTTGGCAAAAGGCAGAGGAGAAATCTGTTTCAGAGCCTGGGTTTTCTATGGCTCCAGCCTTTAAGCCACTTGACGCAATGTGAAGCGTAGAGTTTTGTCTACGAAAGAAGCAAGGATCACTGCAGCAGAGGCAGAACCTCTGTTTTAATACAGAGGACTTTTGAACTTTCAAAATATGGCTGGTATTTTGCAGTGGTGGAACCGTAATCACAGCTAAGCTCTGCATAACTCGGTCCAAAATTGTGAAACTTAATTTTTTATCGAACATCTTTTTTGTTTGTGCCAAAAACCATGTTCCTGACACACACAGAAATGTTATCTGGTTTTACTCCCAGAAACCTTAAAAAGAGAGAGAGAAGAGGAGGAGGAGCAGGAGGAGGAAAAGTGACTAATGCGTTTGAATCTGATATATGTCTTCTGTTTTTAATCCAAGGCTGATAAGGTGGTCCAGATCATCTCTGGCATTCTGGTTTAACTTCACTGTATGAAGAATAATGCTACAAAAATGTCTTGAGTTTCTGTAAGTAGAAACAGGAAGGTATTAACAAGTCTTATCAGTTATACAAAATTCTGTGCAGTGTATCATATAGATAGTGCTATTTTTCTAGAAAAAGAGGGGCCAGAACTTACTATGAATGCCTCCCTCATTCTCTTAGAATGGCATTGGTGCCCACCTAAGAGGTGTTGGAACGGGGGGGGGGGGGGCAGCCTTCTTCTTTCCTTCTGATTAATTTTTATAGGAATCAGAATAGATTCTGAAAGGATACGCAAGCATACAGGCCAATAAATATGTTGATTTCTCTCTTACTGAATGTTACAAACTGAATGCCTGCTGTGATGAGAGTTGCCATTCATTCAGTCAAGCAAAATGCTTTTGGATAAGGAGATATTCTGGACTGTTTCTTGACTGCACCATTTCAGGCTGCTGGGGTGGTGGGGTGCTATCACATGACTGTAACATAGTACAGTGGTACCTCAGGTTACATACGCTTCAGGTTACATATGCTTCAGGTTACAAAACTGCATCTTCTGGGGTCAACAATGCACAAAAAAGGCATATAGTGGTACCTCGGGTTACAAACACCTCAGGTTACAAGCACTTCAGGTTACAGACTCCGCTAACCCAGAAATAGTACCTCGGGTTAAGAACTTTGCTTCAGGATGAGAACAGAAATTGTGCTCCAGCGGTGCGGTGGCAGCAGAAGGCCACATTAGCTAAAGTGGTGCTTCTGGTTAAGAACAGCTTCAGGTTAAGAACAGACCTCCCGAGGTACCACTGTATCTGCTTTGGAGCTTGAGATATCAAAATGAAAATTCAGGCCAATTAACAAATACAGTGGTACCTTTGGTTACGAACTTAATTCATTCCGGAGTCTGTTCTTAACCTGAAACCGTTCTTAACCTGAGGTACCACTTGAGCTAATGGGGCCTCCTGCTGCCGCCACGCCACCGGCATGCGATTTCTGTTCTCATCCTGACGTAAAGTTCTTAACCTGAGGTACTATTTTTGGGTTAGTGGAGTCTGTAACCCGAAGTGTTTGTAACTCGAGGTGTTTGTAACCTGAGGTACCACTGTATATGCCTTTTTTGTGCATTGCTGACCCCAGAAGACACAATTTTGTACACATTACTTCATTGGAGACCTACATTTCAAAATTCAGATGAGTGCAAATTTTGAAAGGTGTCTGTGTTTGGTTGGGTGTATTGTTTTGGAAGGTGACAATTAGGTAAATTCGCCTTTCAGTGCAAAGTGAATCAAATTTCCCCATAATCCCCATACGTAACTAAGCTCACGGCTTTTTTCAGCTGGAACTCAGTTCTGGCACCTCTCAGGTGGGCACCATTGCCATTAGAATAAAACAAGGGAGGTGTTCATGGTGAGTTCTGGCACCTCTTTTTTAAAATAGAAAATTTGGCACCTCTTTTTTAAAATAGAAAATTTGGCACCTCTTTTTTAAAATAGAAAAATAGTACTGACAAAGCTACATCCTTTCCCTTAAGCTTCACCCTTCACACATAGGACTCAGCTATACAGCTGCAAATAAAACGTTTTAAGTGTGTTTGAAGTGCAATATAGAATGTGACACTAGATGGCGAAGGTGAGCCTTATGGAAAATTCAATGTATTTTTTTAATAAATGCTTTTTAAAAACCACTAGATTCCACCCTGCTCTACTAGAATGAACTCACATCTTACCCTCAGCGAGCTGCATTCCATCCCAAGAGCAAAATAAAGGGAATGGGCCCTTGTACCAATCGTTGGCTCCAGTTGTGTGGCAGATCTTGCGCCTTCCTTTCCTAAATGGCTTGCTGCTGAAAAATGAATGGGGTGGGGTGTGAAATGCCAGGGCAATTATCTCTCCTAATGAGCACCTGTGCAATTATCAAAGTTCACATTCAAGGTGACAAGCCAGGATCATTGCAGGGGTACCACTCACTCCCCTGCGCTCCATCCATCTTCGTGGGCACGAAGATGAGGAAACACCTCAAATTGTTCTGTACTTTGGCTCGCAGTACCAGCCTGTTACTACTTGAGGAAAGAGTGAAGAACCCTTCTGGCTCTTGAGAAGTCTGCCAAAAGAACGGAGAGAGTTGCTTTAATTAGAGAAAGAAGTGAGTGTTGTGGGAGAGAAAAACAAACTAGACATTCACTCGCCATTCTCTGATATCGTAAGTGTGGAGAAAGAAAGGGGACATAGGAGGCCTGCCTTATACCAGGGGCGGACTTTGGTAATATGGTGCCCTGAATGAGGACAGAATTTGGCATTCCCCCCCAAAAAATTCTTTCTTTCTTTATTTTTATTTTTTTTAAATACTCTTATTTTGCTTTAAAAAAATACAGATAGATATAAACAACCAAAATTACAAAAGAAAAATCCTTAATAATAATAATAATAATAATAATAATAATAATAATAATGGAAAAAGTTTAAAAACTACAAAAAATATCAAAGTACATGGCATAGAACATAAGCCATTATAGGGGGGGAAAATATTTCTTATTTTTGTGCCCTCCTGCCTCTGGCCTTCCATTCTGTACCCCCTTTCAGCCACCAGTGCATTCTTTTTCAAAACTTCTAACGGCCGTGGTGTCACTGAAGAAATACAATGCAGTTTTCTGGGACACCCCACATTTCTTTGCAGCTATGAGCACAAAAGCTGCCCTGATGAAGAACACATCTTCCCACCCCTGAACCCCATCATTCCTGGCAATGATGCTAGAAACTCACTTACCTGAAGTCTTTAATGGGATTGGGAATAACAAAACCTAGAGTTCTCTAGTGGGATCAAGACAGGAAAGGAAATGAAGTGGTATCATGAAATAACACCTCCCCATTATGCTGTTGTCTTCTAGGGCAGGGGTGACTAACCTCTGGCTCAGGGGCTTGTTCTGCACTCCCCAAGCCATTATTTCCAGGTCCCGAGGCCTACACTCATTTTTGATGTGTATGGCTTCCATGCATAGCTGTCAGATTTGTAAATAAGGGACCAGCAGCCTTGAAAATAAGGGACCAGCAGCCAAAATAAGGGACCTGCGGCCTCACCTGTTCCAGGCACTCCAGTCTTCCTGTCCTCCTGCAGTCTAGTCAAACTCATGCTGGTAGCTCTGAGAACAATGTCCAACCAAATTTGTAACCAGAGATTCAACTGAATAGAATCTGAATCACATGCACCACAAGGCCTATGCAGCCTCAACTTAAGATGGCTCCCCGGCCTGGCTTTGCAGTGCAAAGTTTGCAGCAGTACGTGCAACAAAATGGCGTCCAGCATTCAAAAAACCCCTCAGCTTGCATTAACTAGCCACACACAAGGCATGCAAGCTCCACCCCCCCCAGTCGTTCTTAGACTTCTTATTGGGTGAGCAACACAGCCAAGCAACACAGTTGGAACCTCCCTCCTCCGTGGCCTGCAGGGAGGGAGGGAGAGGAGCTGCTTCCTTTGAAATTTAAGGGACATCATTTAAGGGACATTTAAGAGACATCCATTAATAAGGGACAGCAGCGGGACATGGCGCTGTAATAAGGGACTGTCCCTTCAAATAAGGGACACTTGACAGCTATGCTTCCATGCAAGAGTGTACATGCAACAATGTAGGGTGCCCTCACCCACCACAGCCATGAAGCCCCCTAAAGTTTTGCCAATTGGCCCTCAGTGCCCATACAGGTGGGACCCGGGTGGTGCTGTGGGTTAAACCACAGAGCCTAGGACTTGCCGATCAGAAGGTCAGTGGTTCGAATCCCTGCAATGGAGTGAGCTCCCGTTGCTCGGTCCCTGCTCCTGCCCACCTAGCAGTTCAAAAGCACGTCAGAGTGCAAGTAGATAAATAGGTACCGCTCCGGCGGGAAGGTAAACGGCGTTTCCGTGCACTGCTCTGGTTCACCAGAAGCGGCTTAGTCATGCTGGCCACATGACCCGGAAGCTGTATGCCAGCTCCCTCGGCCAATAAAGCGAGATGAGCGCCGCTGTGACATTAACATATGAGAGAGTCCTGAAGGCGAAAATCGTTAAACAGGTTGCCCAGTCAGGACCCGGGGGGGGGGTGGAGTCAGTGGACTATAAAACTAGCTCTGGGAGGAGCTAAGGGGGGAGTTCGTTGGAGGAGTTCATTGGGAGTTGGGTGGTTGGTTGGAGTGGAGTGAATTGGGCTAGAGTTGTAGGTAGGTTGAGTTAGTGTAACAAAATAGGCTGAGTCAGGAACAGTTAAGGGCTAGGCAGACAAGTAAATATCGGAGAGGTTGTTTAGTGAGTGAGAGCAGGTAGTGAAAGTTATAGGACTGGATAGGCACCCCATGAATGTAATTGACTGATGTTGTTGTTGTTTAGTCGTTTAGTTGTGTCTGACTCTTCATGACCCCATGGACCAGAGCACACCAGGCACTCCTGTCTTCCACTGCCTCCCGCAGTTTGGTCAAACTCATGTTCGTAGCTTCGAGAACACTATCCAACCATCTCGTCCTCTGTCGTCTCCTTCTCCTTGTGCCCTCCATCTTTCCCAACATCAGGGTCTTTTCCAGGGAGTCTTCTCTTCTCATGAGGTGGCCAAAGTATTGGAGCCTCAGCTTCAGGATCTGTCCTTCCAGTGAGCACTCAGGGCTGATTTCCCTAAGAATGGAGAGGTTTGATCTTCTTGCAGTCCATGGGATTGACTGATCAATTGACTGATACTGTTTATGAAACCACACGCTTGTTAAGCTGCAATAAATAAACAAAGGTTTATGTTCCAATTTAACCCTGACTGGACTCAGTATTGTCCCAGGTAGGGCCTGGGTGGTCGCAGCGAGAAATAAAATGGTGGCACAGGGATCAATAGATGGTGAAACGTCCAGGGACCCTGTGTGATCGCCACAGCCGCAACCCCAGAGTTGGCCACGACGGGACCTAATGGTCAGGGGTCCCCTTTACCCATACAGGTCATCCCCCACTCTTCTAGAACAGGTAGCTCTTTTCCTGGTCAGTCATGGCAGAGATTCTTGCTCCTTTGGATGTAGTGGTGATGATTAAGATGGCTTGGCTTTGCCCTCAACACAGAGCATCTGCCTCGAACCAGAAGCAGTGATGACTGCTCCATGTATGCCCAGTTCACATTTTTTTAAAAGTGTCCTTCCCAAGTCTCATTTCACTTACAGAGCCCTTCGCGTTTTGTGGGATCTACTTACCACTTTCAGATTGGACTGCATTTTTGTGTGGACTCGGATTTCCTAATCTGTGCTCTCTTACGCTCATCCAAGCAGGAACATGCCCTTGTTCTCCACCTCCATTGGCCCTCTGTCTCTTTCCCTTCTGCTTTCTTCCTGAAAAAGTGTTCTCCTCAATTTTCCCTCCTGACCAGCTGCTCCTTCTTTCTGTTCCTACTACATGATCGCTCCTCAGCGCCTGCATTTTGTCTGAACAAACCCCTGCTCCTCCCACCATTTAATGCCTTCTTTTTCTAACTGCTGGCTGAAAATGCTACTTTAACAGCGTGACTCTATAAATCATGACTATGTGTGATACACAAATACTGTGCACAGGTGTTTTATTTTTAAGAAAAATACAGTTGTGCATGCTTGACTATAAACAGTACTGTGAAATATATAAACTCACATTCACTCTTGCTTATATTATACTTACGTCAAAATTTGGTATAAGACAGACTCCAAATAAATCTCTAAATAGAAGCGCAATAATAAGAAAACTTGGTGTAATTTTAGCAAATCTTTCAGTTGGGGTTAGGGATGGGGAAGAAATTTGATTTGGTTCACATCTAAAGACAAATCTGTCCAATGTGCATTTTCCCAAACAATATGAGAACTAGAATGACTGCTCCCCGCTTAAAACGGGGGGCGCCCTTTGCGTGGACGCGTGCAGCCCCTAGATCTGGAGCGGCTCCAACAGCATAGGCTTGGCTTTGCCTTCCCTCAGGTGGGATACCTGGAGGTCTCCGCCTACCTCAGTCAGTTGTCCAATCCCACCTGGGGGAAGCGTTGCCAAGGAGACCAGGCCAGGTAGGGGAGGGATTACCTGCCCACACAATAGAGGGAGGATCTTACCTGGGAATCCTCACTTGGCTCCAGAGCTTCTCCCACCCTACCCACCCTCAGTTAATGTCATTTTGCAGGTTAACTTTTCTTCACAGGTATGCGGGCGCTGCTACGTTAAGGTCGCTGTTAAAGGGCCGGAAAGGAATTTCCCTGCATTGGCAGGTTTCGCCTTTCCCGTAGCAAAACGTCACAACTTTGGCGGTATCAGGCCTTGGGCGGAATCCTTTTGTCCATCTTCCTCTTTGCGGCGGCGATACCAGGGTTCCCCGTTAAAGGGGTTTTCTGAAGGGAGGCTTTGGCCGTACGCCGAAAGGTCGTCATTGCTCTCCCCTGCGGCGGCGGCGTTACGGGGGCGGCTATCTCTGCTTGAACATATGTTCTCCAGAGCCGGCCCATTCCCCCCCCCCCCCACACACACACACTGGATAACCCTGATGCTCCCTAGGTCCCCGGCTGGGGACTGGGGAGGGAGAACGCCCAATGCCTGAGCCAAGGTCTACCCACATTTGAAATTTAATAAAGTTGTGGCCAATTTAATCCCATAGCATGTTGTCTTGAGTCGTTATTCCACATGACGGGGGGCCCGCGCGGGATCTGGGGACTCCGCCTGTCCACGCAAACAGCCATCCTTCGAAATTCATATCCATCTGAGTTTAGCAATGCAGTTTTCCAACCAAACATGTTAATATGCATATATTAGTGGAAAGTGTGCATAAAAATGAATATGGTAGTGAAATTGCCCTATGTGAAGGGGAAAACTGCTGAACTGCAACCCATCATCCCTGGCTGTTGGCTATCCTTGCTGGGGTTTATGGGAGGTATATTTCAGCAACATCTGGAGGGCTGAAGGTTCCCCACATCTGGGCAACAGTGATTGTGACTATGGAATCAAGAACGGCTGTTGTTCTGCTTGAATTTTTTAGCAATAGGCAGCCCCAAAAGAGCTGGAAAAAATGAGACAAGATAAAGTAATGGTAGTTAAATAATTTAGGCAGCTTCTTTGCATTGCTTGTGCCTGGTTTCTGGAAGAAAGGAAGAGCTAAGAAGAAAAACAGCTATGGATCTGGCATGGGCCTCATTTCATGCAGAAAACAGATACACGCTTTTGAAGCATGTGGAGTAAGGATTGGCACATTGTCTTTCCCTGATGTGGGGAAATACCAGACTGCGGATGTCAAACTAGAGTTATTTCTGGGAACTGCAAGTTTGATTTTCTGGAAACGCAGAAATTGGTTCCTGGGGGAACAATATTTTTGTGTTTTTTGTGTTGTTGTTTTTAAAAACCCTCTCTCTTCAGATGCGGAGCATGGCCAACAAATATGTCCTCCTCTTGGTGCTTTTCTCCCTGAGATATTACAGTACTTGCTCTCTGTTTCCCACAATAGCACAGGAAACATTGCTTGGTTCCAAAAACACGAAGGGTTGAACCTACTCTTGTGGATGAGTAGGGATCTCTGTCTTGAGGGCTGTCATGATGGTGCCTTTAATCAATGCTAAATTAACTTTATTCCGGAAGGAAGATCTTATCAAGTGGCATCATCTTTGGAGCTCTGCCCTTGTTTTAGTTTGAGGATTAAGCTGTCACTCCTTTCACTTGTATCGCATGCGGAAAAACAACATGAAAAGTAAATATTCTGTACTCCAAGGAGTCCTGAGAACTTACAAGAGTTCAGTGAGCTTCTCTTCTTAGAAAATGGCTGAAGCAAAATATAGCTCCCACGCCATTAGGCAGGGAGGCGGCTTGGTATGTCCCCTGCGCAGCGTGGCCCCTAGGGGGGCAGGGGTAGCTGCCCCCCCCAAAAAAAAATTCAAGGAGAGGGACTGCCCCCCTCAATATTCTGTGATAACCATAGGTATGCCACACATGCACACTGCATATCGTGTGTGCAACATGTCAGCACAACATGCACAAGTGATGTCAGCATGTCACACAGTGTTGGGATGCGTCCGGGGAGACGGGGGCATTCTGCAGGCCCCAGCTGGCTCCAGCCACCGGCCGGCAACTGGGTGAACTCCGGCCTCCCTTGGAACAGCATCAATCAGTGACTCAGCGGTTCAGAAGCCTTCAGAAAATTGAGCACGCTTGTCAGGGGCTCAGGGACTGAGCCACAGGAGAAGGAGGAGATGGAGAGCGAAGGGGAACAATCGGAGGGGAGCGCAGGAGGGTGTGACAGTGACCAGGGAGATTCCCTGAGTCTCTCCAGCGAATCAGAAGATTCCCAGAAGGAGGCCCCCAGTGTCAGGGCAAGGGGGGGCCAGTGGGGAGTCGCCAAGCGGCAGCTGGAAATCAGGGCTAGCTTCCCCACCAGAGCGCAGCGGGGGGGAAGAATCGGACAGATTACAACAAAAGCTTCCTCCTGCAGGAGGAGGGAGTGAGGCAGGACTGATCACGCCTCTGTCAGAGAGTGGAGGGGCGGAGGAGAGAGCAGGGCCGTCCAGCCTCCCGGAAGGAGAAAGCAGTGAAGGGAGCAGTGTAGCCGTTAGGAGGAAAGTGGGCGGCTGGGCGCGAGCGCCAAGTTCAAATGTAGAGGCGCGAGGGACAGCAGAAAATCCGGATTGGGAGCCAGGCCCAAAGCCCGCCGGAGACAGGGGGAGGAGTCAGAAGAGTCAGGAGGGTTGGGACCCCAGAGGGCAGGAGGACCCGGAGGCGAAAGGAGCAGAGGGAGGAAAGGAAGAGGAAGAGGTGGAGCAAAGCTCGGGTATTGAACTGGTGTAAAGGAGGGGCGGATTCAGACGGGACTTCGCCAGTCTAAGGACTCAGACGTAGCGCTGCGCGCCACGGATGTCAAACCAACAATGAACCACAATAAAGACTTTTGTTTATAAAGAGCAACTGGCATTGGTCCTTTGTGAGCTGGGACCTGAGGCAGCCGCTGACAACGCTTTATCAGCAGAGTGAATAACTTTTCACAATGGAAGTGGCGGACAGAGACACGTGTAAGCATTATTTACATGCATTTATTCAACATAGGGGGGACGCGGGTGGCGCTGTGGGTAAAAGCATCAGCGCCTAGGGCTTGCCGATCGAAAGGTCGGCGGTTCGAATCCCCGTGGCGGGGTGCGCTCCCGTTGTTCGGTCCCAGTGCCTGCCAACCTAGCAGTTCGAAAGCACCTCTGGGTGCAAGTAGATAAATAGGGACCGCTTACTAGCGGGAAGGTAAACGGCGTTTCCGTGTGCGGCTCTGGCTCGCCAGATGCAGCTTGTCACGCTGGCCACGTGACCCGGAAGTGTCTTCGGACAGCGCTGGCCCCCGGCCTCTTGAGTGAGATAGGCGCACAACCCTAGAGTCTGTCAAGACTGGCCCGTATGGGCAGGGGTACCTTTACCTTTACCTTTATTCAACATAGCTCAGGAACAAGGGAAAAACATGTCTGCTTCCCTTCGTGTCCAAGCACACAGCAGCATAGCAAAAGCAATATACAAAACGGAAGTTCCCAGCAGACTGTGCTGGAAGTAAACAGGCATGTGACACACAACAGTCATGCCTGTTCCTTTTAAGGTGGAACAGGACTATATCCGAACAGCGCACACACCGCAAGCAACATAGCTGTCAACTTACAGATTTGAAAATAAGGGACCAGCAACCTTGAAAATAAGGGACCAGCAGCCAAAATAAGGGACCTGCAGCCTCACCTGTTCCAGGCACTCCAGTCTTCCTGTCCTCCTGCAGTCTGGTCAAACTCATGCTGGTAGCTTCGAGAACACTGTCCAATCAACTTTGTAACCAGAGGTTCAACTGAATAGAATCTGAATCACATGCACCACAAGGCCTATGCAGCCTCAACTTAAGATGGCTCCCCGGCCTGGCTTTGCAGTGCAAAGTTTGCAGCAGCACGTGCAACAAAATTGCGTCCAGCATTCAAAAAACCCCTCCGCTTGCATTAACTAGCCACACACAAGGCATTCAAGCTCCACCCCCCAGTCGTTCTTAGACTTCTTATTGGGTGAGCAACACAGCCAAGCAACACAGCTGGAGCCTCCCTCCTCCCTGGCCGGCAGCGAGGGAGGGAGAGGAGCTGCTTCCTTTGAAATTTAAGGGACATCATTTAAGGGACATTTAAGGGACATCCATCAATAAGGGACAGCAGTGGGACATGGCGCTGTAATAAGGGACTGTCCCTTCAAATAAGGGACACTTGACAGCTATTGCAAGCAAGTAGCACAGCACAGTGCTGGCCCCCTCAGCTGCAGGGGCAAGGCGGCCTGCTTCCTTCCTCTTCAGCTACACTGCAGGCCTTGCCCCATGGGACCCAATCAGTAGCTGGGTTGGCTTCAAGAGGGAGGTCATGAATGGACGAGCGGGTATAGTATATTCCTGGATTATAAATCCAGGCACTGACCGCAGCCACAACTTCTGCATTGCTGCCATTGGTTTTCCCATTCACCCACCATTGGTTAATAGCTTATGTTGCTCTGGACCAGTGGAAAGAAAGAAAGAAAGAAAGAAAGAAAGAAAGAAAGAAAGAAAGAAAGAAAGAAGAAAGAAAGAAAGAAAGAAAGAAAGAAAGAAAGAAAGAAAGAAAAGAAATTTCACTGTCATTCTCTTCAAGGGAACTCTACATGGTAGGGCAGATTCTCTGCCATGCTATGATGACTGACGTTAAATACGTTGGAGTTCTTGTTATTAAATATACCAAGACAAAAGCACATCAAGAACTCAGGCCAATGTAAGTTTCAATAGTGGGAGTGGTCCCTACTCGCAAATTAATAGTCAATTGTAACAAAAACTAATCCATTCAAAAGTATGTATTCTGACAACCCAAACAGAGATTACAAACTCTAACAGAGATTACAAACTCTAGCAGAGATTACAAAGTCAAACTCATAAAAATATGTATAACACAATAATTCGTTACAGAATTAGAGATAAGAGTTTATGAGTAGAGATAAGTTCATGTTAGTCCATAGTCAGATTCAACGTGAAGGTCTTAGTTTCAATCATTGAGCAGCAGAAGTCAGACGTCAGTTATGGATCAGAAACCAGGACAGGGCCCTGTTTCAATGTATTCACCTTCATCAGCTAATTTTTAAAGGGTCGTGTAAATTTGAAGACTTTCAAATAAATATATCCTGTTATTTTCTACGTTTCTCAGAGATAACAACTACGTGTGGGTAGATCAACGTGTATCTTGAGCTTTTCTGTGCGTTTTGTTTAGATTATTGCTTCAGGATGGGAGTTGGAGGAATGGCAAGATGAATTGCAGATGATCTCTGGAGGACTACGGCATAGTAAAGCTAATTTCAGAATGCTGAGGCAGGATTCTTGACTGTAGAATAGTGTTAAAAAGGAAATTCCAGGGAAGGAAGATAATTTTATGAAAAAGACCAAACAGCCAGCCTTCTTCTCATTTGGGCTCTTAGAAATCCTGAGTATTTCTGCTGGCTGTTTGTTGTCTCTACAATAAATGGGTGCAGGACCTCAGATTGATTCACTGTATTTATACTAGCATTGAATCATAATTACAACACCTTTCAGAAGTTTAAAAAAATATTGCCTCCATTTGTGAATTATAGACTCTTAATTTGGTTTAACAAACTCAACAAAGCCTACCTAGAAGCACTTAACTATGGTTTAGTGTTACATGAATGAGCTGGCATGGCTCTGTGACTCACATATTCTAAATTTATGGAACAGTGGGTACTTTAGACTATGGTTGGTGATCAAGCCATCATCATCAGTCATGGTTTGAAACTGGATTCTTTGAAACTCACCATAGGACGTCGCGACTCCCCACCACGACCAATCATTCTCGCAAGCTGGCATCTCTGGCCCTAACTTTTCCTCTACAAAAAAAAAAAAATTCACTGCACACCACTGCCAGAAAGCAAAGATTTTTTGCGCATGAGCTCAGCTATGTTTGCCATTAGACCCTTTAAAAAAGTTTCATTTGGGGCAGAAAGGCACTCTGCGCGCTCCCAGAGGCATTGGGCTTCAGGCGCCAGAATTTTTGAATGCCAAGTTTTGCACCCCTAGCTGAGACTTCTTCATATTCACCTGCTGCATCCTGGTAGTTTTCTCAGTTGGGGCCAATGAGTCAGACTTTCTGCTTATATTTGATGACTTGCTTGAAGAAGAACAGACCCCTAATAAATTGCAGAGTCATTACCCTTTATGCATACTTGTTCTAATAGGTGTTGTGGATTCCTGCCTCCTAATAAGAAAAGGAAGTAGAAAAACGCATAAATTCTCCCAAGGGAGTCAGACAGCCTAAAGCCATATTTGACAGCTGTTGCTGTTACCAGGAGCAAAACAAAAAGATTGAAGAGGAGGGGAGGTATTAGAAGCAATTTTGGCATGATTTTCTTGGAAAGCAAATGTGTTTTGCATTGCACTACCCTATGAAAAAGCAGCACTCCTACAGTGCAAGATGGCATGAAGAGATTAAACAAATACTGGCAGTAACTGGTTGAAAATAAAGTTATCCAAAGTTTGCATTTCTGAGTAATCCAAGTTCTGTTTAGTTTGAGTTTTAAAAAACTAGTTTACTTTAATCTTAAGCATTAATGACTTGGTATCGCAGATAATCTGCTGTCACTGTAACTATTTATTAAAATACACAGCATGCCTCTTAGAAAAAAAATTATTCATAGATATTTCCATATCTATAATCTTCATCCGGGGTAAATCTTTGTGGCTTTGATGCACCTCCGCAGGTTTACAGAAAACTGAAGGTTTTCAAAATGATAAGGTGGAGGTTGCCTTCTGAATAGTATTTTCAAAAGCTGCTTTAGCATACTCTGCTTCGGACTGTAGAAGAAATAATTCAGTATGCTCTCTGGGGGGCTGCTGCCCTTGAAGGTGACCCAGGAACTTCCGTTGGACCAAAATGAATCAGCTAAATTCCTGGCTGGGATCGCCTTGAGAACGTATATAACCCCCGTTCTGAAACATCTGCATCAGCTGCCAGTTTCTTTTCTGGACCCAATTCAAGGTGCTCCTGTTTGTTTTTAAAGCCCTGAAGAATTTCAGCCCCAAATATCTGAAAGACTACCTTCCTCCCTATCCACCCACCCTCTGGGGTGCTAAGATCAGCAGAAGGCCCTCTGTGTAGTTCCACCTCCTATTTACTGCCACACCATTTATTGGTGTTTCAGCATATTCCTAAAACTTTTTAATTTGACTCTGCTTAGTTTCCACACCATTCTGTGCTTTTGATTATCAAGCTGTGGTTTTCTTTTTTTTAAGTTTGTTTCTGTTTAGTTTTTATGGTTTTATGCATGGCACATTGTTTTAACTAATGTTGTAAGACCCCTCGAGGGTCTCGTGAGGATCTGAAAAGTGGGACTGACATATTTTAGGGGGGGGGACCATATATACTGTAGCATGGCATTATGGTGCATAAACACCCCCCTCACCCCCTGGATCTGGAGTGGTTTTTTTCATGGAAGAAATTTACTGTGTGATTCCCTTAAATGTGCAATAACTGAATGTGCCAATAGACATTAAACACACATTTATTTATTTCAGTTTGTGGTCTTGTTAAGCCATGAAGAGATTCAGGACAGCTTGACAATACGCTGGCATGAAAAGGACTGTTGTATCTTTGACGAGAGCACTTAAAAAGACAATGTGTCCTACAGTTTATAGAGTATCAACTTGACATAGTACAGTAATTTTAATTCACTGTTTTTCAATATATATATTTTAGTAATCCCTTCTTCTATCCCCCTAACCACCATATTTGGTGAGGGAGCACACAAAGATTCTTCCACATGTGAATTTAGATCTACAGCTTGTAGCACTTATGGAGATTGCATTGGCCACATTCACACATCACAGAAAGCCCTAAATCATTGTAAGCCACAAACCATACCTGCATGACTGAATTGCACTGGTATTGTTCCTCCCACATAGCAGATAAAGGAAACAAACACGATCTCCTTAGTGCTATGTCTGAGGTAGATATTGTGGTTTGTTTGACTCCACAAACCACAATAGTTGGAGCAGGTTTGTTCTTGGTGTACAGACCATGGTTTGTTTACGTCTTGCCATGATGTGCAAATGTGCCACAGAATGGTGTCAGGATAATCAAATCTGCTCATGATTCCCAGTATAGTATGGGAAATCAGAAACTAATCTCCCTTGCTTGTTTCACGGCACTGCAGGTTTCTTTCCGGCACTGATATCTGTGAAGAAGAAATGACGTCTTTTAATGAACAATGGCCTTTAGAAGTGGAAAAGAGTGCAACGGTTTGTAGATGCCTTTTCAAAGCATTGCTTAAAATACGTTTCACTCTTGGGCTTTCCAATCACATACAAACAAGAACATTAATGGCTCTTCAAAATAATAAGCAGCGTGGCTTGTTCCTTGGACCCAGTTTAATTTATCCCCCCAAGTCTCCACTTAATATGTGTCCCTTGGGCTGGGAGGAGGCCTTGATTTACAATTATGCCTTGACGGATTACCTGAAAGCGTAACCTTCAGGCAAACTGTGATTAACTTGACCAAAGACATCTGGGAGAACCATCTATGGTTGAAAATTATGACCTTGGTATTGGGGGCGGGAGAGGCTGAAACGAGACACCGTATAAATTGCGCCGCTGAAAACGCTCCAGCACAGAGGCCTCTGTGTGAGATTCCAGCAGACATTTTTGTTTGTTCGTTTGAGCAATAGCTCTGGCAGCAACACCTCCTATTAAGATACATGAGATGCACAGAAAAAAGAGGAAATGTCCTAGGTTTCCTTCAAAGCCATATCTTGAGCAATGAGACTAACTTTACACACACACAAACACACACACACACACACACACGTACAAGAAAAGCACCACAAACAATTAACGTCTTAATGAGTAGCAAATGCTCTAGAGATAGGATGGGGGTTTCACTTCGGCAGATTTATGGAGCTAAATATAAAAGTATGACTCTCAAAAGCCATGTGCTCCTAATTAGCTTGCTTTTTTTTTTTTTACCCCTGGATACTGTAAAAGCACAACGTGCTGTCAGAGCCCATTTTCTGATCCTGTTATCAATGCAGAATAAAGGCCCATATGAAATGCAAACCAGATTTACAGGTGCTAAAACAGCTATTTTATCAGTGGGGAAACAAGCTACCTTTTGTTGTCTAGAATGGCATTTCATGCTTGAGGAAAGTGAGTAATTACAACATAGGGAGAAACACAACAACTTTGTCTGAATATTTCAAAAGGAAAGGCTTTGAAGAGGGAAGGAATTAATGAAATAAGGTCTTAATCAATCGCACTGACGGCTATAGCCTTTTAAATATCCAGTGCGCTTTTTGAACTCTTTATCTCAGTCAACCCTGATGCTGTGAAACAGGTCCTGAAAATTCCCATTTTAGAAATGGGAGGCCTGAGGGTGAAAGTGAATGACTTAGCTACCGGTAAGTCCATCCGTTGCTGAATAAGAATTTGCACCCCAGCCTCTCCCATCAAATCAAACATTTTAGTCACTCAGCTACCTGGCCTTTTGTTGACTGGACACAGACCATGCTTTCTCCCACCTGCAAGAATTAAAGGGACTCAGAGAGGGATTGCAGCTTGTGGTGTGTGGCGACACCAGTTTCAACTCTGGTAAACAGGTTATGTATTCTTTCAGAACCCTGTTGGAACTGATTTATGCCACCCAAGTACCCCAACACTTGTTTCCTAGACTGGAACCCCACTTCTCCCTCCAAGCAAGTGTGTAACGGTAAGAACTGTGTAACGAGGCCTATCCTGCAAGACAGCAACAAATCCCAAATAACTGCAGCGCCTTATTCGATAAAGAAAGGAACAACCACTTGTGCTATGTGACAAATTAAAGTTTTATTCCTGGTGTCAAAACATTGTACAGTGGAACCTTGGGTTGCGAACATAATCCATGTGGGAGACACATTTGCAACCTGCAGCGCCGTGTCTGTGCATGCGCAGGTCGTGATCCGGCACTTCTGCACATGCGCAAAGAGGGATTTAGTGCTTCTGCATATGCGCAAGCACCTGGAAGTAACCCGTTCCAGTACTTCCGGGTTTGGTGCGGTGCGCAACCCGAAATCGCATAACCTGAAGCGTCTGTAACCCGAGGTACCACTGTATATAGTTATGAAACATTTTTCTAGAGGTCTTGTAAAGGTAAAGGTAAAGGTACCCCTGCCCCTACGGGCCAGTCTTGACAGACTCTAGGGTTGTGCGCTCATCTCACTCTATAGGCCGGGAGCCAGCGCTGTCCGGAGACACTTCCGGGTCACGTGGCCAGCGTGACAAGCTGCATCTGGCGAGCCAGCGCAGCACACGGAACGCCGTTTACCTTCCCGCTAGTAAGCGGTCCTTATTTATCTACTTGCACCCGGGGGTGCTTTCGAACTGCTAGGTTGGCAGGCGCTTGGACCAAACGATGGGAGTGCACCCCGCCACGGGGATTCGAACTGCCGACCATGCGAACGGCAAGTCCTAGGCGCTGAGGTCTTACCCACAGCGCCACCCGCGTCCCCTTTCTAGAGGTCTTAGGAGGTTTCAAATTGTATGTGCTGCTCTGTGTTCAATGAATATCTAAAATGAAAATTGTAACTTTTCTCTGCAATTGTCACTTCTTTATGTAAGCTATGTTTCTTGGGAGGGTCAAGGCGTACTCTGTAGCCAATCTTCAATGGATTATCAGCAGCAGCTGTGAAATCTTGAAACTCTATTGTTAAATATCAGCCACCGGTCAGCCTTTCTTCCGTATGCTTGGGAAAAGAAAGGGTCAACGCGTTAACACAATCATAGACTGTATTTAACTTTTGGCATGCCCAGAGGGAACGATCTTCCCACACTCCACCTAACGTCCCCACCAATCTGCAAAGCCCCAGGCAACCCATGACTTACCTTTCTTAGGTGTGCATGATGTAGGGCTGACACGGGGGGGGGGGGCATGGGAAATGTAAGACCACCACCGAAGGGTTCTCACCTGCCTCTCACAGACACAGGGGGGACCCTGTTGCAACAGCACTTCCATAAAGATCAGATCTACTGACCGCCTTGCTTTGAATTCTTTGCTTCGAATCTCCCAACTGGCAAAGAGCTCTCAGAGATCTACCTGAGCTTCTTTGAGCTTGGGGAGAGCTCTGTTGGGTTCGATCTCTCTTCAGTTTTTGCATTCATCCGAAGAGAGGTGGCAGTGGAGTGGGGCAACTAACATTTAGACTATTTGTTTTAAATAAAGAAGATTTTTTTAAAATAAATTTAACAACAACAATGATATTTAATAGGTTATGTCATTGCAAGTGATGCCTCCGTTTAGTTGCATGGATTGTTTCAAGAAGTGCCAATTAGGTAGGCTTGGATTAAAACGTGAACAGAATAAAATCTCCACATCTGCATATGAGCTGGCTTATGTGATATAGAAAACAGATTACAGCAGCAAAAGTGTGTGGTGTGGTGTGTGTGTGTGTGTGTGTGTGTGTGTGTGTGTGTGTGGCCTGGACCCATCTATGCATTTTCTGATTTCAGTACTGCTGAATAGATGGCTTCTTGTCAGCTTCAGTACTGACAAGAATGGATGGCTTCTTTCTTAAACAGCTCAATCCATACCAAGTGCTTCAGATAACAATTGCAAGTTTAAATTACTGTTCATGGGCAAGCTATTTCTAAGGCCAAAACTCTGGCAGATATCCCCAGCACCACCCTCTGAAGGGGAGGTGAAAGTAGCGATGCTTGGGGGAAGATACCTTTGCTTGGTGAAGGAAAAGTCCAGTTTTCTTTTCTTTTCTTTTCTTTTTTACATAAATTCCCATCTGCATGCACATCAGCTCTAGTCAAAAGGACCACACGCTTTCAAACCAGTGGGGGAGATAAAGCAGTAGGGAATAGAAATTTGTGATATGTAGGACAATTATGCGGGTGGCGCTGTGGGTAAAAGCCTCAGCGCCTAGGGCTTGCCGATCGAAAGGTCGGCGGTTCGAATCCCTGCGGCGGGGTGCGCTCCCGTTGCTCAGTCCCAGCGCCTGCCAACCTAGCAGTTCGAAAGCACCCCCGGGTGCAAGTAGATAAATAGGGACCGCTTTCTAGCGGGAAGGTAAACAGCGTTCCGTGTGCAGCTCTGGCTCGCAGCGATGTCACGCTGGCCACGTGACCCGGAAGTGTCTTCGGACAACGCTGGCCCCCGGCCTCTTGAGTGAGATGGGCGCACAACCCCAGAGTCTGGCAAGACTGGCCCGTACGGGCAGGCGTACCTTTACCTTTTTAGGACAATTATGCATGGATGCAAATGCTCATCTAATAAGTGCTCAGGGCACTGGTGTGGTGACTGTACTCACAGTTATCTTATCAGCCAGTCCAACTAAAGTTAAAATAACTCTTAATGCAATATCTCTGTTGTAGTAGCAGTGTGTTCTGCAAGTCATGAAGGGCAGTAATGGATAATTCTTTCATTTATTATTGGGTTTTTTTGTGTGTTTTTTTACTTCCAGGGAGGTGCACTTGGGGTATTTATTTATTTTTGTCTCAGGTTTGAAACTAACCTAGCTAGTCTCAGTTATGATGATCCTTGACTTGGGAAGGGGGCTCCATTAGCTGTCCTGCCTCAGGCAGCAAAATGCCATAAGCTGGCCCTTCTTGCTGGTATGCCATTTAGCTGATCTAGTCACCACTCCACGGTCTTCCCAGCAGAAAAGTCGTCTGGAAAGTCCTGATCTGTACAAGATGGGCTTTACAAAAGCTGTCTTTTGTCATCTAACAAGAGACTTTGAAAGAGCCCATCCTGTCAAGTCAAAGCGCTGGTTAAAGTTTCAGCAGCTTCGCCATAGAAGCAAGTTCAATGATGCCTAGGAAACTAACATTATGTGATCGTTTGTTAATTAATTTTAAGTCCTGCTGGGTCTAGCTGTCATGATCCAGCACCCTCCTAGTGTTACATTTCCTGGCATTGTTGCACTGTTTTGCAAAATATTTAATCCATGTGGGTACAATATCTAGAAAGATTTGAATGTCAAATAGTAATAATGAGGCTGGCTCCAGACTGGCTGATCTTAGCTCCGACTTTTTCCAGGAAAGTTCTTCCCCACTGCCCTAATTATGCAAGAACTGGAACAGGGCATGAAAGCTACAAAAATGTGAACTTTTATGGTGAGCTAAATATTCCAGACTCTTACTGCACTCCCCCTTCCTTTCCCCCTAGCTTGGATTGCATCAGGCAAGTACTTTCATAGTACATTAAAGGTGGGGCATATAGTTGTCCCAAGATGCATCAAGACTCGATTAACCATGAAGCTTCGCATGCTAGGGAGCAGGGCCAGAGCCAAACTCCTGCGTGTGCCAGATTTGCTTTCTCTGCTGAGCTCCACAAAGTTCTTTGCAGCTCAGAAGATGGAAGTCATTCCTTTTATAGAGGAAAGCGTGGCAGCGACCATGTTCTTGGTGATGGGGTCACGTGGGCATTCTGTGTGGTGTGCACTGGGGCAGCTAGCAATTTTCAGCAGCTGTGTTAGCAGAACCCAGGTGTCAGGCTTCAGGAAATCCGATCCCTCCCACGGTGGCAGCCAAGAAGTAGGTAAACAAGAAGAGTTCTTACCAAGTCTTGTATTCAAGATACACAGAGAGAGACGTAGAAATGCCGTCTCTCTTAGATAATAGCATTGTTCCAAGTAAAGTCCCACCACCTCCGTCCTATTATATGTCATCCCTCCGTTGGCTGATCTGAGCTTTCTGCTTCTGAGCTTTTTGTTCTCCTACTCTCAGTGCCCCCCAAGTCAGGCATTCTCGCTAAAGGCACTGAGTCTGTCAGTTGTCTCTCTTCTTCTTCTTCTTCTTCTTCTTCTTCTTCTTCTTCTTCTTCTTCTTCTTCTTCTTCTTCTTCTTCCTCCTCCTCCTCCTCCTCCTCCTCCTCTCCCAATATTTCCCAGCTTCTCCCCTCTGCTCAGAGGCTATGACCTTCCCCAAACCACTGTTGTAAATCTATACTGTCTCTCTCTTCTCTGGCATGTTCAGGCTTTGGAGGCAGTCTCCACCATTCCTCCTCAGTCCAGTCCCTGACACCAGAGAAGATACCTTTCTCTGTCCAAAAACTAATGGAAGAAAGCGTGAGTAGGAAGTGACTTTCTCGACCCTCCTTCCCCTCCTTCCTTCCCCTTCTTCTGAGGGTCAGAGAACCCTCTGGAATGGGGTGAGGTGGGTCATGGCGCAGGTGACTGCAGAGGAGATTGGATTTGCTGACAATCAGGCAGAGGCATATTCTGGACACAGCATGCCATCGATTTGTAGAACAGCGTTATGATATTGGCAGATTTATTTTCAATTCCTTTCCCAGTGAACCCTTGCATGGAATTTGCCTTTTTTACAGCTGCCACAAACTAGGTCAACATCTTAAGAGGCTATAAAATGGATGCAGCTTACAAATGAAGGAGTTTCATGTTCATTGAAAAACAACTCAAGTAGGTGTGATATCTGGTTGTTTGTTGTTGTTTAGTCGTTTAGTCGTGTCCGACTCTTCGTGACCCCATGGACCAGAGCACGCCAGGCACTTCTGTCTTCCACTGCCTCCCGCAGTTTGGTCAAACTCATGCTGGTAGCTTCGAGAACACTGTCCAACCATCTCGTCCTCTGTTGTCCCCTTCTCCTTGTGCCCTCCATCTTTCCCAACATCAGGGTCTTTTCCAGGGAGTCTTCTCTTCTCAAGATGTGGCCAAAGTATTGGAGTCTCAGCTTCAGGATCTGTCCTTCCAGTGAGCACTCAGGGCTGATTTCCTTCAGAATGGAGAGGTTTGATCTTCTTGCAGTCCATGGGACTCTCAAGAGTCTCCTCCAGCACCATAATTCAAAAGCATCAATTCTTCGGCGATTAGCCTCCTTTATGGTCCAGCTCTCACTTCCATACATCACTACTGGGAAAACCATAGCTTTAACCATATGGATCTTTGTTGGCCAAGTGATGTCTCTACTTTTTATTCAACATTGATTGCAAATATGCTGAATATTTGCTATGTGACAGCAAAATAAGGCAATTTGTAGACTTTTCCTCCCACATGGACTACTTAACATAGCAAGCTTTTACTTGAGAATGGGTATGATATACATTAATATTCAGTCAGTTGCCTAGTTTAATTTATAAGCAGCCGAGCCTTTCTGAAGAGGTCTCTGTGCCTATAACTAGGCAAACGTTCTGGGATGGGACAGTAAATGTCAATCAAGCCTTTATTATTGTCACAAAGAAGACTGCCTCAGTGCCTGCCAGATCTAATGTTACATTCCAGCATCAAAGGCTGAATATCTTGGGCTATCAGAAAGAGTGGGAAAATGGGCTCTGCTGTTTACACGGGGAAAGAAGCGCAGTTGTTGGTCCTCCGGGGCTCAGAAATGCATTAGGAATGTGCATAATATGGTACTGGGGAATGAGTCATGGTGGAGGTCGGGATGGAAGAAACTAAATACTTTCAAAGAGTGGCTTTTAAAATTCATTGCATTTCCCATAAAGACTGATTTCCTGAACAGGAGCATTCTCAAAATAATAGGATTTCTTGAGGATGTTGCTGAGATACAGGCTGCCCCACATGTGGGCTATGGGGCTTTCAAACGATACTTAAATGGCTTTAGAGCACTACCAGTCTTCTCCAATTTTCTGATTCATAGATTGTCATGATGTTCATGAACAATGGAGCCAGGGTGGGCAAGAATACTGATTCAGTAGATTTCTCTATCCAAAGATTTATATGCAATCACCCAGATACCGATGTTGTCACCATTGTTGTCTCTGATCTATTACAGTGGTACTTTGGGTTACAGATGCTTCAGGTTACAGACTCCGCTAACCCAGAAATAGTACCTCAGGTTAAGAACTTTGCTTCAGGATGAGACCAGAAATTGTGTGGTGGCAGCGGGAGGCCCCATTAGATAAAGTGGTACCTCAGGTTAAGAACAGTTTCAGGTTAAGAATGGACCTCCAGAACGAATTAAGTTCTTAACCTGAGGTACCACTGTATAAAGATCAGTGATGCATTCAAATATATTGATGCCACATCTAGTTTGGTCCTCCTGAGTCTACACAGCTTTTCACCTATCCATACATGTGCTCCAGTCAAATGTGGATCATTGCAAGGCCTCACCTTCTGCTCTGCTGAAAAACCAGCTTTATCAGACTCCTCCCTCAACTTTATCTAACAGTGGTGGCATAGTGTGGGTTGCCAGCGCCCGTGACCGTGCAGAGGGATGGGAAGGAAGGAGGGAAATGGGTGGAGTATGCATGCCCATTCAACTGCCTAATGACATCAGCATCGCCCAGGAGATTGTAGCTGCAGAGATAAGAAAAGACAAGTTGTTCTGTTGTCTGGAGAGGTCACATTCTGGTTCACATGGAGAAGCCATTTTCAGTGGAGCCCAGTGACCCAGAGGCAGCACTGGGTGTTGAAATTTTGTGCCTATATATATATATATATATATAAATATTTATTCAAGTTTTTAAACATTATCACCAAACACATATAAACCCATCCCCAAAATACAATAAACAAAGAAAAACACACAAAAAAGAAAAACATACAACATCAAAATCAAATCCTTAATATCCATACTTTCTTCACCTTTTTAGACTTCCTCACGTCTCTCATTTCTGCATTCCAAATTTATAAAGTTCTAAACAGCAAATTATCACCTTGTTTCAATTCTTATTTTGTATTTTTCCAATATTATGTCTCTAGTTTTAAATACATTAACCAAAAGCTTGAATATTTAATTTAGGCATAATATTAACTCAAAATTTGACTTTTTCTCAAATTTCACCTATTCTCAAATTCCTTTCAACTAGCTTACTGATGCCACATTTATTTTTATTCTTGCATCTTTCTTAACACTCATACAATTTACAATATTTTTGTAGGTAGTCCTTGAATTTCTTCCAATCCTCTTCCACTGCTTCTTCTCCCAGGTCGCGGATTCTGCCAGTCATTTCTGCTAATTCCATATAGTCTATCAGTTGCGTCTGCCATTCTTCCAGCGTGGGCAAATCTTGGGTTTTCCAATGTTTAGCTATAAGTATCCTTGCTGCTGTTGTTGAAATTTTGTGCCCCTATAGCAGAGGAAGAGGTGGGACTGCAGAGTTTCTTCATTGGCTCAGCTGAAAGTTCAGCAACTCTGGGATTCTCCTCTCCTTTAAATATTTGCATTCCAGCTGGTCATTACAAGAACTCTGTCACCAAGTGCCTGAGTTTGCCTTTCCCCCCTCCTCCTTCCCAATCACTTTTCCTTTTGTGGCATGTTTTGAAGATTGTAGGCCTGAGGACAGGGAATGTATTATTTCTGATATTTGGAAGCACTTTTGGACGCTGAAGAAGGGAGTCAACAACAACAACAACTTTAAACAAATAAAAGAATTAATTTCAACTCAGCAGCAATATAGCCTGAACTAGTAATGCAGACCAGGGGACGCGGGTGGCGCTGTGGGTAAAAGCCTCAGCGCCTAGGGCTTGCCGATCGAAAGGTTGGCGGTTCGAATCCCCGCGGCGGGATGCGCTCCCGTTGTTCGGTCCCAGCGCCTGCCAACCTAGCAGTTCGAAAGCACCCCCGGGTGCAAGTAGATAAATAGGGACTGCTTACTAGCGGGAAGGTAAACGGCGTTTCTGTGTGCGGCTCTGGCTCGCCAGAGCAGCGATGTCACGCTGGCCACGTGACCCGGAAGTGTCTGCGGACAGCGCTGGCCCCTGGCCTCTTGAGTGAGATGGGCGCACAACCCCAGAGTCTGTCAAGACTGGCCTGTACGGGCAGGGGTACCTTTACCTTTACCTTTTAGTAATGCAGACCAGCACTCACATTACTCCTAATCCTATTTATATAGAAGAAATATGAATTAGCACCAATGCAGTTGGTACACAGGCCACATTCACACCATAGGTTAAAGCACTATGATGCCTCACGGAGCTACAATTCCCAGGGAGACCCCACTGAGAACTGGGGTCTCCTAACAACTCTCACCATCTTCAACAAACTACAGCTCCCAGAATTCTTTGGTGGAAGCCATGGCTCTTTAAAGTGGTATCATAACACTTTAAAGGTATGATGTACATGTGGTCACAACAAGGAATAGACCTATTTTAGTCTTAATCAATGCCATATTTTGAAAATACCATATTTTGTAGATTATTTTGAGAAGCACACAAGGTCTCTCCTTTTTAGGCCTCTTCAGAAATTTAAAATGCATGAGTTTCTTTGTGACAAGCTGTGATTAATAATGCACTTTCATGGATGTTCTGAGTACATTGAGCAAGCGGAGAAGGGGGTGGGGAGAACCTGAAAAAGAATTCTTGGATTGACTTCAAGAAGTTTATCCCTTTGGCAAAAAACAACACACACCCTTTCCAAAAGGAGAAATGTAAAAGCAAATATTAGCCTTCCAATAAACCTTTCTCTCGTTTCAAATACAAATGCATGTTTAACCGTAGAAAAATATTTTTTCATTTCCCTTTCGAGGCTTCACTTTGAATGTTTATCCAAAACAATATTGAAAAGGGCGCCATGACCTTCTCTTTCTTATTGCAACATAATCAGGTGCCTCCCTTTCTGCTAACAGAAGACAGAGACAGACGCTTGCCCTTCTTCGTGCTCACCCGGGACACGATAGCGTTATTTAAAGTCTAAGGACTTCTTTAAATTGGCTGTTGTATTTCACTGGCTAACCAAGTTACCAAATTCATCACAGGCCTAAAACATAGGCCTGCTGGCACCAATTACACTTTCCAATATAGAAAGACTTTTCCTAGCTCAGTACAACTTTTCTCTTTATGCCATTTAAAGTCCAACCAAATCCCATTATTCATTATTTTTTAAAGTGCACATGTGAACCAATTACAGGCGACTCCCTTCTTACATGAGTTATGTTCCAAGCACATAAGTGAAATGACCTAAATTGGGGTGCACCCTCTAAAACCTCTTTAAATGCCCTCTCTGCCACTCTCTCTTCAATACATACCAAAAGTACTGTATCAGAAAATAGCCACAACTAGAATTGAAGCTCTGGAGTCGGCAGGAGGCTGAAGGACACTTGGAAAGCAGCAGCTGCTGCTGCGCTATCCCGGACTTCAGCTGTTAGGTGGGGAGGCTGAGCAGCATTAAACAAAGCCCCACTGCACCTCTGGTCTCTTCAGGACTTCCTCCATCCTCACTGATGTCCTCTTTGGGCTCCAGGAAGGGTCTCCTCACGAGCCACAAGGACTCTCCAGCTTTCTCCCACCATTTCCGTGTATGAATTGAAGTACCGTATTTTTCGCCCTATAGGACGCACCGTCCCATAAGGCGCACCTAGTTTTGGGGGGGGGAATAAAGGGGGGGAATTATTTTTCCCCCAGGCCGAGCTTCCCCCGACCCCAGCCCCCAAACAGGCAGCTCTCTGCAAGCCGTGGGAGCCCAGCGCTGGCTCCCGCTGCTTGCGGAGAGGTCCGCGAAGCCTGGACGCGCTGAGCTCGGCGCGCGCAGGCTTCAGCATGCAGGCAACTCTCCGCAAGCAGCGGGAGCGCTCCCGCTGCTTGTGGAGAGGTCCACGAAGCCTGGCGAGCAGAGGGGTCGGTGCGCACCGACCCCTCTCACTCTCCAGGCTTCAGCAAAAGCCTGCATTCGCCCCATAGGACGCACACACATTTTCCCTTCATTATTTTTTTTAAGATATTTATTGAGATTTTAGACAATAAAACAAACTTCACAATCAAAACCAAAAAGAAGAAAGAAAAAAAGAACATTATTACAATCAAATAAAAACAGAAAAATGCAATACAAAACATAAAAGAGTAGAAGATAAGAGACATGAAAAAGACATAAAAATCCAGTTTCTTATTTATTGTTTCCATAACCCTCTTTCCTGACTTCCTCACATCTCCCTTTTCTGTGTTCCCTTTTACACAATCATATTCAGCAGTGTCTTACCCTTTTTCAAATCATATTCTGTTATACATTTCAACTATTATGTCTCCAATTTTTCCCTTTATATCATTTTGTTTAAATTTGACATAATGTTATTCTAGCTTTTTCACCCTTATTCTTATAAAACATTTTTTACATATTCCTTTCAACTATGTCACTAATGCCATATTGTCTTTATATCCTGCATCGTTTTAGCATTCAAACATTTTACAATGTTTTTGCAGGTAGTCTTTAAATTTCTTCCAATCCTCTTCCACTAGCTCTTCTCCCAGGTCTCGGATTCTGCCAGTCATTTCTGCCAATTCCATGTAGTCTATCACTTGCATCTGCCATTCTTCCAGGGTGGGCAAATCTTGTGTCTTCCAGTGCTTCGCGATAAGTATTCTTGCTGCTGTTGTTGCGTACATAAAGAAAGTTCTATCCTTCTTTGGCGCCATTTGGCCGACAATGCCCAAGAGGAAGGCCTCTGGTTTCTTAGGATTTCCCCTTCATTTTTGGAGTGGGGAAAGTGCGTCCTATAGGGCGAAAAATACGGTAGTTAATTATTTCCCAGCGCTGTGCATATACGCAGTCATGCTCACATAGACCTCCCATAAGTGATGAGGGGATGCCTGTAATCATTTCCAATGCACCCCAACATCCTTTAAGCCATGGCAGGCTCCCCCTACTGTCAGCTCCCAGCCTGTGCTACTTAAATCCATCCATTTCTGATCTGGACCATTGCTTCAGTGGCTACTTACGCATCACCAGGAAAGAGAAAACACTCCTTGAAAAGGAAGGCACAGGTTTGCATAAAATGTACATATGCTAACTTACATGTGTAGATGCACATTTAAAATATAAGTGCTATAAGTCCTATACTTCATCTCTCCAGAGTGAGATGGGCATGATGGAAAAGGACTTTCATCCATTTTGTGTTGGGGTTTTGGCTGTAAAATTGTCACTTCTAACTTTACAGGTCCTTGTGCACAGGAGGGCCTGATGTTCACAGGAAGGTCTGAAGGTTTTTTTTTAAAAAAGGATGTTTTTCTCAGAATGCTTCACACAGAAGGGTCAAGGGTTTATCTCAGGAATGTGAGAAACTACCCTCCCCTGCTGACTGGGTAAAGGGTTGGTAGGGGAGAAAAATTAGTATATATCAGGAGGTAGAAAACAGGATTGTTAGGTGGAAGGTTCTGGAATTGGAAACCTAAAGAGGAGAGGGAGAGAGAATGAAAGAATGAACGAACACAGAAGGAACAAGGAGGGAACTATGAAGGGACTTGGAAGCTGCACTGAGGGAAGCAAATTGATAAGCATTGGCTTGGTTAGAGAAACAGTCTGGAATAAGAATACAGTGGTACCTCGGGTTACAGACACTTCAGGTTACAAACACTTCAGGTTACAGACTGCTAACTCAGAAATAGTACCTCGGGTTAAGAACTTTACCTCAGGATGAGAACAGAAATAGCGCGGCGGCAGCTGGAGGCCCCATTAGCTAAAGTGGTACCTCAGGTTAAGAACAGTTTCAGGTTAAGAACGGACCTCCAGAACGAATCAAGTGCTTAACCCGAGGTACCACTGTAGCTGAGTGTGTTTATATTAATTTAGTTTTTTTATTTACTTCTATGGGTAACTATTCAAATGGTAAAATTAGTTGTTGTGTTTCTTTCCAAATTAGTTTTCTCAAAAAATGTTTGCCTTGATGCCTTGCCCTTCACCCCATGCACAGCAGTTAACAGAACGGTTTGCTTGACTGTTTGCCTGGCCGCTCTTCCCTCGCATAGTTCAGTCTTCCACAGGTGGGGACAACTGTGGCCAGGTGATCTATGTGCTTGCTCAGACCACTGTCTAGGGCAGGCACCCCAAACTCGGCCTTCCAGCTATTTTGGGACTACAACTCCCATCATCCCTAGCTAACAGGACCAGTGGTCAGGGATGATGGGAATTGTAGTCCCAAAACAGCTGGAAGACTGAGTTTGGGGGTGCCTGGTCTAGGGGCCACCTGCTGGTGAGCAACTTCAGACCCTTTGTTGTTTAGTCGTTTAGTCGTGTCCGACTCTTTGTGACCCCCTGGACCAGAGCACGCCAGGCACTCCTGTCTTCCACTGCCTCCCGCAATTTGGTCAAACTCATGCTGGTAGCTTCGAGAACACTATCCAACCATCTCGTCCTTTGTCGTCCCCTTCTCCTTGTGCCCTCCATCTTTCCCAACATCAGGGTCTTTTCCAGGGAGTCTTCTCTTCTCATGAGGTGGCCAAAGTATTGGAGCCTCAGCTTCAGGATCTGTCCTTCCAGTGAGCACTCAGGGCTGATTTCCTTAAGAATGGAGAGGTTTGATCTTCTTGCAGTCCATGGGACTCTCAAGAGTCTCCTCCAGCACCAGAATTCAAAAGCATCAATTCTTTGGCGATCAGCCTTCTTTATGGTCCAGCTCTCACTTCCATACTAGTTTACCATTAACTTGGGCATAGACCAGGCAGCCTTTCAATCTGTGAGTGCCTTTGAATAGAGGATGGTCCCTAGCAATTGCTCCAATTGCCTCTGCTAAGGCCAAACCTATAAGAAGGGTGCTTTCCAAGAAAATAGCCTTAATGATTTTTCTTCTTCTTTTCTAAGAGCTGCTTAGCTACCTCGCTCAAATTCATCATATAAAATAAATCAAAGAGAGTCTTTAACAGTGATTCATCAAACACAAAGGAAATTTATAAAAGAAAAAAAAGGGGTGGGGGACCAAAATGTCAAAACGTGCTAAAAAGCCCTTTGGCAACAGACAGGCCAGCAGTGGCTAAGTGGAAACAAAACAAGTTTTAATATTAAAAATCAAATAAAAAACAAACTGAAAAGCCTTGAGGAAATACGAAGGAATGAAAAAGGGGCACAGAAGAATAAAGGAATATATACTCCTCTATCTATTATTTTTTTAGTAAAAGATTTAATGTATGGATTGGCAAACTAATGTTCAAAACACACACACACAATACTACTAGCAGATCTGAATTGGTTCAAATGTTTTATTTAGAATTCAGAGCAGTTTCTTATTGCTCCTCTTCTACCACCCTGCGGTTACCTTAGTAAGATAGTTTTACTCAGATTGGTTCAAAAATGTGTGCTGATTTTGTTGTCGGTAAATTAGCATCGCTCCTTAAAATAAATGCCTTAATTAGACTGAGAGCCTAGACTCTGAAAATGCTATCCCCAGGGACTGTTTTGAGGTTTACTTGAGATGCAACACTTTTAAAAAGTGGGTGTGAACCTATAAAAGTACTTTTTGAGTAATGCCACATCTGAGAGAAGCAAACTCTGGAGAGATCTGGACGGGAAACATTGGAAATCCAAAGAAAACCTCCACAAAACAAACATTAGATTTATAAGAATATTTTAATCTCTCCTTTTCTTGTTATTTAATAAAGTTGAGAACATAATGCTATTTTATGAAGTTTTCTTTCTCAATACTATCGTTTATTGCTTTTCTTTTCATTTTCGCAAAAAAAAAAAAGCGCTTTATAGTACTGCCAATAACGAAGGAATATTATACCCTGGAATCTGTTACTTTTTCTCCCCAGTGAACATTAGACAGGAACATTTGGCAAGAGTGTGTCAAAATAACAAGTCACAATAGCATGAGTCAATTCCAGAGAATTCCACACTTTCTCTCTCTGTTCCTCTCTGGTCACACACACACAGATCCACGCACATATTCTCTCAAAGTGATCTTAGTTCAACAAAACAGCCCCCCCCCCCCATCATCTGGTTAGAATTTCTATGCCAGTTCATTTGCAGGCAGCCCTTCCATTTCCTCTTCATATGTTCTGAAAAACCACAGGGAGGACACATTCGTTATTTTGTAGGAATCAGGAATGAGATGCAATTATGGGAGGCCTCAGCACAAGACTGATAACATCTCCTTCCTGCCAGCCAGCAGAGAGGGCAGCCTGTCTGGACCTCAAGGCAGCGGATCAGATTGGAGCTGGAGCTTTCAAAAAAGAGTCTTCACAGCCCAACTGTCCCTGCTTGCTTGTTGACTTAGAACAAAATCATTGTGTCCCTTGGTTATTCTAAGGTCTGCAAAAGCAAATGCTGGCATAGCAATGACGATGTTCGAATGCTCACGTTTGAGTGAATTTTGTGCCTGCTTTTTAGATGCTCCCAGAATCTTCCACCCTGTTGCTGAGGCTTGCAGTTTCAATATAGCTGTGGGTGTTGGGTTGCCGTTTCTGCGTTTTGACATTTGAATGCAATTTACGTCTGTTGTGTGGAGTATTTTCCATGTGAGCGCAACTAGAAAACTGCAATTCTCTAGCAACAGTTCAATAAATAGTATGCACTCTTGTGTTTCGTTGAAATCAATGTGACATGTTCATGCATAAGTCTGTGCTGGATTGTGACCTGTGTATTTTGGCCCAATCAATTTTGAGTTTCGTTCCAGGGCTGGTAGCCAGGAGTAACATAGCATGCGGGCACCAGAGTGATTATAATATTATTGTTCGGCTTTCAGAAGAACATTTCCCCCCTCTGAGTTTGCTTTACATTTTACACTAGATTTTTCTTAGTAAAATAAAAACAAATGACACTGCCTATTCCATCTGTTTTCTTCTTCTCTTAATGGTTTGGTATTACAGAGAATTGGACAGATTGGAGGATAGGGGCAGCCTAGAGATTACCATTAATTACGTTAAAGACCATGCAAAATAGAACTGGCTTGTGCTGGAGGTTTTCTTTTCTAAGAAATGATTGATAGAGATTAAAAACTGCCTTGTTTTTTTTTCTAGGGTTGAAGCAATGAGCCACCAATGCCAAGGAATCCCATGGTCTCTTAAAGCTGAGAAAGAGTCTTTTTGGCAACATGGAAACATCTACTGCCATTGGTCAATCTAGCCTCGTATTATTTACACTGACTGGCACCAGCTCTCTGGGGTTTCAACATCATCCTCATCATTTTTAATTTGTATACCACCTTTCTATCTTACAATACTCAAGGCGGTTTACAAGCTGAAGTAACAAAAAATGTACATCTTATAACAATCTAATGCAATACAAAAAATAGGCAGCCTACATCAAAAAAGTAACATTCAACAGTCAATTAGAATAGTATAAAATAATAATACCAACATATAAAAGTTAAACAGAAATCCACTCAACAGTTACAATAATATCTAAACTATAATCAATAAAACAACAGCAAGCCACAGTACATAAAACAATACAATGCACATTGAGAAGCAGAGAGTAGAGCAAGGCAGGTGGAAGGAGGCCTTGCCTGATGGAGTCTCTCCCCTCACAGTTCTTCCTCCAGGAACAGTTTCCTTATGAGGACTCCTAGGGCCGGAGGGTGGGGCAAGGCAGGTGGAAGGAGGCCATGACTGATGGAGTCTCGCCCCTCACAGTTTCAGACCAAGATCTCTCCCAACCCTACCTGGAGGTGCCAGGAATTGAACCTGTGACTTTCTACATGGAAGGCAGATGCTATGGCCCTTCCCTAAAAGAACGAAAAGAGTGCCGCCATGCTACTTCATTGCACCAACCTTGATGCTGCTTTGGCTATCCAACCTGAACTGAGTGAGTGAGGTAGCTGGAATGCCTCACTACCAAGGGCGAAGGAGAGATGTGCTAGCCCTCCCCCCAGCTCATTTGATGCGTATGCTATATACCAGGGGTGAGGAAATCTGTGGGCCCACCCCTGACTCTTGGCCATCCTTGCTGAGTTATGGTACAACAACAACATCTGGTGGCTCACTGGTTCTCCATCCTCTGTATGTGCGCATCATCAGGAGAACATTTGTATTTTCCCTTTTGATACAACTGGAAGAGCGAAAATATTTTGGAGGATGTGTCTGTACATATAAATTCCATCCTTAGGGGCAGTCTACACATTAAGTTAAATGTGCTGCTTGCAGGGGCAATTTCCCCTCTTTATTCCCAGATACAACTGCAGAGGCAAGGATGTTTAACCCTTCCATGCTACAATCACAGCACAAATCGTTCTCTCTGCATATCCTGCAGTGCCAATGTTAATCTGTGCTCCTGCACCTAGAATTGAAGGCAGGGAATCCCTTGATATCACAAGGGAGTCGTTTAGCACAGTGTGTAGCTAGGCTCCAAGTGAAACATGAAAGGCTGCTCTAAATTAATTTGTAAACTAGAGGCTACCATTGATTTCAGTTGAATTTTGATGTTTTTCTCCTCAAGAAGGAATTAATTTTATCATCCTGAAATCATTATCTCTAGGGCAGAGGTAACCATAATGATCTTGGGATGTTTTCCACCATGGTAACCTAAATACCATCTGTTTGCCAGACGTTTCAATGCATTTTCTTTCCACATGTTTAGAGATTTAAACTGCCCTTTTAGAAAAGGGGGGGGGGAGGGGAGAAGCATGCTTAATGGGAAAATTTAGTAAAGTGCAACTTAAATAACTAAATTGGGCATGACGGGGAAGAATGCATAGTTGTGAGATTAGTCACCTTTTGAAGAAAGGATTGGTGAGTTTGCATCCTTTAAAGACTTAGTGAGGCCTGCTGCTCTAAACTCATTACACGCCACCATAAATTATAAGAGCCTTCCAAACATGCCAGGGCCAAAGAAGTGGGACACTTTTGCAGTGGAAAGAAAGAATGTGGCAAGCGGTGGCAAGTTTTGGGTGGGAAGAACAGGAGAGGGGAAAGGTGTGTAAGTGACAAGTAGAGGAAATAAAATCAGATGGGAAAGATTCCTTGGGCTCCAAGAAGTAAATAAGAAAACAGAGATAAGGGAGACTGGAAAGCAAACTTCCACAATCTTCTGGACAGGAGGCTAGAATTTTTGTGTGTGCAGATCTGCAGTAACATTAAATACAATTGAGAAGTATCATTCATTGGCTGAGGACAGGAAACACATTTTTAATTCCATTTTACCAAGAATTGAACTTAAAGGAAAGTGGCCTGTTGTTTTCTTGTAACTTAAAAAAAAGAAAGCAGAGGTTTGAGCCTGAATCACCCTCATTATTGGTTTTAAAAAGTGCATTTTTACTCAGGCCTCGATCCACCCTAAAGCGCACTCTTTGTGTGGTCAGTGTTATGCAGAATAGCTAATAATCAAAAGGATTCACCAGGAATAATTTTATCTCCTCAGGTGGCCCCACTGCAGCCGTAGCCTTCAGAAAAGCCAATAATCTAAAGGCACCAACTGTTCCACTCAGGTGGACTTATTCCACCTCAGAATGCCATCTGAATTTGATCTTGCTCAGTCCTATGCAGCTTGACTGGCAAATGACTAGAACAGCAGCAGACTGACCATTTCTCTTAAGGAGGCTGCCTAGATATCTTGCTTTCAAGCAAAGCAGATGAGGCACATGAAAAAACACCTCCCCTGATTTCTCTTGAACATTTATTTATAAGAAAACAAATTGCTACATCGTTAGGCAAAAGAGTTTCTCAGCCACCTGTCTGTACTTCCATGGTGGTATCATGGTGCCATCTTAAAAATCTGGATCAACATGACGCTTTGGCATTAGATATTTGCCAGGTTTAATGCTGGACACCATGGACTGTGATTGAACTTCTGCTTCACTTGACTCTACTACTAGCATCATTGCATGGATGCTATTTGTCTGCAAGTAACCATTCAGGCTTGTATAAACACACCTTCTTACTTGGTGTGCTGGAAAAGAGCAATGTGTGTTATAACAGCTGGCGTTCCACTGTTTAGCAAGTAAACATTATGTCCAGGGGTTAAAGTGGATTGGAATAACTCCAGCTCAAAGCTACTGTCTACACAGCTACTGTATGAGAAACCCCTCCCCTTGTAATTCCCCTTCCTGTTCCCTAGTTTGGAGCATGCAACACACACTTGAAAACAGTGTTGCAAGGTTTTGTTCTCTCTTGGGGGGAACGGTGTAGCTCCATTATACATCAGTTAGCCTTTAAATTACCCACATATGTGAAGTGTATATATCATAGCATTTTGTCCTGTGTCAATCCCATCTATATTTTAAATACCAAATTCTATATGATCTTGTAAAAAGGTGATCTGGAAACTGAAGTTGTGTCCAGTTCCTTAGGGATCATTCAGGTGCAGATTTCCGGTGCTTCTGGTTCAGTGTTGATGTGTGTGTGTGTGTGTGTGTGTGTGTGTGTGTGTGTGTGTGTGTTCTGGGACACCTAGGCAGACTTTGCAAGAAAACAGCTGCAGGGGTTGCCCAGGTAGTGAGCAGCAAAGATGATCAGAGTCTGGTCTAAAGCATCTGCTGTGAGTTGATCCAATACAAAGAACCACCTATGTTTCCACCAAAACTGTGCTGGATTGGCGAAGCAGTTTCAGAGTCTTCCTGGCACTAAGGGGAAGAAGCAGGGGAGCAAGTCTGGTGGTGTAATAAACAAAATCTGCCCTTATTCCCTTATGGCATACACAAGAGCACTTGTGGAGTCCTTTGCAGGTTCTCCATCAGTAGGAGAAAATAATAGAGGCCAATCAGAGAATATTGAGAAGCAAAGCAGCTAGTAAACTTGATCTTTATTCAACTATTGCAACAGGGTGCCCCTTCACAGGCAGGAGAAAAGAGGAGGAACCCCTAACAAAAGCGTGCCTGCCCTTATATAGACATTTAAAATTGTCCACCCTCGAGTCCAAGACCACCCCCCAGAAGCATCATACATACATCACAGAAGGGGTGTAGCCCAAGACACCCCCCAGATATATCATACCTACATCACAGAAAAGGCGGTCTACAACAGAAATCTGAGTGCATTGTTTATTTCCTGCCTGGCAGGTTACCTGTTTAATGGTCACTTGATTGGATTACCTGGGGAGTCTGGCCATCCTTTTGTAATGATAAATACTTAGCTCCTGAGCCAGGTCACAGGCTCACACCCTATTCATATCTTAAATGTGCCCTTAAGACAGGATCTGTGAGGAAAGAGACAATGGGGAGGTTTTCCACTTTGACCTTGCAGAGAAATATTTGAGGTCAATTTGTTCAGGACCTTTTTTCTGTGGGGTTTCAGAAATGTGATTTATATATTTATTTATTTATGTATGTGTTTGCTTGGTACATTTATGAGCATTTATTATATATCTAAGACCTTAAAATTCTTATAACAGCGGCTAGAAACTTCTGTGAAGCAATGGGAAAGGGAACTAAGATGTGATGACAATATAGAAGGCAGCATTGTGGCTCTATAATCTCTTTATATACCATAACCACTGACTGCCAATTAACTCAATATACAAATTTACTGTGCTCAGAACTAAGACCATAATTCTCCCTCAGGTCTTCCACATAACTACTGTGAATGATTTTTTAAAAAAACAACTCACTGCTTAAACACATGCACAAAGGGAGAATAAACCCACAAGATTACAGGTAATCAGGTTTTCTTCTACAATTTTGTCATCATGTGTTTAAAGCTCATTATCTAGAACAGGTTATGGTATAAAAAGATTAGGATGCAGGCACCCACCTCTGTAATTTTCAAGTCATCTGTTATGTGCATTCAGCAAGCAGTGCCATTCCTGTGAATAACTTATTGCAAATAAAATACAGCCGTACAAATAGGTTGTCAAATTGTGAATTAAAGTGCAGCATGGGGAGGGGGGAGAGCAAAGATAGAGACAGGTGAAACACAGGGAAGGAGGGAAGGAGGGAGAAGAGCTGATATTGCCATCAAATTCCCAAGAATTAGTTTGAAGAGAGCAAGAAAAACAAAAGGTGAGAAAAGGAAAATGGGGGGAAAGGAGTCCAAAGAAAACAAGGAGAAGTCACTATTACAAAATTAAAGATCAAGAAGAATGTTTTCTGCTCTTCTCTTCCACCTGGGCCATCAAGTAGGATGGAAGAATCTGACAATTTTGATGTCTCTCAGTTTCTCATTTTTCAAGTCTTAAGTTCACTTTGCTCCATTTTTACCTCAAGTTATGAATTTTTTTTTGGGGGGGGGGAATAAACACTGCATGGAAATTCACATGCATTTTCATGCACATTTGTTCCAATAAAACATTTTCTTCAGCCACAGTTTGTTCATTTAAAAAATGTCCCTCCCCCTCACACCAGGTCTGTTCAACATGGTTTTACACATAAATATTTAGGAACCCAACCCCAACCCCTGATCTTGTCATTTGGAGACCCACCCACCCCAATTGTTATAAGCAAAGCAGGATGAGAAGTCAAAGCTGGATCGAAAGAGCACTTTTAGAGATCTTTCTTACAGAAATGACAACACTGGAAAGAAACCAGAAACCCTTTTTCAAAACAGATTTTCCTCCAGGTGGTTTTTTCTTCTTCCTCCTCTTGTGCTGTCCTTTCAGAATCTGTTATCTCACACTTGGTTCACTTGTTTACAGCAGCCGAGACTTTAACAACAGCTTTGGTTTATCACTTTTGCCTAACTTGGCAAATGAATGCTCTGCAGTTCTCCACTCCATAAAGCAGATGTTTAAAATCCTTCGGCAATGTCAAGACACTTTTGCATGACCTAAGCGCACGATGCAAATTTGCCTTGAAAAATTATCCTTCCCATTCTTCTTTTCATTTTCCTCTACTTTTACTTTGCACTGGTCAGGAGGTTTCATATATAATACGGAACAGATGGATGATGCAATATTTTCACACTTAAAAAGAACATGGAAAGTTCTTTTTCCAGTGCAGAATTGCTTGCATTCTTTATCCTAATAATGCCATCTGACTCACCGTGGATCACATTTCCCCACATCCATCATAGCCAAATAATGCATTGTCTAGGGGCCGCAATACTCTTAGCTTGCCCATCCATGACTGACATTCAGCACATTGTTCTCAGAGTAGACTATAAAGGTTGACAGAAGGTAAATTCTAGACCAGGAGATCAGGCTACAAAACCCTTTTGTGTGTTGTCTTTCCTCAACCCCTTCCAGCATCTCTGTAGCCTCTCTTGGTGCTTAGAGTACTTTCAAGTGCAAGCATGCAGGGTATCACTTTTCTAAAAATTCTGGCCTGCAACCATACACATTCAGCTCTCAGTAAAAAGATATGCCAGCAGAGGAAGCCAAACACAACAGTGAATATGTTTTTTTCAAAGAAAAACCTTTTGCAATATGAGCTTGTATTACCACTGATGTCAAAGCTAGCACATTGCTAATCTAATAAAAATGCACTGTAATTTATCAGCGTGCCTGCCCTGCTTTTGCCACTATTTCATTTAGTCATGTGAAATCTGTACATTTGAATTTTCCTTAAAATGTAATCTAAATGAAGTTGTAATGACCAAGCCTCAAGATGTTTGGGGTCTGAATAGGCTCTTGGAAGCCTAATCCTGACTTAACCTCCCCCCAAAAAACTTCTTTAATCCTTTTCCTGGTGAGTCTGCAAGAGGAACACACGTAAATATGTATCAGCTGATATTCCACCTCAGGTAAAGCATCTCATGTTGCCATCTGATCTTGTACTGGAAAGAAAAATGCTAAGGAATTTTGAAGGCACCTCACCTGAGGGAACTGCCCAGGTAAGGTGCAGAACCTTACTCTCTGTACCACTACTATGGAACAGCTCACCAGTTCTTTGTTTAAGCACAATGGACACAGATGGCCAGGGAATCATATCACAACTATTACCACAGCGGGGATCAGGGGCTACTAAAGCTCAGTGGCGATTCACTTGAACTATAATGCTGCTCCCATACCATACTCCATGCTCCCATATTCCAAGTGTCCCCATTTTCCAGGCACAGCCTCCTCCCTTGGGCAGCTGACAGCAGCTGCTGGAGGGCAGACCAGGAAGAAGAGAGGCTAACACCACTGAGACCCAACTCTGTGTGTCACGCTGGCTCTGAGGGGTAGGCAGAGGGCAGGGCCAGAAAGGCAGAGCTGAGTGGAGTGCAAGGAGTCTTGATTTTTTTATATTTTAAAAAATGCTTTGTGTGTCCGCATGTCAGGGGCTGGACTGGTGGCAACCCCCTGTGGCGATCACACAGGGTCCCCGGACGTTTCACCATCTATTGATCCCTGTGCCACCACTTTATTTCTCGCTGCCCCCACCCAGGCCCTACCTGGTACAATACTGAGTCCAGTCAGGGTTAAATTGGAACATAAGCTTCAGTTTATTTATTGCAGTTTAACAAGCGTGTGGTTTCATAAACAGTATCGGTCCATTACAATCATGGGGTGCCTATCCAGACCTATAACTTCCGCTACCTGCTCTCACTCACTAAACCACCTCTCCGATATTTACTTGTCTTCCTAGCTCCTGTTCCTGACTCAGCTTATTTCACTAGACTAAGTCAACCTACCCACAGACTCTGTCCCAATTCACTCCCACTCCAACCAACCACCCAACTCCCAATGAACTCCTCCCTTTGCCCCTCCCAGAGCTGGTTTTATAGTCCCTCTGACTCCACCCCCTGGGTCCTGATTGGGTAACCTGTTTAACTATTTCACCTCCAGCACTCTCATATGTTAACGTCACACACCCCTCCCTTCCTGCACCTTCCCATGAAGAGGAGGAAAGTATAGATTTAGAACAGTGGGTTGCAGAAGGTCATAGTTCAGAGGCTGCAGAGGGGAGAAGCTGGGAAAGAAGGAAGAAGAAGCACCATGGGAGAGACAGCTAACAGACTCAGTGTTTCTTGAAAGCATTCCTGAGCCACCCCCTCCCAGGACCCAGCATGCATTGAGAGTAGGAGAATAGAAAGCTCAGAGGCAGAAAGCACAGATCTGCCAGTGCAGAGGTGGCGTAGAATAGGAGGGACTGGGGGGGTGTGGGACTTTACTTGGAGCAACGCCATTATCTAAGAGAGATTGCATTCCTTCGTCTCTCTCTGTGAATGCTGAATAAACTACTTGGTAAGAACTCTTGTTTTTTTGCTTCTTGGCATCCCACCGTGGGAGGGATAGGCTCCCCTGAAGCCTTGACACCATGTCTAATCTTGCCGCTTTCTAAAATTTATCTATTGTGTATTTTTTCTTTTTGCAAAGAATAAAATAATATTGGGATTGAGGAGTTTTGTCAGGATGGTGGAGGGTGTGTTTGTGCTGTGCCCCCTTGGTGTCATAGTGCTGGAAATGCATTGCGAGGGGAGGGGCAAAATGGGGGGGGGGTGAGGAGGGTCAGTTCAGTGCAGTAAGAAATGTCCCTATTTTCATCTGAGGAATGTGCTCCTCTTCTAAATTGGCTCCTCAGCAGCAATGTTGCCCAGCACAGCCTGAGCATCCCAGATTACCCATCCCTGATGGACTGTTAGCCCTGACGCTTTGTCTTTCTTTTTCATCCCTGGAAACCGGTCTTCAGCTTACAACATCTAAACATAAAATAGAAAAGCAAACCAACTCCCCCACCCAAAATAGATGCTGGTTTCCTTCTGTTGTACATCTGGCTCCTGGTTCTTATTATCCACCTAGTATATGGTTAACTGTTGGCAGGAAAAGATAAAGGCGTCAATATCAGGCCTGCCAAAGAGACCCACCCCCCAGGCAAACACAGCCCACGGGCAATGCATGCTGGTCTAGCAGGCACCTTGACAACCCCACCCCTCTATCATTTCAGTTTGTTGTGCCCGTGATGAACGGCTGTGCCCAGCTAGTAGAACCAAATTTGGCAATGGGTCACAAATGTACCTGACTGGTTTGTGTGACTTAATGTTCAGAATTCACGTTAGGTCTTCAATTGTGACAAAAGACATTGAGTTTGATACAGAAGCCAGAGAGCAGCTGATCTTGAATGTAGATATGAGGCTGGGCAGAGGACAAAAGTGCATTATGTCTCTTTGTTGCTCTGTGCACAGCCACAGTTCTTCCAAGAAATGCCTTTGAAACATGACATTGCCAGGAGCTGCCAAAAATAGGCTACCCCTTTTATGGCCAACAGAGAGACAGATAAGCTGGACCATGAAGTTGTGCTGATTGATTAATATAACCCCTTTCTGAAGAATAAGGATAATCCAGTATTACAAAGATGGGAATCGGACCCACATGAAATGTGTGGATTTACCTAATAACTGCATCATTTTATGTCCATTATTTGAGCAATACCATAGCAGAAATTCAGACATTGAACTAAACAGAATTCATCTGAATGGCATTCGGACATCAGAAATCTAAAACTAGTCCCAAATTTAGATGAGTATTCTGCACTTAGAAAGTATACATGAAAAAGACTGTCTGTCTCAAAGTAATAAAGTCCGAATAGTGGTGGTCTTGCCCTTTTTTGTTTAGTCGTTTAGTCGTGTCCGACTCTTCGTGACCCCATGGACCAGAGCACGCCAGGCACCTCTGTCTTGCCCACCACACCTCAAATAAAATAAAGATCTGAATACCAGTATTATTGAACTATGAAACAGAGGTGGTTTATTCTAGAGCAGCCTTCATCAGAACTGGTGTCTTCCAGATATTTTGGACTACAACTCCTATCAACTTCAGCCAGCATTATGTGGCTACCGTGCTCTTCTTCTAGAAAAAAATGGTGCTGCATATCCTTGAGTACTCCCAGAAGAAAGCACCAAGAAGCTAACAAAATTTTATTCCCAAATGCTCCTCCGACTTCCCGGCTAAACATTGTTAGAAATGCAAGTCATATAGTGAAGCACTTCTTGCATTTTAGACCAAGTTAGGTCTGGTTATTCTATGTCCTAAAAAAGGAATGAAAACTGCTCATAGCACATGCATACCAGACAAAAGGCAAAAAAATTGACCAGAGGTGTAAAATACGAATAGTGGGCCGTATGATCAAAGTATAGCTATAGTTTCATGCTATTCTTCTGTGATTCATGGTCTATATAACAATCCCTTCCATTTCTACCTGGCAATGTCACTGATGTTTACTCACTGACAATGGAACTCCAAAATGGTGTGATAAAGAGTTAAGCCAAAATCCCCAGATGTGAAGGCTTGAGGAAGTTTAAAGACGATATCTTAGGTTCACAACTTGATCATTGTGGTTCTTATGTGGGTAAAGACTGGACACAGGTGGGCAATACTCAGATTGGCTGACCCAGGGAGAAAGACAGAGAATATAGTTTTGCATATAATTAGTTAAGTTCCTTTAAAAAACAGCAATCGTGTACAAATGGTTCAGATGTAAGAGTCAGTTTGAGGCAAGCAAAGTTTGATTGTGCCAGAACTGCAAAATCCCTTGTATAAATCCATTAAAAATGGCTTCCTCCTACATTTTTATTCCCAGCTCAGCAGGTTTCAATAGGTTTCTACGTCCCACCTCCATTTTACACCTCCGTGGCAGTGAGAATCCCTGAGCTTTGAACTCACTGTCCTCAAAGAGGCCCTTAGCCACCACATCTAATAAGCTCATCAGTAGCTGAAGTTATTTTTTTATTTTTATTTTTTAACAAATATTTTAAGTAGTTTTCTCTCTCTTGCCTTCTTTGGGCTTTAACTAAAACTGCGATTTCCTTCCGTTACGATTTATTAATGAGATCTCACGCAGAGGAATACGTCTTAAGCATACCCTGTTCTGGCTCTGATCCAACTCCAAAAGCGTTTATGGCTCTTTCACAGAAATAGAGATCTTCACCAAAACAAAATAAACAAAAAGAGAGACTTTTCAACTCGTATTTCCCCAGAGAGCGCTACTCCAGCCAAACCACCCCTGGAAACATATTTTAATCCATTTGAGCAAAGAGGAATTTTGGGATTGTTGCCTGATTTGCTTAGGCATCAAATTACATGTGGGGGAACTTCTGCTGTTTCTGCGCATCACGCTATTCCTTAATATACAGGAGATAATATTGAAAAATAAATAAAACAACGCTTTGTGGCGCCACTATGACATCAGAGACTGTAACCACTCGGAATGCAAAAAATGCAAATCCCTGGCCTGGAAAATATCTCTAAGCAGATTGCATGAATTCATAGCCTAGATGAGCTAAGTGCAGGATTCTTTAGCTTTCTGCTTGGAAAACAAAACAAAACAGGTTTAACAGACATAAAGGTGATGTACTTGAAAAATTGACACTGAAAGCCAGGAATCAAGATGGGGAAAGGGGAGGGCACCCAAAGAGGTGGAGGAAAGGTGAGGGAGGGAGGGAGGTGCCAACCGGCAGAAAATATGGGGCCCTGCCCCCCCCCCCCAAATATTTTATTGGGCAGATCAAAGGGACCAGGGCCCCATAGAGTTGGCAGCTATGGGGTGAATCATGGCAGAATGTGCGGAAAGGGTGGGAGAGTAGCAACGTTTTCCAGTGGCTTCCATTGTTGCATCACACCGTGCCCACTGGCATGAATGAAGTTTAGCATGGCATACTTGTATATCACTCCAAAAGTCTCAGTTCCATAACACAACCAGTAAAAAGGAAAAGGTAAAGGACCTCTGAAAGTTAAGTCCAGTCACAGATGACTCTGGAGTTGCGGCTCTATAGGCCGAGGCAGCCGGTGTTTGTCCTCAGACAGTTTTTCCGGGTCATGTGGCCAACATGACTGAGCCGCTTCTGGCGCAACGAAACACCGAAACCAGAGCAGTGCACAGAAACACCGTTTACCTTCCCGCCAGAGTGGTACCTATTTATCTACTTGTGCTTTTTTGGCATGTTTGCGAACTGCTAGGATGGCCGAAGCTGGGAACGAGCAACGGAAGCTCACCCCATCGTGGGGATTTGAACCGCCGACCTTCTGATTGCCAAGCCCAAGAAGCTCAGTGGTTTAGACCACAGCGCCACCCGTGTCCCAAACACAACCAGTACTGCAGTGTAAAAATGAGACAGAAAATGAGAAACATTTAGTATTATAATAAGGGAAATTAACCCAATATCTCCCTTGTCTGAATGCAGCCTAAGTGTTCTTAAGTTACATGCATCTGTCCTGCCATATAAACATGAATAGCACACATGTGGGAGAACTGTGGCAGCCAGCTACACCCTTCTCTTGTGCTTTCATGATGGGAATCAAATGCCTGTGGGTGCTTCAAAGAGGACCATATAATGTGTTCTTTTGAGCAGCCTCACCACATAATAATAATAATAATAATAATAATAATAATAATAATAATAATAATTTATTTATACCCTGCCCTTCCCAGTTCGGAAAACCGGGCTCAGGGTGGCTAGAAACAAATTTAAAACACTTAATTGATGCAACAAAAAACAGCATAAAATACAGTGGTGCCCCGCAAGACGAACGCCTCGCAAGACGGAAAACCCGCTAGACGAAAGGGTTTTCCGTTTTGGAGGCGCTTCGCCAAACGAATTTCCCTATGGGCTTGCTTCGCAAGACGAAAGCCCATAGGGAAATCTCCGGGACAGCGGGGAAGCGCAGCGCGTCTTCCCCACTGTCCTCGGACCTCCTCCGAAGCCGGGCGGCGGGGCGGGAACACCTCCCCCCGCCACCCGGCTTCGGAACGATGCTCCGAAGCCGGGCGGTGGGGAGGGAACACCTCCCGCCGCCGCCCGGCTTCGGAACGAAGCTCCGAAGCCGGGCGGCGTGCGGAGAGGTCCGCGAAGCCTGTCCAGGACAGCTTTTGAAGGCGGGGGGGGAGCAAAGACTTTCGCCCCCCGCCCGCCTTCAGAAGAGGTCCTGGACCTCTTCTGAAGGCCGGCGGGGGGCAAAAGTCTTTGTTCCCCCCTGCCTGCCTTCCCAGGAGAGCGGAGAAACGCAGCGCGTTTCTCCGCTGTCCCGGAAGGCTTTTGAAGGCAGGCGGGGGGGAGCAAAGACTTTCGCCCCCCGCCCGCCTTCAGAAGAGGTCCTGGACCTCTTCTGAAGGCTGGCGGGGGGCAAAAGTCTTTGTCCCCCCTGCCTGCCTTCCCAGGGGCTTTTAAATCGCCCCGGACAGCAGAGAAGTCCTCCGCTGTCCCGGGGCGATTTTAAAATGCCGCCCGCCAGCATTTTAAGATCGCCCTGGACAGCGGAGAAGTCCTCCGCTGTCCCGGGGTTTTTTAAAATGCTGGGGGTGGGAAGAAAAGCCCTTGTCCCCCCCCCCAGCCTTCAGAAGAGGTCGGGGGACAGACTGTCCCCGGACCTGGTCTGAAGGCGGTTTCCCTAGGAACGCATTAATTGATTTTCAATGCATTCCTATGGGAAACCGTGCATCGCAAGACGAAAAACTCGCAAGACGAAGAGACTTGCGGAACGAATTAATTTCGTCTTGCGAGGCACCACTGTACATGATAAAACATGAATAACAATAAATTCAGAATTCAAAAATCAATTTAGGGGGGAAATCCATCCAATAAACGTTAGATGATCACCAGGGCCAGCTGGCTCAATTAGTCCTATTTGGTCCAGCGAGGAGACCAGGGGAGAATTAGCTGTGGGGTCTCAGAGCGGGTAATCTTCATAAAAAGGGGAGGGGAAGGGGGAGGGAAGGAAGGGGAATAAAAGATCAGGCTAAGTTCAGATTAAAAACCAGGCGGAATAGCTCTGTTTTACTGGCCCTGCGGAAGAAAGTTAAATCCTGCAGGGCCCTGGTCTCATGGGACAGGGCATTCCACCAGGTCAGAGCCATCACTGAGAAGGCCCCGGCCCTGGTGGACGATAATCTGACTTCCTTTGGGCCCGGGACCTCTAAACTATGATTATTCATGGACCTTAAGGTCCTCTGCGGGGCATACCAGGAGAGGCAGTCCCATAAATATGCCTTATATCAGCTCAGCATACCGGTGTCAAGCATGTGAGCAGAACTCAAGTTATAAGCCCAGATGCACAAAAAATGGAAATGTAGGGAGCTTTGAAAAGTTAGTTCTTACTCATCAACAATCTAAGCCCCCCACGCACATCCCAATCCACACATGGAGCTCCTATATGAGCAGGTGGTTCCCTGGCTCTGTCACCGCCCCTGGGGCAAACCTCTTCGTAGTAGCAGATGCTCCTGTTAGGACATAGGAGGGCTCTGTACTTCTCAAGCTGTAGCACCTTTATACGGAGAGAGAGAAAAAGTTACTTTCCCCGTTATTTTTAGACATGTTATACATTTATTAGTATTAATTTTCCTTATGGTAATAAAAGCACATGACTTTGCAGGCCAAAAGATACAAGAAACAGTACCAGTAAAAATAAAAAGAGGTTTTTTTAAATAAGAAAAAAACAGCCTTATGAAAACATTCTTGACTGAGTATTTTTATGCAATGTGTATAGAAAATAAATGGCGGCCTTTAGTATGATTTTTTATTGAAATGGTTTGCATAGCTCACAAACTGCATAATGCAAGAATCCAGAGCTTATGCACAGGTAAGCCACACTGGTGAAGTGTTGGATGGAGCAGATATTTTGTACCAATGCAGATCTAAATATTGGCCAAAATAGAATCTAAATGGGTCTGCTATTTGTTAGTTGAGCCCATTACCAGGACCAGATATACACTATTTAACGACACACACACACACACACACACACACACACACCCCTACCTCAAATAAAATGTGTCTTTGGAAAACCAAAATTCTGCACACAGGAAATCCAAGTATTCCTTTCATTCAAATTTTGGAAACGAGACTTAACTGTGCGATCCTATGCATATCCGCTCAGCCAGTGAGTTTAATGGAACTTGCTTCCAAATAGTATGTAGCCTAGCTTGTATGTTGCGTGTCGAGGTCCCCAAGCCACCCCAATAACTCACACATCACGCATCAATTTTTGTTTAAGGTTTATGGCATGATTTTATTGAAATACACACAAGTGAGTGGTTGCTTAGGCATTGGTTACGACTATCTGTCCTTGCCCCAGGGACAGAATTGACCCAAGAGCAGATGATTCCATGACAGGCATAGCAAGGTCAAAGCAAACACACACACACACACACACACACACACACACACACCCAAATTCAGGGAGGGTGGGCGGGTGATCCGGTGCAAACAGCCCAAGAGGACGGTCAGAGCTGGGAGTCCAGCATTTAAAATCTCTGACCCTTCCTCCAAATTGGCAACAAGTAAATCTCCCCAGAGGGACGCGGGTGGCGCTGTGGGTAAAAGCCTCAGTGCCTAGGGCTTGCCGATCGAAAGGTTGGCGGTTCGAATCCCCGCGGCGGCGTGCGCTCCCGTTGCTCGGTCCCAGCGCCTGCCAACCTAGCAGTTCGAAAGCACTCCCGGGTGCAAGTAGATAAATAGGGACCGCTTACTGGCGGGAAGGTAAACGGCGTTTCCGTGTGCTGCGCTGGCTCGCCAGATGCAGCTTTGTCACGCTGGCCATGTGACCCGGAAGTGTCTCCGGACAGCGCTGGCCCCCGGCCTCTTAAGTGAGATGGGCGCACAACCCTAGAGTCTGTCAAGACTGGCCCCTACGGGCAGGGGTACCTTTACCTTTACTTTTTAAATCTCCCCAGCCACCCAATTTGGCCAACCACTGCTGAGTCCCTCCAAACATACATCCAAAAACAATGGGGTGGCCTGCAGGGGCCACCGCACGCAACACGTGCTCTCTCTTAGGGAGAACACACTGATTCTATCAATCTCAAACCATTATTATTATTTTTTTGCAACTGAATTTCTGTTATTCACTCATGTACATGTGGGGGAGGTCAAGAATACTTTTAGGTGTCACATGTGAAATCTTTCTGAGTTCGAAATGAAATAAATAGAAAGGATTGTGAACTTTTCCAATATGCAGTAACAGCGGCAAGAATATTACTGGCCCAGAGATGGAAACAGGAACAAGTACCTACATTGGAGGAATGGAGAATGAAGCTGATGGACTATGCAGAACTTGACAAAATGACAGGGAAGATCAGATACCTACGAGATCAAAAGTTTTTCGAGGACTGGGGAAAACTAGTGGAGTACTGGGGATGCATAAGCGATAATGAAATAACGTTAGTGGCATTTAAAGAAGCTCTGTAAAAACTTAAGAAATATTGTAAGAAAGAAGGACAGGGGCGGAAGGGTAGGTTAAAAGGCAATAGAAAATTTAGGAAATGTGTAATTAAAAAGTTTAATTCGGATGATTGTCAGAAAGGCTGATGGAAGTCCAAAAATGAAAAAATTTATTAAGTTGTAATGTATATCTATTTTTCTTGATGAAAATTAATAAAAATATTATATATATATATAAAAAGAAATCTTTCTGAGTTCTTTGGGGCGGTGACTGATGAATCAGGAAACAGAACCAGACACCATAAGCACCAGGCCAGCATTAGGAACATTTTATCTCAACCCATCTGCGCCTCAGTCTCCTCTGTTTGAAAGACAGATTATAAATTGTTACTGCTTTCATTAATTTGTTTTCAAGAATCACAAATTACGCTGTTATTTTATCTGCCAAGTCTGCAAAGGGAATTGGAATGTTGCAGCCAAGCCCAACTTTATAGCACCAGAAGTCGACAACGCCCAGGTTTCTTCATCTAATATGAGCACTTGGTGAAAAGTTTGCTGCTTTTTTAAAAAAATAGGGAGGTTGGGAAAGGTCATCCCTTTCGTAATTTCCACTGCCATCATTACAGATATATGTAGCAGAGACTCTGCTGCCTGCCTGTGTGAGTATGCAGGATCGAGGCCAGAGCAATCTAACACACCAAGCTCAGAGAAAACACATTTTTTTGTTATTTTGAATTAACTTTTTTTACTCTAGTCAAGACTGTAAATTCTGCAAGTGCAGTTGAAGAAAAATCATAAAGAAGAAACCTATACAGAAATCAGAATGACCTCCCCGCTGCAAATGACTCTGCCAGTGGGGAATAATTTCAATTTGTATGCTACTTTATGGGACGCGGGTGGCGCTGTGGGTTAAAGCCTCAGCGCCTAGGACTTGCCGATCGAAAGGTCGGCGGTTCGAATCCCCGTGGCGGGGTGCGCTCCCGTCGTTCGGTCCCAGCGCCTGCCAACCTAGCAGTTCGAAAGCACCTTCGGGTGCAAGTAGATAAATAGGGACCGCTTACTAGCGGGAAGGTAAACGGCGTTCCGTGTGCTGCGCTGGCTCGCCAGATGCAGCTTGTCACGCTGGCCACGTGACCCGGAAGTGTCTGCGGACAGCGCTGGCCCCCGGCCTCTTGAGTGAGATGGGCGCACAACCCTAGAGTCTGTCAAGACTGGCCCGTACGGGCAGGGGTACCTTTACCTTTTACCTATGCTACTTTTATTTTGTAGCTAAACAAATTATATGAAGACAAGTATTCCATTAACCCCAGGAGTCTTACCAAAGTTTGATATGAGTGCACCAAGTCCCTTGGTCTGTGGTTTTTCATTTCTTTCCCTTTTCCTTTTGTGATCACTCCATTGCAGGACGGCTCTTGTGCGAGACTGACTGCATTGACAGTCAAATACGCCCTAGCTGATACCCAGAAGGACAGTCGTCATCAGAACTATTATTCGTTTTTATCCAGCATTTTCTCCATGGAACTTGAATAGACGCATATGGCTCTCTCCCGCACCATTTCCATCCGCCCAACAAGCCTGAGAGGTAGGTTAGGCTGAAAGACAGTGAGTGCCCCAAGGTCATCCAGTGGACTTCATGGCTACATTTGAACCTGGATTTTCCCAATCCTAGTCAAACATTTTAACTCCTGCATTAAAAGGTAAACGTAAAGGACCCCTGACAGTTAAGTCCAGTCGTGAACAACTCTGGGGTTACAGCACTCATCTCACTTTACTGGCCGAGGGACCCGACATTTGTCCGCAGTTTTTCCAGGTCATGTGGCCAGCATGACTAAGCCGCTTCTGGCGAACCAGAGCAGCACACGGAAACGCTGTTTCCTTCCCGCCAGAGTGGTACCTATTTATCTACTTGCACTTTGATGTGCTTTCAAACTGCTAGGTTGGCAGGAGCTGGGACCGAGCAACAGGAGCTCACCCCGTCGCGGGGATTCGAACCGCCGACCTGATCGGCAAGCCCTAGGCTCACTGGTTAAGACCACAGCGCCACCCATGAAAAAGAAGATGTGTACACATACGGGAATGGGATCATACCAAGGAGCAAACACTACAAGGCAATTGCAGGATAGCATGAACAAAACCACACAAGCACAGACCTGTCTAAGACTGGAGGCACTGCTTCCTAATAATTGTTTGCGATTAACAGTTTCCCCCAAAGAAAGTGAACTGAATTGAACTGGTGTGAGTGCCATAACCCTCCATGTCCAATCCACCTTTTATGCCAGCCTCTTTCACAATAAGCTGGGCCTGTAAATTTAGCATGGGAAGGTTCCTTTTTCCAGAGTTATCGAGATTCCTGCAGAAACCCCTGAAGCTTGTGTAACTCCTCCCTCTCCCTGGCACGTTTAAATCCCTCTAATGTCACTCCTGATCAGCTCCAAAGGAAACAGGTGATTTTCATGCAGAATGTTGGAAAGTATGACAATGTGTCTCTTTATTCTGAGGTAAATTGAAAATGAAAATTAAGAACCACTTAACAATCTGAGGCCCTAGAAAATTTACAGGTAGCTTGATAAACAGCTCCTCTTACCCAACCTTTATTGACTTGGCCAGGTGGCATCTATTCTACTTCCTAGAATGGTACAATTAGTATGTGTGAAGTTATGCACTCGTTATCCCTCTGCCATTCTTAAAATAATGAAGGTCAAAAAGCACAAAGTTTCACAAAAGATAAAGAACTCAGGCTGTTTTGTATGAAATATAAGAAATGAAACCCAGTTTTGAAAACTTTATTATTATTATTATTATTATTATTATTATTGAAAACTGTAGCAGCCTGTGCCTGGAAATACCCTCGGGCTCTAAAGATGATATCAGTAAATAAATATTCACAGCTTCCTGAAGATTTCCCCCCCAAAGATGTTCTTTTCTGAGTCCCCCCCCCCCTTTCTCCCTTCTCTCACTCTTTCTTCAATTTCTTTTGACCTTTAAAAAAACCAGTCATTATTCGCAGCTTGATTTTTTCAAGATGTTCTCTGGTACAAAATGATGGCAGTGAATTCAATTTGAGAGTCAACTCATGAAATGCAATATATATAACAGGCTAAAGACGGTATTGCTTTAGGCATGATTTTATGAAGCAAACAACCATTCAGAGTATTTCACCTTGGAGTACAGCATATCCTTTTCAATGCAATGCCCTTTGGCTCTGGAGCCAAAGCATTTTACAAGGGGTATATTTAAACCATTCACAGGCATCCGAACAAAATGTGCACTGCTCAGCTACATTTCAGGTAACTCTTGCTCTTATAAAGCATTGTATACATGGCTGATTTGCTCATATCAATACTGTTTAACAGCTTCCTTGCCCTCCTTAATGAGCGGAATAACACTTTTATCCATCAGCAACATTTTGAAAACCTGAGAGTATGTTGTAGATCTGTGGTGAAATCAAACCTTGGCAAAAAAAAATTACCGTGCTCTTTAAACAAAATCACCTTGCGGTTCTTTATTGCCCACTTGCACAACTACAGTTAAAGGTGCCTCAAGATCTCCCCCCCCCAAAAAAAATTTCAACAGAATAGCAAACAAATCCATAGCATTAGAAACACAAGCATACTGAAAAGGCTTGCAGGTGTGACATGGTGAAAACCTTCAAAACCATCAGGTGGAAGTCGGTGGTCTAATCCAGACTAGTGGAAATCAGCTAAGGTATTCAGCCTAAGGAAGAGGGAGATCTTCCATTAAGTGTCCAAGTTTGCACACTTACAGGAGCATGGCTGGATTCATGGGACTGGGATGGATCATTCTTAGTTCCAGACATTTGTTCAAACTGGCCCAATCATGGCAGAGGAGATGGAAAACAGACTGCGAACTGTAATCTAATGTTTGTATGCAGTGCCCGGTTCACACTTAATCTTACATGTTGTTGTTGTTTAGTCGTTTAGTCGTGTCCGACTCTTCGTGACCCCATGGACCAGAGCACGCCAGGCACTCCTGTCTTCCACTGCCTCCCGCAGTTTGGTCAGACTCATGTTTGTAGCTTCGAGAACACTGTCCAACCATCTCATCCTCTGTCGTCCCCTTCTCCTTGTGCCCTCTATCTTTCCCAACATCAGGGTCTTTTCCAGGGAGTCTTCTCTTCTCATGAGGTGGCCAAAGTATTGGAGTCTCAGCTTCAGGATCTGTCCTTCCAGTGAGCACTCAGGGCTGATTTCCTTCAGAATGGAGAAGTTTGATCTTCTTGCAGTCTATGGGACTCTCAAGAGTCTCCTCCAGCACCAGAATTCAAAAGCACCAATTCTTCGGCGGTCAGCCTTCTTACATACATCATGGTATAGGCAAGCATATGAACTAAAGCGTAGATAATATTGTGCAATTGATAGATAAATAATTCTCCTCCAGAAAACTGGTGCTTGAATACTTACAGGCTAACATGGGTAACTCAGATTTAGGAATGGTTATCAATCTCTTCATTGCTGCAAAAAAAATGGCAATGTCTTATGACTGGAAAGCATTTCTCTTCTGATGTCTGAAAGATTATACAGAATATGAGATCTTGTCATATTCTAACAGCTGCAGTGTATGTTTTCTGATGATTATCATTTCATAAAAAACTAAAGCTGATAAAACTGGAAATAGGCATTTTTTTAAAAGGTTTCCAAGTTCAAAATGAACTATTGTGTGATTCTGTTCACAGCTAAACCTGCAGAGGAACTTGACTCAGTTGATTTTGGGGTGGGGAAAATAGGGCTTGATTCCTGGAAGATACTCTCCAGAGGTTATGCTCCTGTTATTAGATTTGTGTGTCCAACTGTGCAAATCCATTTCAAGTGTGTAGCTTCTTTCAAAGCTCCACGGGAGGGACGGAACAGACCCTCCAGGGGATTCCTCTTAGAATTCCTCTCCAAGCCAGAACCTTACATGCTTCCCTGACAAGCCTTCCAACCACTTGAAATGTTACCCAGTGAAAGATTTATTTATGTGCCAAGCTCATACCCACCTTCCTGCAGGGAGTGCCAAGCCCCGCAAGGCTTCCTTCCACCACAGTTTCTTCCCAGACATTTTGGCTTTTTAATAGCAAGCAATTACCAAACCTCAGCCAAACCAGGGAACATTTCTCTGCTCATTGTCTACACAGGTAAGGGAGCACCCTGATGCAAATGTTACAAAAGGTGCTACACAGAAAACCCATCCAATAATACCACAAAAAATGTGGTCATTTACATGGCCATCTATAAACAGATTAAGTGTTATCTAGACAGTAATTTGCTGTGGGCTGTCTAAATCTCTTTATGACAGTTTCCCTTAAACTTGTATATTTGCTGTGTACAAGTCAAGGCCCTGGACTTTGCTCTTTGAGAACCTAAACAGAATCTAGGTGTCTCTTTCGTGGTGGGGCAGTTTGAGATTACTCTCTCTACTATAATATTTTTTTTAAAAGAAATCTAAAGCAGAAATCCTTTTAAAACAGAATTATGAAGCAGTCAAAGCTTCTGCAAGCGTAAAACCATTGTAGTTATGTTTGTTTTACATATTTAAAACATCATGCTTAGGATGGCCACTTTTGAATTGCCAAAGGGGGGGGGGGTCACCAATTTGTATAACATGTATATATGCTAATGTATATGTTTAAATGCAAATATATACACATCACCATAGTGGGGAAGACAGTGATCAGGAGAGCTGCATGCCCACTTGGTCTGCTGCCCTGGTGATGAGGGGCAACTTCAAGGCCTGTTTTCCTTTCTTATGGATTTTTATCTTTCAACCAGACTTGGACCAGACAGCCCTTCAAATAAAGGCCGCCTTCAAACACAGGACTGCCCTTTGATAGCCCTGTAAATAGAGGACAGTCTTCTGTGGCACAGACACAGAATTATTTGTTTCAGGAGCCAAATGTTCACTATTTTATCACTCCACCGCCTGGCCTCAAAAGAGGCTTGGATGGGAGCATGCTTGAAGTGGAAGCATAGGAAGAGCAAAAAGCCACTTTTGGGACTCCGCCATGGCTGTGTGCCAGGACATGGGAGGAGCAGGTGGGGTTTATCTCCTCCCCTCTTCAGTCTTCAAGCCACACCCAGCCCTACTGCCCTGTATATGGTTTGCGATTAGCAAGTGATGATCTAACTCAAGTCTTGACCCAACCCAACATTTCTTATAATACTTCTGTCCAGTCTTTCCATGAGGGAAGACACTCACTGTAGCCGAAAACAAAGATAAAAATCAACTAATTCTTCCAAAAAGACAAACCATCACATAAGAACTGTTCAAGAGCACCACAGCAGGGGGACAACAACCACATCTCCAACTGCTTTCTTTCACACTTGCCATCTAGTTGGGATGGGGTAGTGCCTATTAGATTTTCTCGCCCTCGTGTCCAACAGTTGGTTATTCTAAATCCCCATGCTTTGAATTTCCCCACCCACAAGCAGGAGCCAAGGGCAGAGTGGGTGACAAGGAAATTCAACAAGTCAACAGGACAATGATAGCACATCAAGCCTGAAGGAAAGAGGTGTGGTGCTTGGTTTTGGTGGCAGCCATGAAACCCACCTAAAGATGAGTCCAGCCTGGGTTAACTTACTTGCAGCATCCTGGGAAGTTCAGCACTTCTAGATTTTGATTTTAGCACTTCTAGATTTTCAATGTGGCTCTGGTAGCCACAAAAGGAAGCTTGATCTAGAGAACAGCATAAAACAATCCAACAGCCGTCAGCATATACAAAGCTGTCTGCGAACACAAAGAAATAACTCCCATAATAATGCTATCTACAATGTCTGGTACATATAAACAATGTGTGTGTGGCTAACACTTCTCTTTGGTTATGCAAAATCTCCCATGTAGATGGATTAACAGATATCCATGTATTTGTTTAACACAGGGTTGGGGAACCTGTGACCCTCCAAATTTTGCTGAACTAGAAACCCTATCATCCTTAAGGCTGAGGGGCGCTGGAGTCCAATATCTTCTAGAAGGCCACAGGTTTGCCTCCCCTGGCTTAACAATTACCCTTACAGTTAGTAAAGTCAAAAATAAAGGGGTATTTGACTCCTCTTCTGTTTGTAGCTTTGTTTTAGCAACATGTGTGGTCCAGTTTGCAGTTTATATTGGGAAAGGGTTTATAAAGCAATGATCCAGTAAAGAATTGAGCAATATCTCTATGTTTACCATACATGGGGTAAATACCCTCCGTAATACTTACATTTCATATAAATAACAATCCCATTTTTAAGGAGGCAGCCAAGCAAGCAAATATGATATATTAGGAAGACAAAAGACCCACAGACTGGGAAGAGCTTTAAAGACCGTTTGTGTAAGCATTTATATGCTGCTCTCTGGAATTTGAATTTTCATATTCAAGGAGAAAATAAACCTTCCATTCTCAACAGTGATGGCAGCGTATCCACATACACAGAAAGAGGACAACCAATCAGAGTAGAAATGTGTTTTGAAGATAGCCACTCACCTGCTGGAGTCTCACACTCTACGGAAGTATGAGATATATAAATCTCAGAGGCTGCCCTGGGTCCCTAGATGCTGGCCTTCATTAGTCAGTTGGGACGCGGGTGACGCAGTGTTTCCCAACCGTGTGCCTCCAGCTGTTTTTGGCCTACAATTCCCATCATCCCTTGCCACTGGTCTTGCTAGTCAGGGATGATGGGAGTTGTAGGCCAAAAACATCTGGAGGCACAAGGTTGGGAAACACTGGTCTAAACCACTGAGCCTTTGGGGCTTGCTGAAGGTCAGCAGTTTGAATTGCTGTGATGGGGTGACCTCCCAGCTCCTGCCAACCTAGCAGTTCGAAAGCACACCGGCACAAGTAGATAAATAGGTACCACTGCGGTGGGAAGGTAAATGGCATTTCCATGTGCTCTGGCACCCATCACAGTGTCTCATTGCGCTAGAAACAGTTTAATCTGTTAGAGAATTTCCAGCTGTTTGGAGTATTCTCAGCTTTTCTGCCCAGAAATGGTGCAGGGAAGGCGCTTTTGCTCAAAGCCAGGCCCATCCATTCACACACTACTTGACATTGCAGCCATCAAGTGATTAACATGCATGCACAGATCATCTCCTAGCTTCCATCCTGTGAAGGACAATTGCAAAGATCCAAGTCCTTTTCAAATCTACGGTAAATGACTGGCACAGCAGATAGATCAAACAGCATCTAGCACAGTGCATTTGCTACATCAGGCAGAAAAGTCATTAAGCGGTCGACCAAGACCATTAGCGATTTTCAAGAGGTCCATGGAAGTAAAAAGTCTGGGGACCACTGGTGTTGTGGTTGGTGTGTTGGGTTGGAACTGAGGAGACCTGATTTAAAAGCCCCACCAAACCACAAAACTCACATTGAGTCTGAGGAATAATGATGGGAATCCAAAGCAAGTGTGGAATGGCAAGTTAAGAATGCTGGACTTGGGACACAAAGAAGCTGGTTCAATGCCTGGCCAGAGAGATGGCTGGGTGGCCTTGGACCAGTCACTATCTTTCATCCTAACCTACCTCACAGGGTTGTTGTGGTGATAAAATGGGGAGGGGCAGAACCATGTGTGCCTTCTGAAGTCATTGGAGGAAGAGCAAGATATAAATGTAAAGGAACACCACACATCCATCATCGTGTGTAAGGATGGCACAACTATACTCATATGTGCAATGTAATTATGTGCTGCAGCATATAAACAAGGGAGATGGTTGTGTAAGTTTTACACTATTTCCTACACAAGAGGGAATTTGTGTGAAAGAGACCAGAGTCTTAAGTTTCTAAACTGTGAATCATCTCCTGAGTGTAAAAACAGATGCAGAACCACATGCTTGCTGGGAAATGCTTCGAAAAAGATTGTCAGATTGACTCCTAATTGCAGGGCACTTCCATAATAATGGGAGATTTTAAGACAACATTTATCTCACAAATCCAAGCTCCTTTTGGTTCTGGAAAATAGCTTTAGTCTTGATTTTTATGACAGATGGAGCCACAGTCTCCTAGAGAAAGAATTGCCCGTCTTTGACAGGCCGTAGACACTGATGCCCCTGGTGGTCAAATGACTGTGAAACTCTGAAATTAAGGTAGCACTAAACTAAAGACAAAACAACTGTGCAGGACACTCTTGATGCCAAAGTTTTTAATCCCTTTGGTTTATTTTTTTCCTTTGCCTTTTCAAGGTGACAATGAATGCCACGCAAGAGACGTGAGTGGCTGGTTTTATTTCCTTCTCAGCATTGTCACGGATTTCAAGGAATTGTTACTGTTTTTCACCCTAAGAAAGACACTTTCAAAACTTTACAGTTATCCTGGTTACAAATGTTTAACATGTTTCAAATTAATCTACATGTGGAATCCCTTCTTCTGCCCCTGCCTCTAAATCCATGTGCTTCATCCCATGGAATTCATATGCAAAACCTTAACTTTGATGCAAATTTGTGTTTTGAATGAGTTGGAGCAGAAGGCAAGGATTCTCCCACAGATGCTCTGGTCGTGGAATTCCAGGATCTTGTCTTAAGTGAAAGTTTGAGGGAAAGGTTCCCTCCCTGTCAAGAGGATTTAAGAGCGTGTGTGAGATCCCTGATCCTTTGAGGACTCACTTCTGTCTCCAAGTTCCCAACCAAGCAACTCACAGGGAAGCCACTGATCCACCTTTTCGGAAGCTCTCCAATATAAATAAACAAGTGTGTACCTATTTATGATGAAGAACCTTTTAACCCTTCCGTTTGGTTCAAGGTTCCACCACACGGAGAAACTTTTCAGAGCCACGTTCTGCCTAAAAAACCCGCCAGCGAAACAAAACAAAACCGTCAATCGAGCCCTTTCTGCCCGCTGCAAAGAACTGCAAAGTTTCTGCTTTCTGCTTTGAGAGCGCTGCAAGTTAAGCTGCCTGGAGAAGCCTCCTAAATGGGAGGAGGGGCTCCTCGGGGGCTGCTGTCAATCTCTTTAAGCCTTTCCTTTCAAGCTTTGAATGTGAGCTGCCCACTAGCCCCCCGCCCCGCACCCTCCCCCTTTCTCCAGCAGATCGTAAAAGAAAGGAGGGGGGGAGTTTCAACAACAGCCCGGACCAATAGCAAGTCGCGGAGCGAGGGAAAGGGGCCGAGCAACGGGAGGGGGAAAGAAAAAGTGGAGAAAAGGAGAAAGAGCGAGCCAGCCAGGGAGCTCGGGCGGAGGGGGGGATGTGTAAAAGGAGAAGAAGCGTTGCTAATTTTTTTTTGTTTGTTTGCTTTTCCATGCATGCATAATGAGGGCTGATCAGAGCACGCTGCTGCTGCTGCGGCGGCGGCGGCAGCTTGGAGGGCACTTTTGTATTTAAAGCCTCGCGAAAGAAAACAGCTCCGCAGAAGGATCCGCCGGAGAGAAACGGCTGGCGGGGCTCGGTGGCTGCAGCAGCCGCATCCCGGAGTGAGGAAGCGCGAGGGCGAGAGAGGAGCCGGGCGGCTCTTTCTTGTGCAGCCTCCCGCTCGCCGGGCGAGGAAGGAGGCTCGCGGCGCGCACCGGGCGCCCGGCGACGGCGGCTGCCCCAGCGACCTGGCATGCACGGCGATGCTGCCCGCCGAGCGCTGAGAGCGAAGAAACAAGATCGGCGGGAGCGAGGAGGCGGCGGCGGCGGCATGAGCTCAGCAGGGAGCCCCCGGCCCCGCAGCCCCAGGCTCCACTGACCGCCTCGCGGCCTCCCCAGCCCGGGAGGAGGGGGCGGAGGCTGCTGCTGCTGCGCGCGGCGGCAAGAAAAGGCGCCGCTTCTCCGCCGACGGAGGGATCGCAGGCCGAGCCGGGGCGCCGCGCGGATGGATTGATGAGCGGGACCCTCATGCCCACAGCGCGCAGGACTTCGGCCAACTTTCCCACCGCCTCCCGCTCGCCCTCGCCGTCCGCCTCCCGCCCGCGATTGTCCTGCCGCCGGCCGCGATGGTGGCAGCCCGGCCAGGAGGAGGAACAGCAGCAGCAGCAAGCGGGCGGCGCTGGCGGGCGGCGCTGCTCCCGCTGCCCGGCGCCGCGGCGCTGCGGCTGGGGCTGCTGCTGCTGCTGGTCGCCGCTGCCCCTCCGCCGGGGGCTGACGGCCGGCGCTTGATCTGCTGGCAGGCGATGCTGCAGTGCCAGGAGGAGCCCGACTGCAGCTACGCGTACAACCAGTACGCCGAGGCGTGCGCGCCGGTGCTGATGGCCGCGGGGGACGGCGCGGGCGCTGCGGCGGCGGCTGCGTCGCCGTCCAGTAGGCGGCGGTGTCCGAGCCACTGCATCTCGGCGCTCATCCAGCTCAACCACACCAGGCGGGGCCCGGCGCTGGAGGACTGCGATTGCGACCAGGACGAGAACTGCCGCGCCACCAAGCGCGCCATCGAGCCGTGCCTGCCTCGGACCAGCGGAGGGGGAGGAGGAGGTGGAGCCGGCGGCGGCGTCGGGGCGGGCGGCGTGATCGGCTGCACGGAGGCGCGTCGGCGCTGCGACTGGGACAGCCGCTGCAGCGCGGCGCTGGGCCGCTACATGACCTACTGCGGGAAGGTCTTCAACGGCGTGCGCTGCACCGAGGACTGCCGCGCCGTCATCGAGGACATGCTGGCCGTGCCCAAGGCGCTGCTGCTCAACGACTGCGTCTGCGACGGCCTCGAGCGGCCCATCTGCGAGTCCGTCAAGGAGAACATGGCGCGCCTCTGCTTCGGCGCCGACGCCGTGGGGCCCGGCAGCAGCGGCGCCTCCGACGGCGCCATGGACGACTACTGGGAAGAGGAGTACGACGAAGAGCTGGCGCCGCGCGGAAGGGACGACCTGGACGACGTGGCGGCCGTGGCCGGAGCCGGCTCCGAAGCCGCCTCGCCCAGGAAGCCCAAGGACGGCTGCCCGGCGCGCTCGGCTCCCTGGACGCTTGGCGCCACGGCCTCCATTTTGCTGCTGCTGCTGCTCTCGTAGCCATTTCCAGCCCGGCGCTCGTGAGGGGCGCTGGAGGAGGCCAGGCCGGGTCGAGGAGAGGGAGGGAAGGAGCCTGCGCTCGCCCCGGGGCCCTGGCTCGTCTCCTGGCTCCGGGAGGACGCGGCTTGGGCACGGAGAAAGGAGAGCCTCACCCCGAGCAGCGGCCCTGCAGAGACCGGGGACTCTGAACTCGCCCCAGGGAGATGGGCCTCTCTTCTCTTCCCCCCGAGCCTTGTATTCAAGCAGTGTGCCTTATTCTGCACCTCCATATGCCTTTGGTTTTGATGGGGCTCCCCTCCGTGTCCTCACTGGGCCCTGTTGCCTTGCCTGACCAGTTCAGTTGGAACAGATGCTGAGGCTGGATGTTATGGTTTCTTTGCGCTGTGGTCACTCCTTCCTCCTGTCCTCCTCTCTCTATATCTGGGCATTCTCCCCCTCCCGCTTCTAAAATTATTTTTGAAAGGGATAGGGCCATTGAATCCGAATCCCTTTTTTGCAAACGTTTAGCCACTGCTTGTACACCAGACCCCTGAATTGTGGTATTTGTTACTTTTGGTTCCAAGTGTTCCGTGCATGTCCAAATAAGCGTGCTTAGGACTGCAGCCTTACAGATGTTTTACTCCTGGCATTTTTTTCCCTGCGGGGCTGTATGAAGCAACCTGAATATGCCTGCCATATACAAAGATTGTGCAGTCCTTTCTTCCCTGTGTACAAATCACTACCAGTTGCAGCTTCCTAATCTTTCCCCTGTACATGCAGGAAAGTAAGTAGCAGTGTGTATAATGGTTTGTTCCCCTCCCTACACACACACTTTGCCCCTGCATGCAGCCATGTCGGGGAAAGGCGTGATTCACCCCTCACTGCACTATGCAAGCTGTTGCTACTTGGCTCCTTAGAAGCAAGAAAATGAATTTACAACAAATGTGTGGCGTGGTTCATCACACCAAGAAACCAACTTGCAAATAGCAAATGTTTGCTCTCTGCCCCCCACTTCCCCAAGCTGTAGACATGAAGGTAAGAAAGAGTTAGGCTTCTTCGCTAGAGTGCCTTCAGAAATGCTGCTTTACAGAGCTAGCCAGCATCTTGAAATGGAGTCCTTTCTCTCCTCCCATTCACAGCATTCATCATGATGCCTAAGAGAAGAAGATGCAAACTTCGATTCCTGTTAACTGGGTGTGTGCTTGAGTGGAGGAGACTTGAGTATATGTGAAGGTTTTCCAACACCTTTTCTCAGGCTTGTTTTGAACATTAGTGGTAGGGACTTTATTCTGTGTTAAGGTATGGAAACCCCATGCAGTTTTTTGTCACGTGTGAGGATTGCACATGCTTTCTTTTTCATGGTGCATGTATGCTGGGAAGCTACAGTTGTGGTTTTCCAGTAAAATAGGTGTGTGTATGAACTTCACACATTGTTTTTGTGCTTTCTCCTACAAGGAATCCCCTACCCCATAATGTTCAAAGTGGCCCTTGCACCACTCAGAATTGCAATGCAATACAATTCATCAGCAATTTTCTCTTACCTCAACCTAGTAGGAAAAAAATAATGCTGATTTGTTGGCTACATCGAACAATGCAACCATTGTCTTAAAAGAGCTCTGCACTGCCATCTTCAAAAGACACTTTTAAAATTCAAGAACTTGTATCTGCAAACATCACGAAAAGTTATATTGCCTCTAATCCTATCAGGGGGCTGACCTCTGGTAAATCTTATATAAAATGTATTTAAAACTGGGATTTGTTACCAGTCGTTTTCGCATGTATATAGAAATTTATAAATTGTATACTTGGGAATAATTTATTTTTTAAGAAATTAAAGATTTAAATGCACCCCAATTGCAAGATAAATGCATCTGCTATTCTTTTGTTGCAAAGGTACAGATCTCATTTGATATGTAAAGGGATACAAGCAACAGTAATTCCCATGGAAAAATGCTAGATCAAATGTACAGTGTATTTTATAGATTTGAAGTTAACATCTGTATTGTTTGGAGAGACTTGATGAACTTTGTAGAATTGTGTAAATGCCTCTCTGAACTGCCTTGAACATTGTATTTTTATAGAATGTGTGAAAAGGTCCCATGTCTTAAGTATCTATTGCTTGTGTATTTTTATGTGTAAATTAGTAAAGAGAGATTTTTAAAGAATATATATCTGGTGAAGTTGTTTTCTAGGCATTGCACTGCTCTTGAGGTAGCTTAGAGGCAATGGGAACATACATGCAAGTAGTTAAGGTATGGTTGTATTCCTCAAAACCCTTACACTGAAGTAAGCCCATGGAATTCTGTGAGACTCTCTTGCATATGAGCAACGAGGTTATCCTAGCTATCACTTTTGTAGCTGTTGGTAATGGCGTACCCTATTTTAGTGAATAATTACTTGGAAGAAGCCAGAGCCCCTTTGAAAACATCCCCAGTGGTAGATTTATAAGTCTTGAGCTGCATTGGTAGGACAATGAGGTAGAGTTAAAGTTGGGGAGGACAATTCCACTGATGCTTTTTGTCTTTCCACAGAAATGTGATGCTGTTGCCACAGCTTCCTCTTTGAAAGAGTGAAGGCCAGTTTCATAGAAAGCCCTGTGCTAGTACATAAGTCTTGCTTGCAGTCCTTCATTACTGAAGGAGGTCACATTCCACGAGTAACACATTAAGGGGGCATACCCTTCAAATGCTTGCATTTGATGCAGAATTGAGGGCACTTTGCATACCAGCTCACCTTCAGTGCTGAAGAGGGCAGACATAAACAAGCATGTGTGACCAACAATGACAAGCCCTTGTCTGATACTGGCCTGCGCGGTTGTTTTGCAGCCTGCTGATGGCTGGTTTTCTGCCAGAGCTACTGATCTACACTCAAACGCCCTTAGATAAATAATTACGCTCTTAAGCTGTCTCGAGTGCTGATACAATTGACCTTGTAAATAGAAATGTTTGCAGTTGGAATAAACTCCGGCATTTGGAAATCTTTTAAACATTAACACAAAAGAGAGCGCTCAGTCCTCCCTCCAGGGGATTGAGCTTGAACTGTGCCAAGCTAGGCACTTGCTTTTTAAAAAAGAGAAGAGTTTATTTATCTTGTATCCCTTCTGTTTGTTTAAAACTTTTCTTTTTCAACGCTGTGATTGGAAGACAAGTCAGAAGATTAAAAGCCACAACAAATAAACCTTGACTGGGGGTGGAGGAGAAGATCAGCAAAGACTGTCATTTTTGCTTAGTTAACTTGCTTGGCTTTTTAAAACCCCGAGCAAAGGTAAAAACCAGGCTTGCTACTTGTTCAGAGGCAATTAGCAAAACACTAAATTTCCTTATACAAGATCTGTTCTTCCCACCATGCCTTTCACCATTTTTGCTAGATCACTTGTTCAATTTTCCCATCAGTTCACAAAACCTTATGAGTTTCCCGCCTTCAAAAACAGCCATCACCAAGGAAGCTGAGATATCATATAACAATTCTGCAAGTATCTAAATTTGTTGCTGAGGTTAACTTGAATGGTAGAATAAACCTATTGTTACAACAGAAATGGTTACTTTTATGTGAAGAACAAAGAACAGTGAAATGAATTGGATGCCTTAACTACTGAGTTTGCAGTCCTCTGAGGATGCAATCTGGTGTTCTCCCTGGATTGTGGTCAAGCATATTTTAATCGTGTTTTTATCCCCTCTTCCGGATCTGATTCAACGCCAACTCATCCCTGATAGTGGGGAAATATGTTTAGGGAGGCAGTGGAAGACAGGAGAGCCTGGCGTGCTCTGGCCCATGGGGTCACGAAGAGTCGGACACGACTAAACAACAACATGTTTAGGGCCCATTCCTAAGGAAGGAGTAAATAATACAGAAACACAGGAAAGGACTGATAAATAACTGCTCCAATAGACACAAGAAGACTTTGAGAAGCAAAGCTCCTGTCAAAAGCAGCTGCCTGAAGTAATTGACTCAGCTTGGCGTTGGGTTGGGAATGCAATGCTTTTTGTGTTTGTGTCATCTCTGTAGTATATTTCCTGGAGCATTTGGATGTAGAAGTTGGCCATTGGCACACAGCTGCGCTTTCTCTGCTGCATCCATAACTGACTAACGAAAATGGATCAAGGTTATTGAGGAATTCATGGGCCTGTATCCTGAAGGGATCCACGCTCTTATTTCAACACTGCAATGCCTCTATTAGACACGGCATCTGCCACAACTTACGTTTCCTTAATAGCAATTATAAAGGGTTTTAAAACGAACTTGTAAGCATCATTAGAGAGGATTTGCTTTCCCCGCTGAAGAAATAACTGTCCGTACCAAAAAGGACACAGACGCACACACACACCCTTTCTGCTTCTCTTGCATTTCTGAGATGACACATTGGTTTCCATTCTCAAAAGCCTTCCGGTCCCATAGTTGACTTTGCATTCTGCAAAGCAGGTGAGACTTGCCAGGAGGGCACTGTGCTTTCCAAGAAAGGACACGGAAACCTTTGACGTTTCCAAGATTTTCAAAATATTTACAGGCCTCGGCCCACCTCTGACAAAATGAGTTGGGGAAGGAAAGGTTCGCTCTCTCGCTCTCTCTCCACCCCCCTTCAATTTCATGTAAAATAATCCACTGGGTCTCCTTGTGCCCCCTTTCTTCCCAGTTACCAGGTTTGAATTCTCGGTGACAGTTTATTTGTCTTTGGAGGCACTTCAGTGACAAATGTTTAAGGGAGTGTGGGACAATGGTGGAGAACAAGAAGGCAGTTCATTGAACTGACAGTGACCATACAGTAAATAGAAGGAGATTCAAGCTTCACTGGTCACCCAGGAGCACTGTGGGGCTTTTGTACACAATAACAATAGGCATAACATAAGGTCTCTGTTTATTTTTAACAATATAAACCAGTGTAAGCAGGCAAGTATACATCACCTGGAAAATAATTGCAAATACCAAATCAAGCAGACTGAAAAGCAACAGCACTTAAGCAAAACCACTGATTCCAGCCAGACTTTTCCAAGTCACAAGATGAAGATTATTGCTTTCAAAATCACACACAGTATCTCCCAAGAAATGCTCTATGGTTCAAAGGAACTGTGCATTAACATTGCTGTGCCTAAGTAATAGCAGCGCAGAAGAATTTATGTTTCCTGAGAATCAAGCACTGCATTCTTTAAAAAATAAAAAGCAAATAAATGCTGCGATCCTAGTACTTGTGTCTTCTGGACCCAACAATGGTATCCATATTTCAGGCAAAATACAAATGAATGTATTCCTGCCTGGGCACCTAGTTTTCAACTGGGAAATATAGGTGGCCTTATCAAAGCATGGGCATGTTCATTGGTTGACTCATACGCAACTGCTACAAGAAGTCCCCTTTGTACAGTAGAAGCTGGACTTCGCCAATGAATGTTCTTTATTAAGTAAGACTTGGTTTTGATTTCATGATCCAGCAAGGCTTTTGAGCAGTCTGGGGAAATTTTTTGTGAAGCACAGACCTAACCGGTTTGATCATTTCTGACAGATACCACAGTACGTAGCAGTACAGAATGTTCCCCTATGTATTGCCCAAAATAACAGACCACGGGGTGTGGAGAGGAGAGGCTCCCTCCATTTGCTTACAAATGCTGCGGGACTGAAATAGTTAACATGGAGGTTAACACAGGGTAAGAAGCAGTTGAACCCAAGGAGAGCATGTGCGAATACAAGCCTACTGTATTTTACTTGAGGTATTGGTTGTGGTAGACAGTTGAAAAGCCTCACACTGACTGTCTGAATGACACAAGTAATGCGCTATTAGCATAAATACTTTGTAAGGCATCCATTTAATCAATTTCTCAAATAATGGAATGATCTACTACAAAATAGTGAACTGTATACACTATATTTTGGCACAAAGATGGTCATTCTCCCACTAGTAACCAGGGACTCTAAATAAATGATTTCAACAATGTTTTATTAACGGAGGACAAGAGCCCTCAAGCTGCATTAATCGGGGAGAAGTCGAGTGGCACTTTTGTCATGGAAATGTTAAGCACATAATAGTTCAGGCAAACAATGCAGAGCCACTTCATTCTTTCAGCCATGCTGACACCTCTTAAAGAGGAACTGCAGGGAAGGATGTGGGAAAGATTTGGTTTCTGGAGAGCTTGTTTCAGCGAATATTTTGGAGGTTTACCTACAAACTCCTTTACTAAAGAGTAGAACTGAGGGACACGGGCAGCCGTGCAGGAGCAGAGTTTGGGACAAGACATTTTATTCCAATTCATTCTTTGACTGGATTTATTACGAGTCCATGGCATTTTATTGCAATTCAACAAATCCATACATCTACAGCCTCCGTAGCCTCTAAGGATTTGGATAGGAAGATAATGAAAAACCAAGTTCATCCCAAATATGCATAAACGCCCAGGCTGCCAAACTGAAAGAGAGAATGCAAAACTTCAGAGTTCTTTCTATAAAATATATGGACTTGCAGTCCTGCAATATGTGGATTGTGGTGGGCTTGGATAAAAGACAATAGACTACATTTTGAAAATATAATTTAACTATTTTAGTACCACTATAGTGAATGTGCTATGGAAATGAAAGAGGTGAGGTCTAGGGAAAAGAAAAAGCAAGGATCAGGAAAGATTCAACATAGATTTGTGGTAGTGGTTCTTGATGAAGCTTATGATGTTAAAATGTCATGTCAGAGACAAGAAATCAGAATATGACTTGTGCAGTAAACATAGGAGCTAACTCCCTTTGCCCCACCCCAAGAAATATTTGAGGAGGCCAGAGTCCCTTCAAGTTGATGGACATTACCATTCAAGACGTGCCGTGTCATGTGATCAGTTATGTGGGGCAGAGCTTACCTGGGCCCCCAAAATATTTTATTCAAGTTGTTACCTCTGGCAGTAAATGATACAAGATGGCCAAGAAGGAGAATTGGGTGAACATTGTGAGGGGAGCATATATTTGGAATTAAGAGTAGTCAAGGCACTAAACTTCCATAGTGTGAATAAACTGTTTGCGAGGGAAGTGATGATTTTGCTATCATCAAGGAAGGAAATATTAATGGCAAATTAAAAGAGAAAATAAGAATCAATTGGCATTAAAACAATGCATACACCTGTAAAACCAGAAGTATAGATATGAGATCAAATTCTGAATGATGACTAGAAGCTACAAGTGGTAAAGGTAAAGGTAAAGGTACCCCTGCCTGTACGGGCCAGTCTTGACAGACTCTGGGGTTGTGCGCCCATCTCACTTAAGAGGCCGGGGGCCAGCGCTGTCTGGAGACACTTCCGGGTCACGTGGCCAGCGTGACAAGCTGCATCTGGTGAGCCAGCGCAGCACACGGAACGCCGTTTACCTTCCCACCGGTAAGCGGTCCCTATTTATCTACTTGCACCCGAAGGTGCTTTCGAACTGCTAGGTTGGCAGGCGCTGGGACCGAACGACGGGAGCGCACCCCGCCGCGGGGATTCGAACCGCCGACCTTTCAATCGGCAAGTCCTAGGTGCTGAGGCTTTAACCCACAGCGCCACCCGTGCCCCCAGGCTACAAGTGGTAAGGGATACTTATTGCATGCAGGAGGTTTCTATCCCTGATCAGGCTGTGCTTAATATCTGGAAGAAGGAAATAAGAATCCAGATGTACTTCTAGTTACCATCTCCAATTCTCTGAGTCTAGGTGCACACAATTTAACAGCCTGAAGGTAAGAATGTCTTTGTTAACGAAAGCTTAGCTCACACACTCATATTGTGGGATAACCAACATGCTTAAGTCTAATCAATACAGGAAGGGGTTAACACCATAGAGTAAGCTGTCCTGCTAGGCTTAGCTAGGTTCCGCATCTTGGGAGGAAGCTAATCAAATATATTGTTCCCCTTCAGTCTACCAGAGAAGCTCAACGAGTGAAGAGGTTCTGAGCTGGTTGCTCCAGGCTCAGACCACATGGCTTTTATGAGCCGTTCTTGTGTTCCTATGCCAATAATTTAGGAACTTTCACCACTGTAACTAAGCCAAGTTTCACTGCCTGTGTTTTCTGACTGCTGTATGGAAAAGCACATGAATCTAACCTTCGGAGAGTTTGTATGTAAACAATTTTTACCAAAAGTGTAGTCTTTTTCTGTGCTTAGGGAAGTGCAGCACTTTGGAAGGAACTTAGAAGGGCATATTTTAAGGTCATTGTGAATCCTGATTTTGTCTTCTGTGACATTGGCTGCCACTCACAGCTTGGTGTCATCTGCAGATTTGATAAACATTCCCTCAATTCCTTCATCCAAGTCATTTATAAAGACGCTGAACAATAACACGGCCAGGACAGAACCCTGACAGAACTCTACTTGTCACTTTTTTTCCAGGGTGATGAGGAACCATTAGTGAACAATCTTTGGGTTCTGCCAGTCAACCCAACTACAGATGCATCTAATGGTAGCTTCATCCAGCCCACAATTTAGCAGCTTCTCCAAAAAAGTCATCCCCTCCATCTGCTTCCATCTTGTAGTTTTCTTTTTTTAAAAAAATAATTTTTATTAACCGACCAATCAAATCAAATCACATCACATAAATTCCGAATTACAAAGCCGAATTTTAAATTTTTGTTGTTGAGGGGACCCATATTTCAAGTTTCGAAGGGGGATTCCGATCATCTTCTTGCTACTGTGTTCATATCCAAATCAGTCCAAATAAAGTTCATAATTCTATCCAGTCTTATCTTGCTGTTTGCACATCTCATCTTATTCGTACATTTTTCTTTTTCTTTATGATCTCTTCTGATAATCTCCTTAAGCAGATAAACACCAATTATATCCTGTGTGGATTTTTCCGTTCGACCAATCCTCATATCGTGATGGTTTCCATATATCATCACTTTCATAAATAACATCGCTCTTTCCATCATTAATCTCAGGAACTGTCGTTCTTAAGTCCCACTGAGGAGTCTCACCCACAGTATAAAAACAGCTCTTTTCCTCCTCCCAGACTCAAGTCCTCCGACAGAGCTTACCAATATGGCGACGGTATTTTTAACTGCGTCATTCCAGAGCTCTTAAACTTTCCACGCTCTTCTTAAAACATGCTTTGGTTAGAAAAGTTATCTCCACACAGACGTAAATCCACAGCTTAAGTCATTAAAGCGGCATTTCTGACTTGTGAGGGGGGGGTTCTTGTTTTATCACATAGAGGAAAGAAAGAAAGGTTTTTCCCCCTCCCCCATCAGTCCCTTTGCCATACCGAGTCTTACCTGTCTTCTCATGATTGATTCTTATTCTTCCGACTCGTCTTGCATATCAGAGAACTCTTCAGTTAGCAGTCTTTACTCCCCCTCCTTCCTTGAAATATGTGCATTCGCTTCTTCCTAATTGTTCCTTTTGAAGTTCTTGCAGCTAGCGGCGTGGATCAGGGACGGCGTCCAGGAGCACCGAGATCCACAGGGGGGCATTCTGCCTAGTGCCCCCATCCCCTCAAATTCGGGGGTGGTATAGGGCACAGCAGGCACGGGCAGCCCCCCCAATCCTGGGGGGGGGTAGGGAGGCTAATTACTCCCATCACAGCCTCCTAATTACCCCCTGTGGGTCGGAGAGATGTTATTGTCAGCCATCTTCCGATGCGCCCCTAGTGGCCCCCCATCTTGTAGTTTTCTGCCCTTTAATGGGTTTCTGTAGCACTGCTTCAGTTTCCTTTGCACCACTGAAGCTATTATCCCAGGTGTTTCCCTGTCGTCTGTAATATTGTCTCCATCCTGCTTAGGATTTAGCTTAAAGTTCTCCTGATCTCAGATACACAAGACTCTGAGCAAACACATTCTTGCCAACTGCTCTGAGGTGCAGCCCATCTTTTGCCAGAAGTCCTTCCTCATGGAAGCAGAGATCATGGTCCAAGAAGCCAAATCTTTCCTGGTGACACCCTCTGGGCAGCCAGTGGTTTACTTCCAGCATTTTCCTCTCTTTTCTTGGGCCACGACCTTCAACAGAAAGGAGTGATGAAGAAACCACATATGCCTCAAGGCCTTTAAGTTTCCTACCTAGAGTCTCATAAAGGTAAAGGGTAAAGGGGCCCCTGACCATTAGGTCCAGTCGCGGATGACTCTGGGGTTGCGGCGCTCATCTCGCTTTATTGGCCAAGGGAGCCTGCATACAGCTTCTGGGTCATGTGGCCAGCATGACTAAGCCGCTTCTGGCGAACCAGAGCAGTGCATGGAAATGCCGTTTACCTTCCCGCCGGAGTGGTACCTATTTATCTACTTGCACTTTGACGTGCTTTCGAACTGCTAGGTTGGCAGGAGCAGGGACCCAACAATGGGAGCTCACCCCGTCACGGGGATTTGAACCGGCGACCTTCTGATCGGCAAGCCCTAGGCTCTGTGGTTTAACCCACAGCGCCACCCGAGTCTCATACTCCCTTGCTATATGTTGAAGGCTGTGTCTGGCAGTATCGTTTGTACCCACATGAATCAGAAGGAAGGGGTTGTAGTCGGTGGGCTTTATAAGACTTGGTAACTTCTCTGTCACATCTTGAATCTTTGCACCTGGAAGACAGGACACCTCCCAGGGCATCCTGTTATCGCCACACACTGCTGCCTCTCTCCTGCTCAGTAGGAAGTCACCTACCGCCACTATATGTCTCTGTCTCTTCTTGGGGGTGGCAGGAATCATTCTATGCACTGTACCTTCCACAGCCACACTGGTTTGTTCTGAGTTCTGCAACTGATGTCCTTGCTCCTCTGGCCCAGAATCAGTGTTCTAGGTGGGGGCACAGAATTGATTTTGCAGCTCCCGTGATACAGCATGGGTCCTGATAGTCCTGCTTGTGTGTGTCACATTCCTCCAGGGGTTCATCTTCTGCACTGTGCAACCTTCCTCTTACCTAGGGGGCAGTCCCCCACCAGTACATTGCTGTTCCAAGACAATCTACTCTGCTCTATTGAGAAATTCTGCATCTTGCCCGACAACTCAAAGTGTGGATAGTCAGGCCCCAAGTTGCTACAGCTTCTCCTCCAGCAAGGCAACCAGCTTGCAGTTGCTGCAGGTGTAGTTTTGCAAATTTGCAGACAGAAAGACAAACATGGCAAAGGACTTGCAGGTCACTGCAGAAGCCCCCTTGCTGCCCACGTCTCTCCCACTGAAGGCCCCTGTTTACAAGTCCTGATCACGAGCTCCTGGTCATGAGATTCCAGAGACTGCAAGCGGCTAAGAAGAACTGCTGCTGGCTGCTAAGTCCTCCCCCAATTTACCTCAGCCTCATCCCCCAAACCCTCAACTAAGTCTAAGGAGATGTTTTGAATATATGATGCGATGTAACCAAATTTTCCATGGCTCCTTCCACCTGGAACATTCCTGAACGTACAAGAAGTCTTGGACCACATAATTTCCAAGGCACTTGACTTCTTTACCAACTACATGGGCACTATGGGAAGCTACATTTCCCAGGGCTCCTTGCTGAAGAAGCTCTGTTTACATTACAAGCTAAAGGTAAAGGTAAAGGGACCCCTGACAATTAAGTCCAGTTGCAAACGGCTCTGGGGTTGCAGCGCTCATCTCGCTTTAAAGGCCGAGGGAGCCAACATTTGTCCGCTTCCGCAGACAGTTTTTCCAGGTCATGTGGCCAGCATGACTAAGCCGCTTCTGGTGAAGCCAGAGCAGTGCACGGAAATGCTGTTTACCTTCCCATCGGTGCATTTATCTACTTGCACTGTGTGCTTTTGAACTGCTAGGTTGGCAGGAGCTGGGACTGAACAATGGGAGCTCACCCTGTCACAGGGATTCGAACCGCCGACCTTTCGATCAGCAAGCTCAAGCGGCACAGTGGTTTAACCCACAGCGCCACCTGCGTCCCACACATTACAAGCTAGAGAAGAATTTATGGGGTGGAAATACACTTGGTGTGTAATTCAGGTGAGCATTACTTTCTTGTGAAAGTCATATTATGGTCCAGGTAAACTCAAACATTGGCAAAATAAGTTCTTTTAGGTGCCAAAGAATGGGGCTTTATGCAACTAAACACAAGGAACATTGACTTTGCATATCCTACCATTACTCTGCAGCCTCCTTGTGTTTCATTACCCTGTGTTATTGGCTCTGAAATAGTTGTTTTTTTGACAATTGTACAAAAGCATTTGTATCAGAGCACAGGGGAAAAGCCCCAGATGAGTATTTGAAATCTCTAAAATTGCTGTAAATATGTTGATTCAAGTCTTAACAGTTAACAGATTTAACAAGGAAGCATGAAGGGTTGGAAATGCGGATGTGAGCTTGTGCACAGCAAAGTCTCAAGACATTTTCACACTTGAAGTGAAAAATCACTCTCACTAGCACCATCATACATCTCCATCTTATTGTACCCTATGAGTGCTATCCACTGGTACATAGAAGGCCCACCTTGAAAGTCCCATGAACAAATTAGGTTTTTCTCACAATAGTGACTTTCATCCCTTCAAAATACATGCATTTGGGTTTTTTGGGTTCCATAAGTTTGTTGCGGCAGCGGAACTATAAAGCATTTGGTGTTTCTGCCACACACCCAGAGAGTCAACTGAAAAAGAGAATGAGGTACCACAGAATGGAGATTTCTTCTACAATTTCATTATCAGACTCATATAATTTCATTCAGTTGCGTGCTCAATAGCTACAGGAATAAGAGCTGTTGCCGTAACTACTACAGTTTTCCAAAATATGTACTTCACAGTTTGCTTAGCAACAGCAGAGACTGAAAACATCCCCATTTGCTGAAAAGATTATGGTCTCATGGTTTCAATTGCACAGCTACTGCTGATCAATTTGCAGCTTATGCCATTCAGTTTTCGCTCTCTTTTTATAGTTCCAGCAATTCCCTGTATCCCTTGTTATAGAATGGAGGTGGGATCCATAATTTGCCACCCCTCATGAGCCATTAACTCCATTCTAAAACAAGGGAAACTGGGAGTTACTGGAAGGGACAAAGCAGTGTTGCAGTCGGTGTGGTGCAAACACGGTGGCAGAACCAATTCAGTGCTCACCCCTATCACATCCTTCCCTCTCCCAGTAATTCACAGCTACTCTGGTGCCGATGGCTACTGGGCTGGTGGAAAGCAAAGAGAAAGAGAGAAAATTATCTGTCAGAGTCCATATATATTAATAGGAAACTCATTTTTTCTGAGTGTGGATCCTTATGTAGCTAAATTGCACTATCCTCATAGAAGGGGGAGTTGTCAGCAGGCTTGGGGAACACCCCCCCCAAAAAAAAAACTTAAGGGGAAAATATCTAAGGAAGTAGGGACCCTCTTGTCTGGCAAGCCTTTCTACGCAGCCCGCTAGGGATCTCCTGCTTAATTTCTAATGGCAATGAGTTCCACAGGGCCTGTCACTAAAGTTTCCAGCCAAAACTCAGGAGCATCGGGGACCACTGAAAGTGCCTCATCAGAAGTTCTCAGTGATTGAGGTGGAGCATAATGAACCAGGGGGTCCTTAAGGTACTTTTAGGGCTTTGTGAAATAACACAAGAACCCTGAACGTATAAATTGTTGTTAGTTTATATGTTGTGAAATTCAGATCCATTGCTATGGCCATTTGTCAGTTTCCTGCATTTTCACTTAAAAATGGACTGGGGAAGCAGAGCACCACATAACTACAGTGGTACCTCGGGTTAAGTACTTAATTCGTTCCGGAGGTCCGTTCTTAACCTGAAACTGTTCTTAACCTGAAGCACCACTTTAGCTAATGGGGCCTCCCACTGCCGCCGCGTGATTTCTGTTCTCATCCTGAAGCAAAGTTCTTAACCCGAGGTACTATTTCTGGGTTAGTGGAGTCTGTAACCTGAAGCATATGTAACCTGAAGCGTATGTAACCCGAGGTGCCACTGTATTATTGGTATGGTGGAGGCATCCTTAAGTAATGATGGACACCAATGCAGGCAACCCCTCATAATTTTCTGTAATGTTTCAGCTCATAGTGCGAAACCTGCTTAATTCTTCCGCCTTGCGCTGGGAAGGTAACATAAAAAGAAGAGTGAAAGTGTCAAGGCACAGAGCCAGAGTATGAAACTGAGAAGAGATGCTGGTAAATTAAAACATAAACAGCTTGCCTTGGGAGGCAAGAGGTAGCTAGTAAACCAGCCAACAAGACAATCATTTTTATGCAGGGGTTTGGGGGGGGGGGGGAGATATTGTTTCAAATAGCATTTTGAAACACTAACATCATAAGGTTTTTGTTTCAAAATCAGTTTAAAGTTTTTAAAACACTGGTTAGGCATATTAACAGCAACTATAATTTTATATTGTGCAATTGCCACATTAGCCCTTTTCATGTGTGTCTTTCTAACACAAGTCTTCCTGAGAATCCTCCTGCAGTTGAAAAGGCTGCAAGCCAACAAACAAAAATCATTCATGATATGCTGGCGTTTTAGCTTTTTAATGAAAAGCACACCGGAAAGCCTTGAAGAAAAAGGCAATTGTGTGCATTTTTTAAACACCATCCACTTAATTAGCTATGACTGTCTAGTGTGAAAGATAAGTGACAAACTGTATAGTATATTAGATGGACATGTTTTTCTCCAGAACTTTTTATTCTCTTAATTTGTTTCAAATATCTTATTGGGGTAGCTGGGAAGAATGTGAAAGTCACGTATCTCGAAAATGCACAGCCGCTATAAAAGAATGCAACATGCCTATTAATAATTATTTACTCCTCTGGTATTGTTAAGAATAATGAAGGCATGGGAGCGTTGGCCCCCAAGCTGAATTTCTCCTGAAATGTTTTCAATTAACTCTTGGCACCGGCAGGAAAGCATCAAACCTTTCCCATGCTGAAATATGGAAAATCTGCAGGGTACTTCTCCGCAGGGGTGGAATTTCATTAAAACAAGCACATCATAATTCAATGACTTCTGCACCCTCTTTAAGCCTCTCCATTGATAAGGAGGCCAGGGCGATTTTTATGGATTTGCAAAGAGAAATGATTTCATAAAGATCTTTTCAGAACGTTTGCTTTGGCCTAGGCCTTTTGAGTCCTTCTCTGCTCTCTGATGCAAAAATGGTAAGACGTTTAGCACAACTGTGACTACCAGATAAGAGGCAGAACCGAAGAGACTTCAGACAAGACTTTATCCCTTAGACAACTCCTTTCTGAAGTCTCGGTAGGAACTCTCTCTACAGTGATTTCCTGGGGTCTTTTAAAAGCTGAAAGCTTGCTGCAATCCACATTTTTTTGTATGGCTTATTTGGAAAGCACATACATACTTAGAAAGGACAAATGATGTCCTTTAAGGTAACAAAACTTCCACCCATGACAACCCAAGAAACAGATGTGGTGCACAGACTACTCAGAAAGGAGGGAAGGGGTTTTTAAAGAGGGAATTTTATACTGAGGAGTGATGCTGCACTTTACCGTGTGAGAAGTGCCTTTGTTGCCACCGTCTCTTTGCGATTTGTGTTGTGTGTCCCTCCTTCTTTCAGCTTTTGAGCTGATCAGCTTCCCTTCTCCTCTTCATTATACTGTGAATACTAAAGAGAAATGCCATTATCCCTTCATATCGCTCCTGTTTGTCGCTTGGAACTTTACTGGTTTGAAAAAATACTTTACGCTTTACGCCATTATCTCATTCATAACATCCCAATGAGATAGATTGCTAATTATGTCCCCATTTTATAGGTAGGGGCTGAAGCCGAACAAGGACTGTGACTCCAAGACCACCCAGTGCGTTGAAGGATGGGGATGGGGCGGACGAGGGGGGCGGGTGGAGTGGGGATTTAAGATGCTGCTCTCCATAGTCTGAGACTATCCACTACGCTGTAATGATTTCATAACACCCATTCTTCATACTGGAAGTAAAAGAAAGATAGTAAAATGTTACCGGGAGGGAGGGGACGAAAGGGTTGCGTTCGTTTTATGCAGATCCAGTTTTTCTTTTGTAACAGATTTTGGCTTGGGCAGTGTATGATACTGCTGTCTTCACCACCTTTTCCCCATGTGGGTTTTCCTTTTGTGTTAAGAGCTGCATATACCCTCGCGAGAGACTGAGGAACATGAGCAGTACCACAGCAGAAACCCCTGAGAGAGCTCTCCCATGGTATGCGCTTGCCAATGGATAGGCACATTGTGTATGTCAATGTGCGGGTGGCAGCCACAATGCTGTGTGGCTGCAGAGGATTTCACAGACCATTATACCTTCATCTTTTAGGGCAGGAATGAGTGGAACTGTGGGATCTTGGCTACTGACAAATCCTTTTAACACACTTTCACATCATCAAATCGAGTCCAGCAGCTATATTTGTGTACCAGGAGGCCATTTTGTGCCATTACTAAGGTTGTTGTGATAAGAACTCCCTTGTGATAGGAACTAGGGAGTAAACTTCCTAGTTTGATTGATGTGGCTTGCTGCAGAGTAAATGTGTTTAAAATTGCACTGTATGCATAAAGGAAAACTGAAATTTAGAGTTGTGTTAGTCCGTGGTTCTTTATTTTAAAATAAAAAGAATGCAGCACTTTGGCAATAAACTTTTTAAAAATGTGCCTGAGCTCTCATACTCTAATCAAATCCTGATACACCAGATACTGAAATGAACTGAGCAACTGCAATCATCTAAGGGCAGTTGTTTATGATTTAAAAGGAAATACCTCAGTAGAAGCTTTATCTTATAACCCTATGTAAATATGGATATGCCTTCTCTCACCAATGAGAACAGAATCCATTGTCCCTCTTGAGATCTTGGGTTCATGCACTTTTGTTTGAGGACACCTACTCTGAGGTCCTTGAGGTCCTCCGAGGTTCTCAGCCTGGGAGCTGGCCACGATTCCAACAGATTCATGGATAAGCTGTTCCATCCAGCATCTCAAAGGTGTTTAAGATGCAAACAATCTGCTCTTGTACAGCTGACATTACTCAACTCATTACAGCATCTCGTGAAGCTAGCTCCAAATCACACATTTGAATAAGGAAAAATAGTCCATCAGATGGTGAAATTCTAGTAAAATATCTTGATTTTTGTAAAAGTATTCATCACAGGCTCTGTGGGGCGGTCAACTGTTCCTTAATTATTGCACAACTAGGACAGCTGGAGAAAACTGCAGGAAATCTAGGACTTCTGGACAAAACCTTATCCAGGTGATTAGGTTATCAGGGATAGGGGAACAGGCAATTATCTGCTACTTTCGTCTGTTGAGGGTGATATCTGACCAAGGTTATGTACATATTACCATCTAAAAATGAAATTACCGGTAGGTCGTTTCCCTCCTGTTCCGTTTCAAATTGTTGAAAACTCCCAGAATGATTGTACTGGGGTACTTAAACGAATGTGCTGGACATGAATCAGTTCAGAGCACGAATCAGGACACGTTCTAGATTTTTTTGTTTTTCAACTGAACAAGATGGACTGAAAATAGGATTTCCTGCCGTGATCAGCTTGCTTCCTGTTTAGGTTTAGGCTCTCAGTTGCTTTGCAGGAGTGGTAGACCTACCCAAATGGTTTGCTCACAGAGGCAAATGGATGTTGATAGATCTTTTTTTAGGGCTTTGTGGGATTTTCCAAGTGGTTGAGTTGATGCCACTGAAGTCCCAGTTGGCTTCTGGAATGGAGAGTGGTGGTTGATGTGATCTCTCCCAAGCACTCTCATCTCTTCCATGAGTCTTCTTGGTATACACCTGAGCTGAAGGCCATGAACAAATGATAAGGTGCCTGGAGAAAAACTCATAACATGCCCAACCAGTGAAGTGAGGGCCCTTTATTGAGCTTACTCCATGGCCTCGATGGACGTGAAGAAACAGGTTTCCAGCTCCACAAATGCACCCTCTCAGTATTAGACCTATTGCACTGTAGTAAGATGTGTGTTTCTTAGAGTAAGTTTTCCATAGGTCCCCAAACCTGCAAATTCAGAAAAGGGGTTTGGAATATCTGAGGTGAACAAGACCTGCACAACATACTTTCAGTGAAAAATGTGTGGCATGCTTAAATATGTCACAAGCCAAATGAGTACCGGTATATAACAGTGCTCGTTTCGGCAGCACATATACTAAAATTGGAACGATACAGAGAAGCTTAGCATGGCCCCTGTGCAAGGATGACACACCAATTCGTGAAGCGTTCCATATTTTTAAATAAAAAATGTCAATATATATATATATGAGTATATACCATACTTACACTGTACTGGATAGAGTCCTGTGGATGCACATCTCTTTTAGTGTTAAATGAAAGAAATGATATGTTAACAGATAAACTGAGGAATTGATTCATTTGAAACATATTCAGTATATGTTCCAGTGCAGTCAGTAGCAAACCCTCACTGCCCACCCCCAGCACCAATGTTAATTATTTGAAATTCCACCTGTTGAAAATAATTAACATTGTCTCACCAGTTTTGCAGCACATAGCCTAGGGACAGAAATCAGAGGCTTCGTGAAAATGTGCTTTGTTAGAGAGCTGAATTAATTTGCACTGGTATTTCCAAATGCATTTCATTTCGTAATAAAACCAGTTGCGCCACATAATGGTTCAGCTAAGTGCAACCAATTCTTTTGAAATGCACTGGTGCTTTCCATATATTCATGCCCACTGCCACCTCGCTAACCAAGTTCTTCAGACCTGGATTTCAGGAAATCCCAAATCGTTTCCCAATCCAAGCTGCCACTTTGATTTCATCACATCAACCCCTTGTTGAGATCAAACCTTTGAAATGAGAAAAGATTTTTTAATCCAGTTACACCAGATGGAGTCTAACTCTACAGGTCCTGAGAGCCAGAGGATTAGCATTTCTCAAACCTCCCCACACACATAACACACACAGCAGTGTGAGTGCACCCACAGAAACACTCATAATGTTCAATTTCCTTGACAAATTGTTTTTAAAACTTTATTGTAAAGGTGCCTTCCCTGATTAGAAGAGGGTTCAGCTTTAGCTATAATTGCCTTCATTCCCTTCTCTCTCTTGACTCACCCTGAAAACACATTTAAGCACATTAAACATGAAGATTTAAAGAAGACAATTTCTTGCATTTATCAGAGCCAGCAGACTTCCTGTTCTCAAAAATATATTGTAGTATAATCCATTGAGACAAAAATTGCGTGCCACAAAAACAAAACTATAAAATCTACTCTTATAATGTTTTGAGAAGAAGAAGAAGAAGAAGAAGAAGAAGAAGAAGAAGAAGAAGAAGAAGAAGAAGAAGAAGAAGGAGAAAAGAAAAGTCCTACATATTTGTTGGTAACATCTTGGACTGTTCCTGGCTTCTGTTAAGTTTGATGACATCATATTCACTCTATATCCCCAAAGTGGGTAAGTATGTCTTCTAAGTGGTTGGTATGTTGCTCTGTGACCCATGAAATGGGATCAAGAAATTAGTCAGGAGCAGAAAGGCAAGTATGAGGAATCAAAGCATCAGTGAGAAAACATAAAGACGTGTTTAGTTTGTGGCAATTGTAGCTGGCACTTCTCCAAGGCATCAAAAATGTGCTTGTTATGAGAGAAGAGTTTCTGTATATGAACTGGTGCCGGTTTCTTTTTGTTTTTTGAATTAGTGATTTCATCTTATTGTCTACTAGGGAATGGGGGGGGGCTCTCTCTCATAACATTACACCTGCCCATTTATGTCATTCAAGTGGTAGTTTCAATCAAAAAGAAGGTTGGGGGGGATGCTTTCATAAAGAAACTATAGCAAAAAGGGGTTAAACTAGGGAGAAAAGCATCACTGTGGGATGTTGCAGTCTTCTAAGGGAATAAAAATTGTCGGAGGACTACTTTAATACAGCAATATCTTTAAAACGCTCTCCCTCCCAACTCCTTGCAATGTAAGTAAAGCAATACAATAGTCATCATGATGAACGATGGTTCGGAAGCAACCAGCCAGCTTCTATCAGTGCAAGATCTATGTCCTATATAACCTTTATATTTATTTATTTATTTATTCATTCATTCATTCATTCATTCATTCTCAAGGAAACAAACAAATGAGAGCCAACATACAAGGGAAATTAGAAGAACCAAAAGCTAAGCATCTGGTCACTGTCAATATACAGTCATAAGAATGGTGGGATACAGTTGTTGTTGTTTAGTCATTTAGTCGTGTCCGACTCTTCATGACCCCATGGACCAGAGCACGCCAGGCACTCCTGTCTTCCACTGCCTCCCGCAGTTTGGTCAAACTCATGCTGGTAGCTTCGAAAACACTGTCTAACCATCTCGTCCTCTGTCGTCCCCTTCTCCTTGTGCCCTCCATCTTTCCCAACATCAGGGTCTTTTCCAGGGAGTCTTCTCTTCTCATGAGGTGGCCAAAGTATTGGAGCCTCAGCTTCACGATCTGTCCTTCCAGTGAGCACTCAGGGCTGATTTCCTTCAGAATGGAGAGGTTTGATCTTCTTGCAGTCCATGGGACTCTCAAGAATCTCCTCCAGCACCATAATTCAAAAGCATCAGTATATATATACTCAAACAAACAGCCAAGCCCATGCATGTTTATTTGAAAGTCCCATTAAGTTCATCAGCAGAGCCACTATAACCCATAGGTCCTTACGGAAGCGCACTTCAGTACACTGGTCATGACATTATGGAAGAATATACCAAAAGAGTATTGGGGGGTGAGGGAGTCCCATTGAGTGAAGTGGAACTTACACTCAGGGAAATGTGAAGAGCATTGCTTATATGGACATACGCCCTACTGGATGCAGTGTTTACAAGTAACATGCACTCTTAGTGTTCTATCCAAATAAGTCATTCTCCAGAGGCTAAGTGTACCTCTTACTGTAGTGCTCATCTGTGGAAGCGTTCACGAGGTCCTCACATTTTGTTTTTAGAGATAAGCAGGAGAACAAATCTAAATGCAGCTGATCTCCAGTGGGGATGGAGAGTAGTGCTGGCAAGGTGTCGGAAGACGTAGCCAAAGTACACCGCTTGACCTTCTGGCCTGTTCGCCTTAACTTAGCCTGCTGCCTTCAGGGGAAAGATGCCAGGCCAATGCCAGTCCATTTGGACTCTTCATGTGTGGGGAGGGGACTGGAAAAGCGCCATCTTCTGGCCCCACCAGAGAATATTCTGAAGGCCGGGAACAATGGTTCAAAACCAAGAGACCCACAAACAATTTCCAGGTGATTTTATTTTATTTTTTTAATGAAAATGTAGATGCCAGTTTCAATGGAGGAACGGCGAGGGAATGTCTGTTTTGTTTAACCTTTCTCTTCCTGGCATTCGCCTGCATAAAATCATTCTCCTAGATGTGCCTTTCACTTTGCATGGGAGTATATTCTGCCCCCCACCCAAGGGTGAGAAAGCACCTTGGAGAGGGGCAAATTCTGAGTAAATGGATCAGAAGGGAAAGGGTCAAGCGAGCCCTCTCTCATACAAGCGAGAGCAGAAAAATAGTGTGAGGGAGGGGTTGCTTTACCCTCTCCCTCACACTGTTTTTCTGCTCTGACTTGTGGCTTCCATGGCTGCTTTTCATACAGTAAGCAATGTCAGAGGACTGTTCATATTTTTCCTGTGTGGTACCTAGTTTGACTCTGACAATAAAGAAGTTACCATATTTTGGCCCCTATGTTTTTTAACCCAAAATTAAGAAATTAAGTTCTTTAGCTTTGGTGGTGGGGAACTCCTTCCACCAATCGCTCACCCGCCTGCCCACCACTGCCAATTGCACACCTTGCCACAGCCGCCAATTGTCTGCCCACTAACCACCACCAACAGCCTAGCTGCCCACTTGCCACAGCAGCCAATCACCTGCCCAATTGCCGCAGCCACAGCCAATCGCCAGCAGGCCTTGCTGCAGCCACCAATCACCCGCCCAATCACCGCTGCCAATCTCCTGCTTGCTGCCACCATTACTCACACATTCCTCCCCTGCAGTCACTATCCATGTATAAGATGACATTTTGCCTAATTTTTTAAAGCAAAAAGCATCGTCTAATGCACAGAAAAAAACGGTACTCTCTCCCACACTTTCCCTGCCCATCCTGCCATTATCAGCTCTGTAGGCAGTCTTGAGGGATTGATCACTTAATGTCGGTGGTTGTTAAACCCTTTTCTGTGGACTACTGAAAAATTGGGGCAGAGGGCGGCGGCACTGGAAACAACTTAATCAACCCTTTCTTCCACTTCAGCACCAACATCATCCTCAAGGCTAGCACTGCATTACAAAAACCACAGGCTCTAGGGCAGGCTTCCTCAACCTCGGCCCTTCAGATGCTTTTGGCCTACAACTCCCATGATCCCTAGCTAGCAGGACCAGTGGTCAGGGATGATGGGAACTGTAGTCTCAAAACATCTGGAGGCCTGAGGTTGAGGAAGCCTGCTCTAGGGGATGAGAAGGGCCCCTATAGCTGGTCCATTTTTAGGGTGATATTAGCAGACTTCTCCAATGCAGTATGCTGATATCACAGGCCCCAGGCCAAGGCAAAATAGGACCCTGGTCAAAACAGCCTTGAACTACATTGTCAGAATAAATCAAATGTGTTGTATAGTCGTTTAGTCATGTCCGACCCCATGGACCAGAGCACGCCAGCCACTCCTGTCTTCCACTGCCTCCAGCAGTTTGGTCAAACTCATGCTGGTAGCTTCGCGAACACTATCCAACCATCTCGTCCTCTGTGTCCCTTCTCCTTGTGACCTCCATCTATCCCAACATCAGGGTCTTTTCCAGGGAGTCTTCTCTTCTCATGAGGTGGCCAAAGTATTGGAGCTTCAGCTTCAGGATCTGTCCTTCCAGTGAGCACTCAGAGTTGATTTCCTTAAGAATGGAGAGGTTTGATCTTCTTGCAGTCCATGGGACTCTCAAGAGTCTCCTCCAGCACCATAATTCAAAAGCATCAATTCTTCGGCGATCAGCCTTCTTTATGGTCCAATCAAATCAAATGTAGGCCCAAGTAAAGTACAGATACTTTGTACTGTTCCATAACTTCTCTGCAGACCACAGTCTGCCTTGCATGTCTGCTTTGTAGGATCATTTGCCTTGCACAGCAAACCCTTTAACTCAGTTCAGTATTAGGAGGTATTGAAGCGAATTAAAGCAGCACAAGTACAGGACTTTTCCTTATCCCCTTTATTAGCTGACTGGAAATAATATCATGCCCTGTAGCTTGAGAAGGCAGGAGCTGGGTGGTGTTCACTTGTCACTCTCTGGTTGCATGAAACTCAGATGACCCCTTGGTTTTCCCTGGAGCTGAGGGCGATGAAACAATTTCTGAGATGGCTAGAGCGCCAGTGGCAAAAAACTCATTCTGAATAGGACTGAATGCAGTTTAGAGCTCAACGTCAAGTCTACCAAGTGGCGATAGCAGTGGTGAAGAGGACCTTCTGGCAGTTCTCTCACTGCGAGAAGTGAAGTTACAGGGCCTTCTCAGTAGTGGCGCCCTCCCTGTGGAACGCTCTCCCATCACATGTCCAGGAGATAAAGAACTACATGACTTCTAAAAGACGTCTGAAGGCAGTCCTGGATCAGGAAGTTTTTAATGTTTGAAGTTTTATAATGGTTTTTATATGTGCTGGAAGTTGCCCAGAGTGGCAGGGGCATCCCAGCCAGATGGCCGATGTATAAAACAACAATAACAACAACAACAACAATAGTTGCTAGCAGCTAGACTGGTGACTGGGGGCGGCCGCCGAGACCACATAACACCGGTCTTGAAGGACCTACATTGGCTCCCAGTACGTTTCCGAGCACAATTCAAAGTGTTGGTGCTGACCTTTAAAGCCCTAAACGGCCTCGGTCCAGTATACCTGAAGGAGCGTCTCCACCTCCATCGTTCTATCCGGACACTGAGGTCCAGTGCCGAGGGCCTTCTGGCGGTTCCCTCATTGCGAGAAGCAAAGCTACAAGGAACCAGGCAGAGGGCCTTTTCGGTAGTGGCGCCCGCCCTGTGGAACGCCCTCCCATCAGATGTCAAAGAGAAAAACAACTACCTGACATTCAGAAGACAGCCCTGTTCAGGGAAGTTTTTAATCTGTGATATTTTACTGTATTTTTGGTTTCTATGGAAGCCGCCCAGAGTGGCTGGGGAAACCCAGCCAGATGGGCGGGGTACAAATAATAAATTATTATTATTATTATTATTATTATTATTATTATTATTATTATAGTGCCCAGGGAGTTCATGGTGGTGTCCAGAATAGTAAAATGTAGAGAACCTGGGTATTACTCTCATAAATCAGCACAATGGAAATAAAGGAATTCCCTCAGAGTGCTTTGGTACCACAGTGCCAAAACTCAGTGGATTCAAAATGTGGACTGCATTATGACATCCCAACAACAAGTACCCGCTGTGAGAGTTACTGTGTTTTCTTTTGTTGGCTGTCCACTTGAAAAAGGACCATTTAACATAGGGTGGACAGCAAAACCAAGTTTCCCACTAGTTATGCAAACCATGGGGACCTGTAGCCATTCCTGCATGCCTAGTATGGTTACTTTAAGAACATTGTGAGTGTTTACCTAAATAAGTAATGTATGAATAGGTCCCAAACGTGTATTGCATTGCTGACTGTTGCTGTGGGATTTTCTGCTAAGAGAGATCCTCTCCACAATATATAGATAGGTAGATAGGATTATATAGATGCATATTCATTGCACAAAGAAGGATAGCAATGGATAATACAACCTCAAAAGGTTTTGGGGTGGTGAGAATTAAAAGGGCTTCTTATGTAAGGAACGCGGGTTCCTTACATAAGGACGCGGGTGGCGCTGTGGGTTAAACCACAGAGCCTAGGACTTGCTGATCAGAAGGTTGGTGGTTCAAATCCCCGCGACAGGGTGAGCTCCCGTTGCTTGGTCCCTGCTCCTGCCAACCTAGCAGTTCGAAAGCACGTCAAAGTGCAAGTAGATAAATAGGTACAGCTCCGGCGGGAAGGTAAACGGCGTTTCCGTGTGCTGCTCTGGTTTGCCAGAAGCGGCTTAGTCATGCTGGCCTCATGACCCGGAAGCTGTACGCCGGCTCCCTCGGCCAGTAAAGCGAGATGAGCGCCGCAACCCCAGAGTTGGCCACGACTGGACCTAATGGTCAGGGGTCCCTTTACTTTTTTATGTAAGGAATTTCTGAAGTCAGGAAGGAAGGAAGGAGATTAATAAACCAGGAGGCTAAAGAGAATAAAGCAATTTCAAAAAATATATTCTGACTATAAAATTCTGGATTTGATGCTGGGTAAAATCTAGACCGACACAGATTGGCTTTTTTTGGGTCTTTTACAACCTGTTCTTATGCATAAATATGAATAATTATGATGCATAAATACTAATAATTATGTCCCAGGATGTTCAGTAGCCTTTAAAGTGCAATCCTACGCATGTCTACACAGATGCAAATCTCACTGAGGTAAGCGGGGCTTACTCCCAGAAAACTGACCATAATGTTGCAGCTTAAACTGTGTTGAAGCCCTAGTTTAGGAGACCTTAAGGCATTTGGGTATTAGGTATTGTCTACCTCACAAGTGCTCGAAACTTTTTAGGCTAAAATTTTTAAGGCTTTGTTTTTGTTTTTTTTAATTCACAGAGTTCCACAAGGACTCCCGATAAGCTCCATAAACACAGAAATGGTTTGGTTTGCATTTGTTGCACAGTGCTCAAATGTATAAATTAGCCGGGCCGCTCAATAATTTCCTAATGGGCTGTGTGAGACAGAGTGGAACGGGGGAGAGAGAGAGAGAGAGAAAAGCCGTAAGAAGGTTGTGCGTTAGAGGAGGAGAGGAGAGTGATTTTTGTGCCGAGGGAGAAAGAACAAAAGTCTCCATTTTGATGATTCTTCACTAGTAAGGCCCCATCAGCTCCATTTACTAATGCTCAATAGCTGAGACCTGACAGGAGCAGCAGTAACAGCTCCCGCCAGGCTCCCAAACTCCTTCTCGGATGTGCACTTCCCAGCAGAAAGAGGAATAAAAAAAGAGGACGGGAAGGGGTAGGGGGGGAGAAAGAAAGAAAGAAATAGGGAGAGGGGGAGGGGAGGGAAAGTAAAGGGGGGAAAAAACCCTTGCTGACACGGGGCATAACTTAATTTTCACGGTGCCGGGACAGCTGTATCGTGTAATCTGCCATGGCATGCCATTAAAACTTCAATGCCTTTACTGACCCAGAAGGGAAACTCAGACCGTGGAGAGTCTTTTGAAAAGAAGTGGTGATCTTTCACGATTTATGAGCTTGTCTTAAAGAAACAGACTCCACTCACTTTATATTAATCACCCTTTTCAGGGTACATTGAAATCTGGGGTCTCTTAACTGAAGAGTGTGGAGACCCAATACCTTGAAAATGTTTGCCCTTTCTTGATTGTTGTTGTTTTGATTGTGGTCATTCTGATTCGATTTTTATTATTATTATTTGTTTCTGCCCACCAAGCAACTGGAACTGTACCTTAGGAATCAAGAGTGCAAAATTCAATTACACTGAGTCAGTTTGAATGGCTGGAGTGGGGGAGTAGGGGAAGGGAGGGAAACTTTCGCATTTTTTTCTACATTGTATGTAAAAAGGAAAATAAAAAGGGAAAGAACTTGAGAACTACGAGGAGTAAAGGTCTTAGGCGCTCATGAAAGCCGAGATTTCTTCTGTGATCCAAGAACTGAAAACAAAAAGCAACCATTCCTCTGCTGCTGCTGGAAAATAAAAAAAGCCTTCAGTTCACACCACTAAAATGTAAGCACTTAAACAACCATTTAAAAAAAAACTGGAGAAAGATGTAGGTATCATGTTTGTCCATGACAAAAAGTATGCATCAGAACTTACAGCACAGTACACTTTTAGTAGGACCAACTAAAGTGTCACAAAAGATTTTGAGCTCTTTCAAATGCTTTTTCAGGCTAGATGTTAAATTAAGTGGTGTGTGCTTTTGTGAGCCACACACACAGAGAGAGTATATTACCCCTAGATCACCTGCAAATGGACATGCTTTAACATGTAAGGGCTGGATCCAGAACAACTTCCTTTGATAATGGAAGAGGTTCTTTAAGCTCTTCTGTACCCAACTAAAATAATTTATAGAGATTAGATTGTTAGATGAAGAAAGCTTTACTGGGTGGGTCTACCAGCCTATGGTCCTCCATTGGCCCATGGTCATGGATAATGGGAGTTGAAAGTCAACCTCATCTTGATTGCTGCAGGCTCCTCAGTTTTGCTATACAGTGGTGCCTCGCAAGACGAAATTAATTCATTCCGCAAGTTTTTTCTTCTTGCGAGTTTTTCGTCTTGCGAAGCACGGTTTCCCATAGGAATGCATTGAAAATCAATTAATGCATTCCTATGGAAACCGCTTGCCAGGCTGGCGGTGCGGAGAAGGGCTTTTCTCCCCACCGCAAGCCTTCAGGACAGGTACGGGAACAGAGGGGAAGGCGTGCAGCGCTTTTCCTCTGTTCCCGGGCTTGCGTGGGAGGAGGGTTTTTCCTCTCCACCGCCAACATTCAGAACAGCATTCTGAATGTTGGCGGTGGGGAGGAAAACCCTTTTCCCACCCCAAGTCTTCAGGACAGCCTTCCGAAGCCGGGGGCGGGAGGCGGTGTCCCCGCCCCACCGCCCGGCTTCGGAGCATCCTTCCGAAGCCAGCCGGCAGGAGGAGGTGTCCCCGCCCCACCGCCCGGCTTCGGAGCATCCTTCCGAAGCCGGCCGGCGGGAGGAGGTGTTCCCCCCCCCGCCGCCGCCCGGCTTCAGAGCATCCTTCCAAAGCTGGGCGGCGGGAGGAGGTGTTCCCGCCCCACCGCCCGGCTTCGGAGCAGCCTTCCGAAGCCGGGCGGTGGGAGGAGGTGTCCCTGCCCCGCCGCCAGGCTTCGGAGGAGGTCCGAGGACAGTGGGGAAGACGCGCTGCGCTTCCCCGCTGTCCCAGAGATTTCCCTATGGGCTTTCGTCTTGCGAAGGAAGCCCATAGGGAAATTTGTTTTGCGAAGCACCTCCAAAACGGAAAACCCTTTCGTCTAGCGGGTTTTCCGTCTTGCGAGGCGTTCGTCTTGCGGGGCACCACTGTATCATCTTTATCAATGCCTGATGGATTGCATCCCAAAGTAGCTTTCTCTAGTCACACATGGACAATCCAGCTTACAAAAAAATTATTTGTCTCTAAACCATACCAATTTTCTAGGGAATCATTTAAGGAAGCATAGGAGCCAACTTCTAGGGGCTGAGGTCCCTTCACCCCCCCAATAAAATATTTGAGGTGCCCCCCCATTTGAAGGACATTGCCATTCAAATGGGTGTGTGTGTGTGTGTGTGTGTGTGTGTGTGTGCCATGTCATGTGATTTATTGTATGGGTGGGGCTTACCTCCCCCCCCCAATATTTTATTCAAGTTGGCACCCCATCAGGAAAACTCATACACAAGTCCTACTGAAATTACTGGCTGCTTACACTTGTTGCCTTCAAGGGACTGCACCTCTTACCCCTCCTTTTCTGCCCTTGTCAGAGAAAATACCAAAGTTCATTTGGTTGCAATCATGTACTAATGAGACTGTTGTTTTTAAGTGCAACAATAATTAAGGCTGAATGCCCTGTCCCATTCATTTACATGACCTTGCAATTTTTCAGTCTCTGTGAGCATCAGTGCTAATTTTCCCTTGGCTAGAGGAAAACATGAAAAGGGAGCCTCCTTGTTGTAATTTAAACCAAACAATAGTGTGTTAATTTCAAAGCTGTCAAGAGTGAACATTCACAATTTGATCCAAAAGTACTCTTTTACCAAAATTGACATAGATGTGTGTACTCAACACCATTGTAGAATCTGCAAAATGTGTCTTAAATGATAGCAGTCATGGCTAGATTTAAGCTAGTTCAAGGGCTCGTGCTTTTCCGTTGAAATGTGTAACTTCTCTTCTTTGAACAGCTGGCTGTCATGCAATATCATGACAAATGCCTTTTGAAATTCTCCTGGAGCAATTTACCACATGAGTCCAGGGGCCACAGTTGGCAGGAGGGTGGGGGAAAGCGTAAAGCCCTATCAGATTCATGGAACCTGCATTGTAGGTTTTTGGATCCTAGATTGCATAATTAATTTTGATGGAAGGTATTGTTAAGGGCATGTTCAGACAATGGACATGATCCTGCCAAAGCTCAGTATTTCTTAAGACCACAGACCTTTTATATATAGCATGGACTTTGGAACCAGTTGCATGAATTCCTGAGAAGTTTTTTTTTTAATTAATTACATTTATTTGTCCTGAATTACATTTAACTTCTTTCCCCCTGTGGTTACATAATAAAAGGTAAAGGACCCCTGACAGTTAAGTCCAGTTGCAGATGACTCTGGGGTTGCGGCGCTCATCTCACTTTACAGGCCAAGGGAGCCAGCGTTTATCCGCAGACAGGTTTTTTGGGTCATGTGGCCAGCATGACTAAGCCGCTTCTGGTGCAACAGAACACCGAAACCAGAGCAGCGCACAGAAACGCCATTTACCTTCCCGCTGGAGTGGTACCTATTTATCTACTTGCACTTTTTTTGGTGTGCTTTCGAACTGCTAGGTAGGCAGGAGCTGGGACAGAGCAACGGGAGCTCACTCCGTCGTGGGGATTCGAACCACCGACCTTCTGATTGGCAAGCCCAAGAGGCTCAGTGGTTTAGACCCAGCGCCACCTGCATCCCTCTTTGGTTACATAATACATACATGAAAAAAAAGTAATTTGACATATAACCAGAATATGCAAACCCATCCCATAATACAATTAGTGAGAAGCCTGGGTGGTGGTGTTTGTTTTAAGAAATTAAAACCCTCATATGAATAATGTCTGGTTTATTTACTCTACTAATGATCTCCTTCTACCTGTCAACAAAAGAAAGTGTCCTTCCATACTGCATCATGGTGTGGTATGCTGGTTTGACATCATCTGATAGGAAGTGCCTACAGAGGGTGGTGAATACAGCACAAGATATTATGGGCTGTCCCGTAAATCCACTGGATGAAATAGTGGAAGAACGTTGCCTCAGGAGAGTGAGGAAAATTCTCAGCGATTCACACCCTAGCCGGCACTTTCTTGTGATCTCCTGCCCTCAGGCAGAAGATATAGAAGCAGGATTAGTCACACCAACAGGGTAAAGAACAGCTTCTATCCGTGGGCTGTTAGGTTGCTGAATGAAAAGATAACAACAGGGCAACTGACTTTCGGGTTTGGTGGGTGTGCGTCAGTAAACAAGGGGAATTAAGACTAAGAGAGCTGAGTGGGGGGTGCTCGTGTGATCTCACTGTATACAAGTTGTACAAGTGACAATAAAGTATTTCAATTTCAATTTCAATAATAAACCTTAAGTGGAATTGTAGTCACATAACAAAAAATTCACTTCACATGGGCATAACCAACCTGATATGTTCCATCATTTGACCAAGTAGGGTAGTCATAAGTCCTACTTTACAGAGGACAGACCACCCTCTAATTGAAGGCGTCCCCCATTTCAAGGGCCTGTTCCAGGTCAGGAAATAAGAAGGAAGAGCAAAGGTCTTGAAGTTGCCTGTTGACAATCAGCACCTGGACAGCAGACTGAGCACACAGGTATATCGATCTAAATCATAGTAATTATTTCTAAATTCCCACCAGCGCATGGAAATGCTATGTGTGTTTTCTTTTTCAGTGATACATTCACTCCTTTTTTGGCAATGTGTAGGCGACAAGCCTTTTCCTAGGGAACAGGGCCCAACTTCCAGGAAGGCTTCACTTCCCTCCTAAAGAAAGTGGTCCCCATTCATGGAATCTGAAAGTTTTCTTGCTGAGCTTTGTGGAGCTTTTATGGACAGTAATAAGCCAAGCAACATTCCTTCAAATAATTCATTAGCTATGCCACTTAAGCATTTCATCTGTGAAACAAACACTTATTTCATAAGTCTTCATGGTACAGAGTAGCACTGAACCAAATATTACCAGTGAAACCGATACTCAGGAAGCATAAGTGGCCTGAATCTCTTCGCTCAGTTCAGCCTTGGGTATTAAATTACTTGAGACTCAAACATCTGTTCACATAACTTCTTCTCTTTGGGGCAAGCTGTTCTAGAGTCATCAGGAATAACTAATATGCTAAGTATTACAACCTCTAATTCACTTTAAACACACTGTTTGTGAGAGCACCAAGAGTGTAAAATAACTTTCTGATAAAAATGTGAACAGCAGTAAATTACAGAACCTGCCTAGGTCCATATAATATTTTAAATCATTAACAGGTCAACATATATTAAATCATATAAATTATCAGAAGCCACCATATAGAGCAATGAACCAATTTTTCTGGGGAAATGTAATGGAAGACTAAAGTTAATTCTTGAAATTAGAAAAGCAACAACAAAGGTAGTACATCGCAAATTAAAATATCTTTCACATAACCACTGCTATCACTGCTCAGTTTTCTGCAGCCTAAGACACCAGCTGAATTCCTGAGATGTAGGTGTACTAAAGTAAATAACAGATAAGAGAAATTTCAGTAAAGGACTGGATCCATATTAAAAGCACAACCCTAACCAGGTCTACGTCGTAGTTTGTCCTGTTGAATCAAATGGTGCTTATTTTATTCCCAATAAGGTTAGGATTGTACCCTAAACTAGTTTTACATAGATCCCACTGAAATAGATGGTGCACGTTATCTGCGACTTAACCAAAGTCCTATTGATTTAAATGGAAACCAGTTGCAGCTAACTTAGCTAGATTCAGTTCAAGATAATGAGTATTTATCGCGTCAGGAACAAACTTAAGAGTTTTATACATAATAAACCTGGCTGAACACCCACTGAGGTCAAAGAGAAGCAAGAAATGTAGGCCTTTTTTCTGTATTTGTATTTTATATTCTGCTAACTTGCTGCAATACCCTTAAAGAATTCCAAAATAGGGAACAAAATATAATTTCTGTATATGAGTTATATAAACTTACAGTGTGTGCATAATATCATTTCATCAAATAACAAACTGATGGTTAAGTGCATGGGCATGGCTGGGGGGGCAGGGAGGGGCAGCTGCCCCCAATAAATAAAAATCAATAAAAATATATAGCAAACTGCCCCCCACACAAAAGGCCTGCCCCCTTTAACAAAAATCCTGGCTACACCCATGGTTGAGTGTCCATCAGCTTGGAAGATAAATAGTTCCACCTCAAATTGGCCCCTTAATGATTGGAAGCGTCTGAACTCTTTCTCTTGATATTGTTTTACTAATGTAGACACCCCCTTACTGATTGCCTATACCTGGCACCCCCAACCTGCTGCCCTCCAGATGTTTTAGCCTACAACTCCCATGATCCCTAGCTAACAGGGATCATAGGAACTGTAGTCCAAAACATCTGGAGGGCCAAAGGCTGGGGATGCCTGGCCTATACACTTCCTCCAGTACAGCAGACATGGGGTGCTACTCTGGATTGCGCTCTGCACTTACTAATCCGGTTATGGGTTATTCCTGTGATTTTTCCTGAGTACAGTCCTGGCATTTTCTTATGCGAAGGAAGGCAGCAGTTCATTCTTCAACAGAGTCCAAGTGCTGCCTGTTTTCTGACTCTCCTGTGATAGCCTTTTCAGCTCTCCTGGCTCTGAATTGAAGCGCAGGTGAGTACTGTTTTACAAGAGAAGCTCCAGTGTCTAGCCCATTTCCACACATTGGTAGGGAAATTCCTGGTGGATTCCTAGTTACCAGTACTCCAGGCACGGGTCTGCAGTTCCTTAATGATATGGCAGCCATTTTACACTCCACCATCTTTTAAAACAGCCATCATAACCATATCAAAATGAATGACATCTTCATTTGTGATGGTTGATTTGGTTTCAGATCCCGCCCGCCCCCGCCCCCCGAATATGCATGCTTGTGTGTCATTATTGTTTTGCTCAATCTGCTCTTGATAATTTTATTTATTTACTGTTTGCTTGTTTTTGTTTGCTTATAGCACTAGCCCAGGGGTCAGCAAACTTTTTCAGCAGGGGGCCGGTCCACTGTCCCTCAGACCTTGTGGGGGGCCAGACTATATTTTGGGGGAGGGGGAGGGAAATGAATGAATTCCTGTGCCCCACAAATAACCCAGAGATGCATTTTAAATAAAAGCACACATTCTACTCTTGTAAAAACATGCTGATTCCCGGACTGTCCGCCGGCCAGATTTAGAAGGTGGTTGGACTGGATCTGGCCCCCGGGCCTTAGTTTGGCTACCATGTTTTATACAAAAAAGAAATGTCTCAAAGTGACTTAACAACAAAATTAAATTCAAACAGATAAAATCAACTAGTAGCCAAATTTTAAGAGGTGTACAATACAATACAGTGGTGCCCCGCAAGATGAATGCCTCGCAAGACGGAAAACCCGCTAGACGAAAGGGTTTTCCGTTTTTGAGTTGCTTCACAAGACGATTTTCCCTATGGGCTTGCTTCGCAAGACGAAAACGTCTTGCAAGTCTTGCAATTTTTTCCCCGCTCCCCCCCCCCTTTTGCTAAGCCGCTAATAGCCTTTTAGCAGCTAAGCCGCTAAGCCTTTAATAGCCGCTAAGCCGCTAATCCGCTAATAGCGCTAATCCGCTAATAGGGTTGCTTCGCAAGACGAAAAAACCGCTAGACGAAGAGAATCGCGGAACGGATTCTTTTCGTCTAGCGAGGCACCACTGTATTCCTAAAATACTTCACTTTCCACTGAAAGATATCCACAACAGTACAGTCTTTAATGGTCACAACATAGTTCCTTAAGAGTTGGTGTAACATGGTTCAGACTAGAATTCTGGCAGCCAAATTCTGTACTAGTTGGAAGTTTCCAAACCATTTTCAAGGGTAGCCCCACATATCACATATTGCAGCAATCCTAGAAGAGCATGGATCGCTCTGGCCAGGCTACCACTATCCAGGAAAGGCTGGTAAACTAAATGAATCTGGTAAAAGGTGCTCTGAGCCACCCAGCTTCAGCTGGCGATGGTGGTTGAAGGAGGACTCCAAGCCCCATCCCTGCTCCTTCAGGTGAAATGGAACCCCAACCAGATCAAGTAATACACAAACATCTTGGTTCTTCACTTTGTCAAGATTCAGCTTCAGTTTTTGGGACCCACCCAACCCACCACTGAGTCCAGACAGCAGTTCAGCACTTCCACAGCCTTTTCTGATGCCACTGGCAAGGAGAAACACAGCAGAATGTCACCTGCATATGGGTGACACCTCACTCCAAATCCCCAGGTAACTTCACACAGTGAGTATGCATGCTTACTAGGTCCCATAACCTGTTACCACGTGTCCTTTTTATCTCTCCATTTCTCCACCTTCTCTTCAATCACCTTATACCTTGCTCCATCCATTCCCAAATTCACCTAGAAACTACTATATAGCCTTAATCCAGGGTGGGGGATTTGTGGTCCTCTGGATTTTGTTGGACTCCGACTCCCATCACCTCCATCAGGCAAGTCCACTTGTCATGCTTCATGAAAGTTGTGGTCCACCAACATCTGGTGGGCACCATGTTGGTTACCCTGCCCTAATCCGACCTCATATTGCATCTTCAGCAGCTGGATTGGCAAGAAAACCCTTCTTCTCCATGTAGAGGTGGAAGGGGCCACAAGGGTCATCTAGTCCAACCCCCTGCAATGCTCAAATCCATGACCCTATCAAGAGTCTCATGCTCTACCAATCTGGAGAGTAGCTCCGTGGCTGTTCACATGGCTTCTCTGAGCCAACTGAACATGTGTTTCGTAAAAGGCCAGAATCCAATAAACCTTCATTTTTGTCAAAACTATAGAAACAAACCCATTGACAGTAATCAGACAGCAAACTCATAACATCCATCTCAATATTTCCCCCACTTTGTGGACATCCTTTTGGCACACATGGCATTTGATTGATTGATTTACTGGATATTCACAGACACCAGAACATAGTTATTGTTATTAAACTTTAAAAAGCATTGACTAGAAGAAATATGTGTGCATGTGAAATGTACCGTGGGCACGGCAAAAGAAAGGAATAAAAGTAAACTAAAATTCACTTTAGCAAGAGTTTAGGCTGCAGTTCTGCACAGATACTACTTTACTCACCTGTTGAAGTTACTGGGACCCAAACAGTGTGCAGGATGGAAGCTGTGGCTTGGGCAATCCTTAGCTAATATCTCTCTCTCTCTCTCTCTCTCTATATATATATATATATATATGTCCAGTAGCACCTTAGAGACCAACTAAGTGTGTGCTTTTGTGTGCATGCACACTTCTTCAGATGCCTTAGCTAGATTCAGATTCCTTAGCTAGACAGAGATACTGTGCTATGCCTGACAGGAGTTTTCCCCCCTGAAGGGGCCAATTTTATATGGCTTTTGCTGTAAATGTGAGAAGCTTCCAAATTTTATGTGATCATGTTTTTCACATTTTGCCTGTTCTGCCTTTACTATTATAAAGTGCTACGTAAGTGTTAAGCATTATTAAATTCTAATGGTAATAATGAACATGCAAAGCAGTAAATATTTAGCCTTTCTGTTGCCCTTCCCCATTACCATGCCTTAAGAGAAGCACACAAATACAGTACTGTTCTAATATATGCTTAATTTTACAGATCTCCTGCTGTAGTTTCTGACTAATGGTACGTTATTTGTTCAGAAAGATTTTATGGTGCTCATAAAATCTCAATTACAGTTTTAAAATAACTTGTAGGTTTTTTGTAACACGATGCTGCCATCTCAGTTCCCAGAGGATATATTAAATTCAAGTAGCAATAACAAATCATTTAAGCAATAAATAAATAACCTGAGACCAAGAGTTGTTAAGAGTTAATAGTCTCCCGTACACTCAATAGAGGCTGAGACACCACTCTATTAAAGTGACCCCTGGGGCCATTGGCCAAATTGCACCCAGTTGCTTTGTCAAAGGTATTCATCCCTCACACATTCATTTCCTTCTTTATGTTGTCTCTTTTCATCAGGGAAGGCCCTCTGCAGTCCCTGAGTCCTGAGAACAATTACGGTACAGTCTCGGAGAAAAGAAAGAAAACTGGGGTCATAAATATGTTGAATGGGTGCGTGGGTTTAAGTGCCTTTGTAAAATAAACACGAAGGAACCCTCAGACTAATTAATGAATATGAAACAGCATGATAGGAATGTTTTAAGGGGAAATTCACAGATCGCCCCCCCCCCAGCAATCTCCTTAGGTAGATTATTTCAGCTCCTCCTCTAAATTGTCTTTTTCCTACTCTTCCTCTCCAAATGTTTCCAGCTGGAAAGATAAAATATTATGCACATTTTTTAAAAAATGTGAAAGCTGGTGACACAGAAAACTCATCTGTGTTGCATATGTTGCATTTGGTTTGAAATGGATCATGTATTTAAATGTAAGTGTATAGTGCTTCTCTCGGCCAGCTGTAGGAATACAGATAGCAATGTATGTGCATTGTGTGTGGAAGCGCATGTGTAGGGCTTGAATAAAACTACAACATACAGAAGCTCGTAGCATCAGGAAGAGTAGCTCATGACATAGCGACGCTGCAAGTCAAAACGTCTCAGTGAGAGTCTCCAAGGTCCGTGGGAAGGAGCGCAGTTCAGTGGGAAAGTGTCCGCTTTGCATCCAGAAGGTCCCAAGCTCAGTCCTCAGCATCTCTAGGGAGGTCTGGTAACACAATGCTGAGATACAGAGACCGAGTTCTGACTCACCTGAGACTCCAGGGAGTAGCGGCTGCGACTGTAGCCAAGGCAGCCCAAGAACTGAGGTGTGTCCAGAATTCGACACAAGAGTTGCAGCTGTACAAAAACAGAATCCAAGACCAGTGTCAGGAGCCAGAGTCAGGTGAAGGTCAGCAATTAGAAAACACTGGTGTCAGCGAAGTTAACTCTTTCAAAGTCAAAATCAAAACAGCAACTCTTCACAGCAGGTCTTGCCCCAGTGAGGAAGTTGTGAGGACTGAAGATCCCACAGCTGTCTAAGTCCCCTCCTCTCTCAGGATTTCTCCAAGCAGTCATAGACTGCATCTGAACACAACCAGGAGACCAGGGTGAGGGTGGGGGAGCTGGTCACAGCAGGAAGGGAAGACTACCTGGATTATTCATCAGCCTGTGTCATGTCTGCCTCTTTGCCCCCCCCCCTCCTCTCCAGCATCTGCTTCTGCCTCTGGTTCTGGGCTGCTCTCTGCCATGGTTGCTTCCTGCTCACTAAAACCTGTAGCCCCTTTGGCTTCTGACACCTCCTCCTCCCAGTCTTCTTCTTCTCCCTCTGACCACTCACCATCATCCCACCACCTGCCTCTAAACCTTCTTCCCCTTGGGGGTTCCCACCCCTCCTCTGCATCCAGCCAGTCCATAGCAACCAGGTAGACAGAGGCTGGAAGGGCTGGAAGTATAGCTATTCAAAAGTATAGCTATCATACTGTGAGATATTTTACTAGCAAAGGTCAGGTAGACTCACTCCTTCCTGGTCATGAGCTGGGCTATAAAATGCATCTGGTGCCTCATCTTGGGTAGACCCCTCTTTCTGAATTGACCTCTGTCCTGAAGTCCCCTTGTAGCCAAGTGAGTGCTCCTCCACCAATCTGCCACTGGGCTCCCTTTGACTTAGATCTTGGGAGGGCAGCAGGAGGTGAATTGGGTGAGCTTGCTAGTCTGGCATAAGGGCCTGTCCCCCAGGCAAGATGTCTGTATGACCAGGTGAGTTGGACAGCTTACTGGCTGCTTTAGGGACCATTGCCTCTTCCACGAAAGATGTACTCTCAGAAAATAAGGTCTGACTGGCTTACAACACCAGAAATAGGATTTCCCCCTAATGTGAACGTAATTGTGTTGATACTCACCTTACTCCCGAGCAAACATGTTTACGATTGCATTGGCCAAGTACTAACTCCATGCTAACAGTTTGAATTGCAATGTACACTTGTAACTCTGAGTTCATGTAAACTGCTTATTTGGAGGCCAGAGTGGTGTAGTGGTTAAGAGCGGTGGACTTGTAATCTGGTGAACCGGGTTTGCATCCCCGCTCCTCCACATGCAGCTGCTGGGTGACCTTGGGCCAGTCACACTTCTCTGAAGTCTCTCAGCCCCACTCACCTCACAGAATGTTTGTTGTGGGGGAGGAAGGGAAAGGAGATTGCTAGCCACTTTGAGACTCCTTAGGGTAGTGATAAAGCGGGATATCAAATCCAAACTCCTCCTCCTCCTCCCTATCTTCTTCCTCCTCCTCCTCTTTCAAGCAGAGTGCCTCCCTTAAATGAAGAGCTGGACTTTAAAAGACTACTAAAGTATAGCAGCAGGCATAGGGAACATCCAGCCTGCAAGTCAGGCAAGGTCCTAATTTTGCCAAAGAGGCAGTTTCCCCCAGCCATGCCCAAATGGCCCATGCCTGAAGCCACATGGCATCTGGTGTGGGTTAGCTAAAGTCACAGCTTCAAAAGTACGATCAGAAGTCTTAAACTGCACTCCCAGTTGGCACCAAATGCAGCCCCACTGCTATTGGCTCCACTTGAGAGCACCCAATCAGAGCTCCAGAGTTGAGCCGCTCTCTGCTGAAAAGGAGGGGGGCTTGCAGTCAGTGGTGAGTTAAATTCAAGCCCTACTGACATTGCTTGCAGTCCTCTTATGAGCCCCCAAGTCGAGCCAATACTTCCCAAAGCAGGAATTTGCAGCTGGTGCTGAGTTGAAATTCTGTGCTGAATACAGCCTCTGCGTTCTGCAAGAATCTTTGCAGCCCTGACTTGAATTCAAGCCAAGGCTACAAAGGAAGAATCCCAGCACACAGAGGTGTTTTAGACATGGCAAAATAATACTATGCATTAGCCTTCAGGCCTCTTGTCTCTCATGCCATCTCTTATTCATTATTGTTTATTCCTTCCACTGACTCCTCAAGATGAAAAAGTGATCTGTGTGTATTTTCTGATATATATATATTCATATTGGCAGAAAAGACATATACGTACTGTTTTCCATCTAGGGCTGTAATGGCATTTTATTGCCCAAAGAGGCTCCTTCCACAGTGGTGAAGGTGTGTATCATTGAGGGCAGTTATAAATCATGGTTAATATGAAGATTGCTTAGGGACCCAACTACACACTATGTTAAATATGTGGACTAGGATCCACCATACCATTTAAAAAATAGTTCAGGGAGACTGAAATTTGGAGTAGTGGACTACAGAGGGGTATATGCTTAACCCTTTTACTACGCACTATTTTTTTATTCTAACTCTCACCCCAGGATTTTTTCCTACAGGATTCCAGATTTCTGCATATTGTCACTGTGAGTGTATAAATGTATTTATAACAACTGTTATTATCATGCAAGGCAGATCATGGTTCCAAGTTAAAAATATAATACAACTTTTAAAAAACAAACTAACTAATCAGAGAGCTAAAAAAAGAGAGTTAAAAACTGTACATGGCTTACAAGACCAGAAAAAGCTAAATCAATCCAAAATATTGACAAAAAAGAAAGGTCTATCACAAAGTCAACAAAGAGGAAACCAGCTGGGCCTCCTGAGGTAGGAATCGCCACAATTTGGGAGCCACAACCAAAAACACTATTCCTGACATGCTACCCAGCCAAGTGGACTTCTGATAGCATCCCAGAGCACGATTTCTCATTGCAGAATGCAGTGGAGGAGCAGACTAATGTGGCAGAATATTTTGGTCTCAAACTATTTAGTATAAGGACAGAATCTCTCGTGAACTGCTTCTGTCTTGGGTTAGCTGGCAACGTGCACGTCTGAGTCCTCCATGCCATCTTCCTTAGAAGCTTTGCTTCTGAATCCTAAATAAGTATGATTGTGGGGACAGGACTGGGGTAGTGTGTTGAAATAAATACCCTACACCAGCTTCAAGGAATTTCAAATTAACTTGACTTTACCTGTTTCAGAATTTAACCCTGGTGATCAAAAACAGATTCAGGAGATAAGGTCTGGAGAACCATGAGAATGTTTAGTTCCTTGGCAGACCAGAAGCATGTGTTGTTTTGAGCCTGGCTGGCATCGTGCATGAAATTTGGAAATTTGGGGTGCACTTACGGGTCAGTAGCAGCTTGGCTAGAAGCAGTACAGTGGTGCCCCGCAAGACGAATGCCTCGCAAGACGAAAAACCCGCTAGACGAAAGGGTTTTCCGTTTTTGAGTTGCTTCGCAAGACAATTTTCCCTATGGGCTTGCTTCGCAAGACGAAAACGTCTTGCGAGTCTTGCGATTTTTTTTCACTTCCCCCCCTTTTTTCTAAGCCGCTAATAGCCTTTTAGCCGCTAAGCCTTTAATAGCCGCTAAGCTGCTAAACTGCTAATAGCACTAATCCGCTAAGCCGCTAATAGGGTTGCTTCGCAAGACGAAGAAACCGCTAGACGAAGAGACTCGCGGAACGGATTATTTTCGTCTTGCGAGGCACCACTGTACATCAATCTAGCATGCTGATACCAAGATGCCTGGCATACCACATGAACAGAGTGTGTGCTCCAAAGCCCAACTCTAGTATGGTACAAAAAAATGATACAGTGGTACCTCGGGTTACATACGTTTCTGGTTACATATGCTTCAGGTTACAGACTCTGCTAACCCAGAAATAGTACCTCGGGTTAAGAACAGAAATCGTGCTCCGGTGGCGCGCCGGCAGTGGGAGGCCTCATTAGCTGAAGTGGTGCTTCAGGTTAAGAACAGTTTCAGGTTAAGAACAGACCTCCGGAACGAATTAAGTACTTAACCCGAGTTACCACTGTACTTGGTGCAGGAATCCTAAATTTGATGTACAAGTGGAGGCAGTCCTCCCTTAACCTCAAAAGGTCTCTTCCTGCACAGGGAATTTTAATGCAAAGATAGAGGACTTAAGACTATCATGGCGACTTACGCTCACTCAAGAAGAAGATGTTAACTTCTCACCATTCTTATGGGTCTTTATCTTTTAACTAGACTTGACAGCCCTTCAAATAGAGGACTTCACTCTATAAAGTAGGAGACATGGCCGCTCTGCTTATTAAGGACAAATGATTGAGAGATGTCTATTATCCACTCCCTGACCCCTTTGAAGTGTAACATTTTAAATATTTCTGAAAGTTCATTTTACTTATTTTGACACTTTGTATAGTGCTTAATCACAGCCATCTTTAAGAGGTTTACATCAATCTCAATGCAGAGCCCCAGAAATCGAGCAACATTAAATTAGCCAGATAAATTATTCTAATTCCTCTTGTCTACCTGCATTTGTATGAGGATGTCTCTTATATATGTATAAATAAAAAATTATTATTATTAGCTCAGGGGTCAGCAAACCTTTTCAGCAGGGGGCTGGTTCACTGTCCCTCAGACCTTGTAGGGAGCCGAACTATATATTGCCACGATTATGACCTGCATTTTTGACAAAAACCCTTATTGGAACTAACCCCAACTGTGATTTTTTTGGGGGGGGGGCTCCTTCATACACCCACGCTGCTTCCTTTGCATTTCACAGGTTGACAGTTATTATTTCTCTCATAAGGTGGGGTGGGGGGCTAAGGTAAGCATGCCATTCCTGTCAGTTCTGGAGAGCATGTGTGCATCCGTGGGTGAAGAGAAAAGCTGTTGGCCACGCTAATTCAGGCTGGCGCCGCTCAAGCAAAAACATTCTTTTTTCATTTTTTTATTGATTTTCCAAATTTTTCACACAGAAAAAGAGAAAACATGACAAAACACACAACAAAGACAGTAACTAGACACAAAAGAAAATTATTACTTCAAATACCTAAACCCCTTAACACTGGTAACTGACTTCCTCGAATCCCCTCCATCTGAATTTCATTATATAACCTGTATAACAGTTCTCCAATTTCATATTTCTAATAATATTAACTCTTTTCATTAACTAAGCTCTTCTCCTTTATTATTATTCAAATCATTAATATTTACTACCACATATTCTTATTCTACCCCTAAGCCTATTTGTTACTTCCAAGAATTTTCTAATGATCTTATATTGCAATATTTAGCTAAATACTCTTTAAATTTCTTCCAATCCTCTTGTGTCTCCTCTTCTTTCTGGTCGCAGATTCTTCCAGTCAGGCCAGCCAGCTCCAAAAAATCCAACATCTTCATCTGCCATTCTTCTATTGTTGGTATTTTTTGCGATTTCCAGTTTTGGGCTAATAAAAGTCAAGCAAGCAAAAACATTCTTTTCCGCACGTGAGGGAAGACGAGGCGGCGGCTATTTACCTTTCCATGGTTTGCACCGTGTAGCTAATGAGTGGCCTCCCCAGCAGAACGCAGAATTGCTTTGGAGTGCAGCCGCCCAGGCGCTCGCCGTTTCCTGTGGCGGGGAGCACCGCCGCCACAGACACCAGCGGCCATCGCTCCCAGGGCGCCTCCAAGCCCCTGCCGCCGCAACTGCCCTTCCTGAGGTCAGTCGCTGGTAGCTCCATGGTGGAAATCCAAACTGTGGCTCCTTTTCTCTCTTCCCCATCCTGGAAGAAAAGATTGCTGTGCATGCGCAACGGACAGAGAAGGGGCTTGTCTTGTCAGCCACCCACCTCACTTTTGAACCCCAAGCCTGGCTGAGTCGCAAAAAACATTGCGTGTGTGCTACGCCAGCTGCCTGGACAGTCCGCGGGCCGGATCTAGAAAGCAATTGGGCCTGATCCGGCCCTCAGGTCTTAGTTTGCCAACCCATGAGCTAGCTGCCCTTGGCCTCTGTTATTCCATGTGTCTATTTCTTTGTGCCAAGATGAAATGAATAAATGGAGGGCCACGCCCAGCCTCTGAAAACAACATGAGCACCTGCTTGGGGATAGCGTCACATATCCGAATGAGACCAATGCCCCACATGGCCTTTCCCTTTGCGCCTCCCTGGCCATGAGGGTGCCTTCTCAGTCTGGGCATCCTGGGCAGGGCGGCTGAGCAAAAGGAGCCTTAAAGGCGCTGCAGCAGACGGGCCAGTTTGGGGATTTTGGCTCTGTACTGTCCTGCTTGTGCAGCATCCGAAACCTCAGGGCAATTGGGCACAATGAACTTGGGCCAAAGAATAGCTGTGACCCCTGTTTTGGAGAGACGGGCATCACATCCCGCTCCTTCTGCGCAGTTTCCTGTGCTGACCCGCCATGCACATGGTCCAAGCTGAGCTGAAGATTTGACGCGCCACCCTCGCCTTCTGCTGGCTCTGTGCTGGGGCGACATGCCATAGGTTCACCACCACTGCTATAGTGGAATCCTGTTTACATAGCATTTTCTTTCCTCATTAAAATAAAAATAAAAAACAACCCAGAAGCATTTTCAGTGAATATGTTTCTACTGTCTCCATGAAGGAGAATACAGAAAAGAAAAAGTATAAATGCAGTTAAAGAGAACCTAATGTGTTTTTTCTCTCCACAATGACATTTTCACTGTTGCTATGGAAGTTGCTGAAATAGAAAAAAATAAATTGGCAGGATTTTCACTCTTGCAACATTTTAAAGAATTTTAGAAGCGAAGAATGTCTCCCCGTCTCCCTATTAAGGTTGTCAGAATAGTAAATCACACATTTGGCCGGGGGGGAATTCATAACTTTAAGAAACCCTGAAAGTGTCTCGTATGGCATCTGTAAAGATTCCATCTGGAATTATTTAACTCAGGCATTGATACATGTATCAGAGTTTAAAGAGCACGTATAACTGGACAATGCATTGCAAAGCAGAGTAACTCATCATACTTTCTCCTTTCTTCCAACTCACTTAATTTATTTTTTTGATAATAAGTGCTGTCATTTTTGTATCTTCAAGGATATCCGTCTTTTTGCAACCAGACTGGGAACACTTAAAGAAAGGTTTGAGGGGAGTTGCACTGTGTGTGTATGTGCACTTTAGTGACTATGCAGAGAGTTCATATCACAAAAGACCAGAATTTATTTTAAAGCGAGGAGCCCTGTGTGGCCATCTTTACTCAGGCAAGGGGGGGGGGCGGAGAGAGAGAGACCGACCGTGGAAGACAGGCCTGAATGTGAGTTCATGGTTGGTAGACCATCTTACTTTTTTTAACTGAAAAAGATCTATCTGTCAAACTCAAAGAAAAATAGACTCCCTGTCTAATACTTCTTCAAGCTTTTGAATTATCTCTAGCAGTTGCCTTTTCATTGAACTGTGAGACAACTTAATTTGAAATTACTCTTTCTGGATATCCTAAGCCCTTGACACATTTCATTACCCTACCAAATGATTATAGGTATCTGTTAATTTGTTGGAGGACTTAGTAAACATCTCCGACAACGAGTGCTTAAAAGAACCAGTAGTTAGCGAAGAAGAGGAAGCCGGCTATATCCTTTTGTTTATTTACTTAGCACTTAGTGAGCACCACTTCCGTATCTAGCCTAAAAAGAAATATTTTAAGCAAACCGTAAAACTGGGCCTGACCTTTTCACAGGCACATCATAAATCATTGTTAAAGCGAGGGCAAAAACTCTGAAAGAGGTCAGAGGTGGGAAAGAGGTCATCTCGAAGAAGGGACAGTGTGAAAAACCAGAATGGGAGGAGCTTAGGAGAATATAAAGGATAAAGAAAGGGAAACTCTTAACAGTAGCTGGGCCAGCTGTAGCACAACTTAAAACATCAACACAACTGTAGCTCTCAAGTCATCAAGGGCACCCAAAGCAGGCTGCCTTTGGGGTCATTTTCCAAAGATGCTTGCTAAACAATGAGCTCGTGGTTTTTGGTTGTTATTTGCAAAAGAGTCAAAACAGTAACAACGCCACTCAGCTTTCCAAACTATTCAGTGTTTTCCTGCTTGATTTTCAAACGCTTCAATGATGACACCATTGCGAACGTTGCTAACAGTGCTGAACATTACACAGGAGGAAAACTTAATTGTTTTGAAATTGATCAATTTATTAGTCACGAGGACATGCTTTCATAGGGCTGATTTATGCCCTAATTACAAAGACAGATTGTGAGTTTGTACAAAATACTTTCCTCGTTTTCAGTGGGTCAGTGCCAGGTTGATCTGTATCTGCATAACTTCATTCAATGCACTGAAAGAAATTCTCCTCAGAATATTACGGCCCACGTCTTCAGTACACATTTAAAGCAGTATCATATCACTTTCAATTTCAGAGTGGTCTCACAGTCAATCCCTCTTCCCAGGGAACTCTGGGAATCGTAGCTCTGCGAGGGGAACAGGGATCTCAGCATCGTTAATAAGCTATAGTTCTCAGAATTATTTGAAGGAACCATAACTGTTTAAAGTGGTAAAGGTAAAGGTACCCCTGCCTGTACGGGCCAGTCTTGACAGACTCTGGGGTTGTGCACCCATCTCACTTAAGAGGCCAGGGGCCAGCGCTGTCCGGAGACACTTCCGGGTCACGTGGCCAGCAGGACAAAGCTGCATCTGGCGAGCCAGCGCAGCACACGGAAACGCCGTTTACCTTCCTGCCAGTAAGCGGTCCCTATTTATCTACTTGCACCTGGGGGTGCTTTCGAACTGCTAGGTTGGCAGGCGCTGGGACCGAGCAATGGGAGCGCACCCCGCCGCGGGGATTCGAACCGCCGACCTTTCGATCAGCAAGCCCTAGGCGCTGAGGCTTTTACCCACAGCGCCACCCGCGTGGTGGTACGATGCTGCTTTAAATGCATAGTGCAGATGGGGGTGGGGGTGGGGGCCCAGAGCTCTTATTGTGATAACAGCAATGTGTTGCTGCTTCTTTGTGGAAACCTGTTTGAGAACCAGACATATGAAATGTTACATCACTAGCAATGGGTATACAGTGGTACCTCGGGTTACATACCCTTCAGGTTACAGACTCTGCTAACCCAGAAATAGTGCTTCAGGTTAAGAACTTTGCTTCAGGATGAGAACAGAAATTGTGCTCCGGCGGCGCGGCAGCAACAGCAGGCCCCATTAGCTAAAGTGGTGCTTCAGGTTAAGAACAGTTTCAGGTTAAGTACAGTCCTCCGGAACAAATTAAGTACTTAACCCGAGGTACCACTGTAATTTAGGGCTCGGTAAATAAGCAATGAACTTTTCAACATGTCACATTTGCCTCAAAGAAAAATCGGTTGAGGGCCCTTTCAGTCACTAATTGCAAGGTTTCTATTCTGACGGCTTGAGTATATAGCAAAAGCTGTGCTTGTGAATATTGTTGCAGTGGGGGCAACACACACACACACACCCCATTGCCCATGGCATTAGAAGCTCCATCTCCCACAGACTGGGATCCTGTTGTGGTAACCAGTACAGAGTGCTCCTGCTGCCCTCATGGACTTTGCCATTGGCTTGTCAAATTATGGCCATTTCTCTGTTTGATGAAAAAAATCAAAGATACAGATTCCGTTTCTTTGAAGAGAAGCCCAGCCCAGAGGGTGAAAGGGAATAAATGAAGTCCAGTTATTTTACACACAATATATGTGTTTATGTATAGACATATATGGGAGTTGTCTTTCATAAAACACTTCTATAAATCAACCTCTTTTTTTATCATGTGCATTCCTATCTCATTATGAACTTTCAAGCTAACGCTCAGCCAAATATGCACATGAACATTTTATGTATGGAGTGATGACAAAAGATACACGAAAGATATAATTGTGCTCTCCTTCCGGGCAAAGGTAAAGTCCCAGTCCAGTAAAGGCTATTAAAAAAGGTAAAGGGATCCCTGACCATTAGGTCCAGTCGTGGCCGACTCTGGGGTTGCGGCGTTCATCTCGCTCTATGGGCCGAGGGAGCCGGCGTTTGTCCACAGACAGCTTCCGGGTCATGTGGCCAGCATGACTAAGCCGCTTCTGGCGAAACCAGAGCAGTGCACGGAAACGCCGTTTACCTTCCCGCCGGAGTGGTACCTATTTATCTACTTGCCCTTTGACGTGCTTTCGAACTGCTAGGTTGGCAGGAGCAGGGACGGAGCAATGGGAGCTCACCCTGTCACAGGGATTCGAACCGCTGACCTTCTGATCGGCAAGTCCTAGGCTCAGTGGTTTAACCCACAGCGCCATTAAGGTAAAGGTAAAGGTAGCCCTGCCCGTACGGGCCAGTCTTGACAGACTCTAGGGTTGTGCGCCCATCTCACTCAAGAGGCCGGGGGCCAGCGCTGTCCGGAGACACTTCCGGGTCATGTGGCCAGCGTGACATCGTTGCTCTGGCGAGCCAGAGCCGCACACAGAAACGCCGTTTACCTTCCCGCTAGTAAGCGGTCCCTATTTATCTACTTGCACCCGGAGGTGCTTTCGAACTGCTAGGTTGGCAGGCGCTGGGAACGAGCAACGGGAGCGCACCCCGCCGCGGGGATTCGAACCGCCGACCTTTCGATCGGCAAGCCCTAGGCGCTGAGGCTTTTACTCACAGCGCCACCCGCATCCCCACAGCGCCATTAGGTGCACTTAAATTCCATTGGATGCAATGGGAGAAGTTAGCGGCTGCTAAGTTACATCCTTCGAATTGCTTCCCATGCGTCTCCCCCCAAGTTGGAAAAAGGGGTTTCTGTATGCAGTTATTTTGCTGTAAGAAGAAACCACTGTTGAGAGAACAACAGACGGCAAGCCAAATTCTTGTCTATCACTGAAGCAGCCACTCCACATCTATTTCTCATCTTTCCCATAGCAATATTTAATAAAACAAAAGTGCAGTGCGATGTCATCACACCCAGGCAGTGTACACATTTCTATACCCTCTGGTTCCAGTTTGGTATATCCTCTGATTTAACCCCATTTTGACAAATTTTTAAAAGCAGGAAATAAGGGGACTATCAAGTTTGGGGTATCCAGTCCTTCCCAACCCTTGGTAAATTGAGCACCAGATTTGATGGGGTCGGGGTTGTATATACATGAATGAGATGGTGTTTGTGTGTGTGAGAGAGGGAGGGGCAAAGCCAACCGTTTTGCATTAAATGCACTCAAGGCAAGCCATTACATCACTCCATCCTAAAATGTTTGCTGTGCAGGCTAAGCAGGGAGAGGAACTCATCCACTCGACAGCCGTGAACACCTCTTGAGAAATGTCATGTTCATTCAGTTTGGGGAGGCAAGTAAGAACTGGTCTTCCTTAGGGAAGGAGGGTTAGGAAGGGTGTTTCGGCTGTGTGAGCAATTCCTCTTCCTCCTCCCTTAGATTCCACTCATTTCGCGATGGAAAATGCACAGAATGAAGCAGATGTCATTTCGGAAGGCAACATTCTCTGCCTTGAATTCAGTGCCCTGAATGAACTAAAACAGACGAGGCACGGGGTGGGGAACCTCAGGCCTGAGGGCTAAATATGGCCCTCCAAGCATCTCTAGCTGTTCCTTGGTGCTCTGCCTGGGCCAGCAGGCCCCACCCCTCACCAGCCCTGCTCTGCTCTCTCCTTTAGAGTTTTTGTCAGGCCAGAAGGTGCCTTTGAACTGTAACTGCCTCTTGTTTTCTTGAACAGAGGGTGGAGTGGGGTGTGCATGTGCACATCTGTAGGAACCTCTGGCTATGGTGTGACTGGAAGGAAACCTCCTGTATGGAGGTGATCCCACTCTAGACTTCCTGGAGCAATAAATGGCCTCGGTCCTGTATACCTGAAGGAGCATCTCCACCCCCAACGTTCAGCCCGGACACTGAGGTCCTTCTGGAGGTTCCCTCATTGCAAGAAGTGAGGTTACAGGGAACCAGACAGAGGGCCTTCTCGTTAGTGGCACCCACCCTGTGGAACACCCTCCCTTCAGAGGTGAAGGAAATAAGCAGCTATCCTATCTCTAAAAGACATCTGAAGGCAGCCCTGTTTAGGGAAGTTTTTAATATTTAATGCTGTATTGATTTTAACACTCAATTGGGAGCTGCCCATAGTGGCTGGGGAAACTCAGCCAGATGCGTGGGGTATAAATAAAAAATAAATATTATTATTATTATTAATTGTGATTTTGACATTTCTGGATGGGGAAGGGGGACAAATACACCCAGAACCCCTTGTCTTCCTCCTTCTCACCCCACCCAGAGTTGTGCTTTTATTCGCCCCCACCCAATCTTCATACCACCCTCGCCTACCGCCACACCTTTGCCAGCTATCCCTCCTCTGCTGCCTTGGTGGTGGCTAGCCCTCAGCCGTAGATGGAAATGGTGCGCCTGCTTCCAGAAGTTTGCTTCCAGGTGTGTTGTGCCTGCTTGCAGATGTGCGGTGGAGGCAGAGGCGGTGGCAGAAGCCATGGCAGAGACTGCCACAGCCGCCCTGACCACTGCAGAGGCAGTGGTGGCAGAGGAGAAGCAGTGGAAGTGGGGCATCCCAGAATTCAAACAGAAGCAGAGACAACTTTGGGACAGTTGAGTGGTATGACATATTACACAAGCATATATTTATTTCTTCTTGTGCCGTTGACTTTGCACGAAGAGTGTCTTATGACTTGGAAAATGGCACATGAAAACAAGAGGCTTTTATGAAGGGGGAAGAGATTTGATCAACAGGCCTTTTATTGAAGCAGCTCTTCAATGTGGAGAAACCTGAAATGTTTGTACCACCTTAGCCAGAGGTAATCACATGCCAGAAAGTGGTCGTGCAGAATTTGGAAAAGACATTATACATGGGGCTTAAAATGGAGGGAGGTATGGGGCGCTGTGGGTTAAACCACAGAGCCTAGGACTTGCCTATCAGAAGGTTGGCGGTTCAAATCTCCGCAACGGGGTGAACTCCCGTTGCTCGGTCCCTGCTCCTGCCAACCTAGCAGTTTGAAAGGACGTCAAAGTGCAAGTAGATAAATAGGTACCGCTCTGGCGGGAAGGTAAACGGTGTTTCCGTGCGCTGCTCTGGTTCGCCAGAAGCAGCTTAGTCATGCTGCCCACATGACCTGGAAGCTGTACACTGGCTCCCTCAGCCAATAAAGCGAGATGAGTGCCGCAACCCCAGAGTCATCCGCGACTGGACCTAATGGTCAGGGGTCCCTTTACTTTTACCTTATGGGGAAATCATGGATCAAAACTGATTCACAAATATATGTTAGCGCACATAAATTGTGGCTGAGTTTAAAATTATTAATTTGAGTCACAGTAAGGTTGCAATCCTAAACCTGCTCAGTCTAGAGAGTAAATCCCATTGAATTTAGTAGACTTACTTTTGAGCAAACATGCCCAGGATTGCCCAGTAAAACTACTCTCATATGCTCATGTATATGGGAGCAAGTCCCATTGATCTTGGAACAATTTATTCTGAGTAATCATGCTTAGGTTTGACCTGCATGTATTTTAAACCACAAAATACTTATTTAGAAGATAATATGTGCAAGCAGGAAAATCTTATTTTTCATATGATTATAGGGCACAGAATACTTTTAAAAAAAGGTTTGTTGCAACAAGAAGTTTATGTAAAATATTTTACACATCCTGCATTCCCGCCCATGAATCCAAGACGAATAATGCACATTTTCCAGTTCTAAGCATATTTAATACAATGTTTTTACAACAGCTGTTGCTTTCACAGAACTTTAACCTTGCTGCACAAATCCATGTCAAGGAAAATACTCTGTTGTCTTGGATACGGCCTCTACACACGTCCCTTTTCTCAGCTGGCTGGTGTCAGCTTTCAGCCTCAGAGGCCTTCCAAAACTCTCAGCCAGGATCAGGGCCTCTCATCTGCCCAGACTTCTTTTCCAGCCCTGATTAAAGTTTGCAGTGGAATCATTCCGCAGTAATAGCTGTCTTCATGTATGAGCAGCTTCCCTCAAAGTACCTGATGAGAGAATGGCAAAATTAACTCCAGGGGGCGGGAGAATATTAATCAGCCTTTCCTGGCACTGAATTTCTTTCTTGCCTAGCCAGGTGTTTTGTCTTGCTAGACTTGGACCAATTTATCACACTTGGAAGACTGTTCAGAGTATTGTGCGACAATTCACTGTCGCTCAAGTGTTCGGAAAACTTTTGGCTGTCTCCTTGAGAGGGGAGATATTATTACTACCTCCGAGTTTGCTCGCGAAAGCACTTTCAAGCACAGCGCTTTGTTAAATGTGTATGAGCAGTTGCTGAGAAACGTGGAAGACTAATGATCTACAAGGTTCCACTCTTTTTGTTAAATACTGCAGCACTAAGCAACGTTATGGCAAGCCATGAAGGCTCAGCCTTAAGCACATTTGCGTGTTCAGACCTTTAAACCTCCCCCTTAAATAAATTCAGACAAGACTCAAATTTTGGTTTGGTTTTTGGCAGAATTTAGGCCACAACTTTATTGATTACAGCAAGTGAGTGGTTGCATAGGCTCTGGTTCGACTAGCTCCCTGCACCCTTGCAGGTAGCGCTGACCCAGGGCACCAGCATAGGTCAGCCTAGGGTGAACACCTGGATAGGCGGAAAGCCGGGAACAGGCTATGTCCACCACCCAAATGCCCCCCTGGACTCAGGCACGGGCACAACCCCCTCACAGGGTTGACCAAACCATTGAGTCCCTGGATTCCTTTAACGGAATACCCTTCACATTGGGATGGCGAGAGCGTTCTCCCATCCCTATCACCTATCGCCTATCCGCAACCTTACAAGTTGTGATGATTTGCTATGCAGCAGGCGAAACCCAAATGGCACCAGCCAATCAGCCAAGTGGGTAAAATTCCTGCCCTGCCCCTGTCCCAACAACAGATGACACACGATGGCATACCAAGGTCAAGCGCACAGCCATAAATATAGGGAGAGGTGGGTGGGTGTTCCGAATGCACACGCCGAAAGAGGAGGCTCTGGGTCACGTGCATGGATATATATAGGTCCCTTGATCCGTTTAGCCTGCGTCCCATTGGCCTAATTAAACCCAGCATCAAGGGACCTACCAGTTGGGTGTTGTGGCTATCCAATCGTATCCAGCCACAACACAGGGTTTGGTTGCCAGGTCTCACCGCAACACGTGCCCTTCTCAAGGGAGGACCCGATTTACATACAGACCAATCTCAAAGAAACAAGTGCAACTTGCATATACAATATATCAGGCTTCCTCAACCTCGCCCCTCCAGATGCTTTGAGACTACAATTCCCATCATCCCTGACCACTGGTCCTGCTAGCTAGGGATCATGGGAGTTGTAGGCCAAAAACAGCTGGAGGGCCGAGGTTGAGGAAGCCTGCAGTATATGAAATATGTGCTCACCTTGGGCTTCAGTCAGGGCAGATTTTGCCACATGGTGCGGCTTTGGCCATATCCGGAGAAAATCACCTTTGTCCTACCTGGTCAGAGGAGGGGGATGGCCACTTGCCCCCCCCCCCAGCCATGCCAGACCCACTGTTTGGGCGGGCCTGGCCCACAAGACTATCAGGACATGAATATGGGGGCTGTGCCCTGCCCATCCCTGGGGTATTTAGGAGGGCATCCTGGAGAAGGCCGCCCTCTTGGCTGACCGACACAGGATTTGCATCCCACCCAGACTGTTAGGGACCTGCTCAGTGGGGGAGTGTGCAGGTTAGCATAAGGACATTGATGGTTAATTGGTTGCCATATTCAGGGCCAGGGAGGAATTTTTCCTGCAAGCAAATTGGCCGGACTGCAGATTTTTGCCTACCTCATAGCAGCTGTCACAACATGGGTGGATAAGGCATTGGGCGGGATCCTTAGTGCCAGGGGTACTCTGTTAGAGGAGTCCAGGAGGGGTGACTCTGTCTGGGAGTCCAGTGGGGAACCAGTGGGCCAATACACTTCTCCCAATGGCGGCCTGCATGGGGTCGTGGCATCCAGTCCATGTTGGGGTCCAATCCCCAGGACAAGTTCAACCCCACCGGGTTCCTATCATGCACAATGCCTTAGCCAAACCTACTCTTAAAGGTAAAGGGACCCCTGACCATTAGGTCCAGTCGTGACCGACTCTGGGGTTGCGGCACTCATCTTGCTTTATTGGCCGAGGGAGCCGACGTACAGCTTCCGGGTCATGTGTCCAGCATGACTAAGCCGCTTCTGGCGAACCAGAGCAGTGCATGGAGACGCCGTTTACCTTCCCGCCAGAGCGGTACCTATTTATCTACTTGCACTTTGACGTGCTTTCAAACTGCTAGGTGGGCAGGAGCTGGGACCGAACAATGGGAGCTCACCCCGTCGCGGGGATTCGAACCGCCAACCTTCTGATCGGCAAGTCCTAGGCTCTGTGGTTTAACCCACAGCGCCACTCATGTCCCTAACTCTTACCTACTCTTACCTGTAATCAATAAAGTTGTAGCCTAATTCAACCCAATACCATTCTCTTGTGTTCATTTCCTCGCTCTTCCCTGCACCGGCTGCAGACATCATGCGTCTGTGGCAGCAATGAGTGTGGGGAGTTCAGTACTGGAAAAACTGAGCAAACTCTTGGCAGATTTTCAGTCTACGCTTTTGTACAGTCTAGGGCTGAGTGTTGCACTCAGTCCCAACCCAGTGCAAGGCGACAAGACTTAGGAACATGGAGAGCCACCTAATATTGAGTCACACAATTGCACCAGTGTAGGAGGAGAAGGGGACAACAGAGGACGAGATGGTTGGACAATGTTCTCGAAGCTACCAACATGAATTTGACGAAACTGCGGGAGGCAGTGGAAAACAGGAGTGCCTGGAGTGCTCTGGTCCATGGGGTCATGAAGAGTCGGACACGGCTAAATGACCAAACAACAGCAGCTCAATACTGACTGGTAGGGAATAGAGAGGGGCAAATATGTCAATTTCAGTTTCCCTAAGTTTCCCTCATTATTCCAATCTTAAATTCACTTGTCCACATTTCCACATCAGTTTGCAATTTTAAAATAGTCATCATGACCTCCCTCGTAATATACATGTTTGTGTGCAGTTTTGCCTAATATACCCAATCTTGCAAAGTAATTTCCCCTAATGCAATGCATTTTATAGGTCATTTACACTAATATATGCATTTCTGTGCGCATCTTATGTATATGCATTTTTATACATGGTACTTGCATGTGTATGAAAGAGATGCATGGCAAAATTCAGAGAAGTGTCAATTTCAAAGGATGGCTGTGTTTTGGTTCTTATATGGTCTTGGAAACTGCAAATTAGGAAAGTTTGCCTTTCAGAGTGAACTGATTTGAATCCCCACCACCCCTAGCCAGGGATCGTACCTTGGACCTTCTGAATGAACTTTGGATGCTCTGTCCTTGAGCTGCGACCTTTTTCACTTGGTCTTGTATCAAAAGCCAGTCCCAGAACAGCCTTCCTCCAACAGAGTTGGAGAATAGGAAAGAAAGAAAGAAAGAAAGAAAGAAAGAAAGAAAGAAAGAAAGAAAGAAAGAAAGAAAGAAAGAAAGACTGCTGACATTTCATTCAGTAATAATAATAATAAAAATCACTGACAGGACCAAGAGAAGTAAATGTATTGATTCGTATTTACAGCCTGATCATAGTCACAATTAGAATAGATTCCCTCCATAGACTCGCACTCAGATGTTTCATGGCCTAACTGCATGTTTCAAATGCTTTCCAATTGACATGTTAGCTCTGGAGACTGAAAATCGATTAAATAAACATCAGTTATGGTTTAATATGCAAGATCAGAAGCGTATCATTTTTCATTCTGGAGTTCACAGGGAAAGAACCAATGAGGAGAGGAAGATTGATTGAGTATAAACTGTTAAAATATCCCCCATGCCAACGGGAGCAAAAGCTTGTGAGGGTCTATTATATGATGTTTTAAGAGGCAATGTCAGCACATTCATAACTGAGTAACTTAATGAACACAGAGAATAGAAAAGGCTTTTGGTTTCTTTTGTAAGTCTTTTCCCTTTTGACATGTCAAAAACCAAGGAGGGGGGGAGTCCCCCGAGTTTATAAATGTTAGAAAATGTACCTTACCACAACAAATGAAAATAAAGTTCAGCTTTCATAGCCCCATTTTTTTTGGGGGGGGGGGATGCACACTGTGGTTGAGAGAGCAGGAATACATAAGCCCTGCAGCTCAGTGTTGTTGAACAGAGTGTTGTTGTCGTTGTGGGGTTTTTTTTGAGAAAGTAGTGTACATAGTACACAAAGGGGGCAGGGAGGGGCAGCTGCCCCCTCTAAATCAATAAAAAAACACACAATAAAAATACATAGCTGAGGTTCTGCCCCCCCCCAACAAAGGCCTACTGCCCCCCCCCCAAATCCTGGCTACACCCATGGTAGTGTACAATAACCCTGCATGTTAACTTGGCTGTGAGTCCTGGAATACCTGCTCCCCTTTTTTCACCTGGCCTGGAAAGGTGTGTTGAAGTAAGAGTTGCAAAAAACACAGTTAATAAGCTCAACTTATATATATACGACTGACACCCTTCTTTGGAAATTAAACCAATGTCCAGACTTTAACATCCAAAAACTTGCAGAAGCCTGTAAAGTGAAGGTAAAGGGACCCCTGACCATTAGGTCCAGTTGTGACCGACTCTGGGGTTGCGGCGCTCATCTCGCTCTATGGGCCGAGGGAGCTGGTGTACAGCTTCCGGGTCATGTGGCCAGCATGACTAAGCTGCTTCTGGCGAACCAGAGCAGCGCACGGAAACACCTTTTACCTTCCCGCTGGAGTGGTACCTATTTATCTACTTGCACTTTGACATGCTTTCGAACTGCTAGGTTGGCAGGGCAAGGTCCGAGCAATGGGAGCTCACCTCATTGTGGGGATTCGAACCGCCAACCTTCTGATCAGCAAGTCCTAGGCTCTGTGATTTAACTCACAGCGCCACCCGCATCCCGGTTGCAGAAACCTGTAGTTATAGATTAATATGTACAGTCACGTGCTTCTCCAAACATGGGCTTACAGTCTCTTCTTCTAACTTCCCAAACAATCTTTCCAGATCTCAGCCTTCTGCACCTCAGTTCGGCCATGACTTGCAACTCCTATGAGAGATTTCCACTTGTGCCTTTTCCTGTAGCTTTTTCTCTCTTTCTGAGAGATTTCCACTTGTGCCTTTTCCTGTAGCTTTTTCTCTCTTTCTTTCAAGCAGGGAAGAAGCATTCCGTCACTCTATTCAACTTAGCAGTGTTCACAGTGGATTCTAAAACTTGCTTCACATAAAAAAGGGTCTTTCCTTCGCTAGATGCCTCCCATGTGTCCAAAGTTAGCCAAGAACTCTCTAAAATTCAGTTACTAACCAATCAAATTTAAACACATAGTTTAAATGCATATAGGTAAATGCATATAAGCATTTACAATTTCAGTGAATTAAATTATTTAACAAGGTGGGCCTTGACTGACTCCAGCTACAAAAGCTGAGGCTGCTGAACAGGGGTATTGTTTTGGGTGGTGGGGGGGTGGTTGTTGCTGTTATTACCCTTAATTTTTGTACATTATGATTTATGTGGTATTTGTTTGATTTGGTTGTGTACATTTTCAATGTTTTATTTAATGTTGATGATTACTTTGAATTATGTATTTTTAATGTTGTAAACCACTTTGAGCATGGTTCTAGAAGTGTGCATGCACACGGAAGCTTATACCCAGAACAAACTTAGTTGGTCTCTAAGGTGCTACTGGACAATTTATTTTTTAATTTTTTTATATATTTCGACTTTGAGCATCTTAACTTTATTAAGGTGGTATGCAAATAAAATGATGCATATATCAATGTATGTATGTAATCCAGAACTGTTTTCCAGAGAAATGTGTTTTAGCAGCAACATGAGTGAAATACAGGGATTCTTATGGGTGGATTGCTGCTGATGGTATAAGCACTTAAATGTGTATACCCATGTAAAAGGTTCAAATTCTTTTTGTAGGGGAAGAAAAGAGCAACCGCTTGACCTATGCAAATAACTCTGCTATAAATAATCACAACAAATGCTCTTGGAATGCACTGCTTGCTATTTACCAATCTCATCTTGAACTTATCCAAGCATAGGCATTTGAACCTTGGTTGCTATAAATCTTAAATCTCATCTGACCCCACCACACCCCAGTCTAAACTACCATGCCTGGACTTGCGCTGAATGTCGTATTGCCAGCCAGCTAATCAAAAACCTCCAGCAACAAAACTGGTTGAGGGCTGGCCCTGCGGGAGAGCAAGGCTCTTAAGTCTTTAGCAGCTTTATGGCAGGCAGAAATTCAGCAGGTTACATCTTTGCCTGTACAGAAATGCAATAAGTGATGCATCACTTATTGACATTCTGTCTGTCAGACAACTTATTACTAGTGTGTCACCCCAGTTTTTAGGTGAGTTAATGGACATGGGTGGTGCTATGGTCTAAGCCACAGAGCCTAGGGCTTGCCGATCAGAAGGTCGGCGGTTCGAATCCCCGCAACGGGTGAGCTTCCATTGCTCGGTCCCAGCTCCTGCCAACCTAGCAGTTCAAAAGCATGTCAAAGTGCAAGTAGATCAATAGGTACCACTCCGGCGGGAAGGTAAACGGTGGAGCCAGTGTGGTGTAGTGGTTAAGAGTGGTAGTCTCGTAATCTGGTGAACTGGGTTCGCTTCCCCGCTCCTCCACATGCAGCTGCTGGGTGACCTTGGGCTAGTCACACATCTTTGAAGTCTCTCAGCCTCACTCACGTCACAGAGTGTTTGTTGTGGGGGAGGAAGGGAAAGGAGAATGACCGCTCCCCACATTAAACGGGGGGCGCCCTTTGTGGTCGCGCGCAGCCCCTGGACCCTGTGTGGCTCCATTAGCACAGGCTTGGCTTCGCCTTCCCCCAGGTGGGATACCTGGAGGTCTCTGCCTACCTCAGTCAGTTGTCCAAGGTGACCAGACCAGGTAGGGGAGGGACTACCTGCCCACACAATAGAGGGAGGATCTTACCTGGGAATCTTCAGTTGGCTCCAGAGCTCCAGAAAGGAGAATGTTAGCCACTCTGAGACTCCTTATGGTAGTGATAAAGCAGGATATCAAATCCAAACTCCTCCTCTTCTTCCGTGCACTGCTCTGGTTCTCCAGAAGCAGCTTAGTCATGCTGGCCACATGACCCGGAAGCTGTCTGCGGACAAATGCCGGCTCCCTCAGCCAATAAAGCGAGATGAGCGTCGCAACCCCAGAGTCGTCCACGACTGCACTTAACGGTCAGGGGTCCCTTTACCTTTTAATAGCCTCTTATAGAAAAACTGTTTCCCAACCCAGTCTTATGCTTAGCAACAAAATTAAGAGATGTAAAGGAGGGTAAGAGATCACCTGATCTTTTCAGTCTTCCCCACTGTGGTCAGATGTATTGTGTTTCTATTCAAATTGTTCTAATAATTTATAAATACCCATCTATGCACATAAATCAGAACATGTGCAATTTTTTGCAAATTTGTGCCACATTTTGTGGGTGGGACGAATGGCCTAATCTACATATGGTGTGCTGGGTGGGCACAAAAAAATATTTGATTACACTTGAAACAGAGTCAAATTTCAAACCATTCCATAACAAATTCTGATGGCTACCATATTTGTCTTTGAGATAGTATATAAAACCATGAGCTGAATGATTCCACTTCACTTTCTCCTAGGACAGACATGTTACCCATCCTCCTACCTTGGTCAGATTCCAAAGGAAACAATGATATACTTCACTTAATTTATTCCTTCCAGTGAAGTGAAGCCTAATATTCTTCACTTCCTGCTTTAACCAGTACTGGAGTTTTGTCTCAGAGTTAAGAGCTTTCAAATGATGTAATTTCCAAATGAAGAGAATCTAGGTTTTTAGTCTTTGTATATGTTTCATTTGTATTTACTCTTTCAGTTGAGGTGATCTAACTTTGGGCAAAATCAATCCAGAGATAAGGGCTTTTAAGGTCTGTTGATTTAACATGTGCTTAAATCTTCCCCCTATTTGGAGAACAGAGTGCAGTCATAAAGGTAAAGGTAAAGGTACCCCTGCCCGTATGGGCCAGTCTTGACAGACTCTGGGGTTGTGCGCCCATCTCACTCAAGAGGCCGGGGGCCAGCGCTGTCCGGAGACACTTCCGGGTCACGTGGCCAGCGTGACATCGCTGCTCTGGCGAGCCAGAGCCGCACACGGAAACGCCGTTTACCTTCCCGCTTGTAAGCGGTCCCTATTTATCTACTTGCACCCGGGGGTGCTTTCGAACTGCTAGGTTGGCAGGCGCTGGGACCGAACGACGGGAGCGCACCCTGCCGCAGGGATTCAAACCGCCGACCTTGCGATCGGCAAGTCCTAGGTGCTGAGGCTTTTACCCACAGCGCCACCTGCGTCCCATACAGTCAGTCATACCTCAGGTTAAAGACACTTCAGGTTGAGCGTTTCCAGGTTGCATTCCGCAGCAACCTGGAAGTAACGGAACGGGTTACTTCTGGGTTTGCTCCTCGCACATGCGCAGACGCTCAAAATGATGTCACGCGCATACGCAGCAGCAGTGAATCGCAACCTGTGCACGCGCAGACTCGGGTTGCGTTCTGCTCAGGGTGCGAACAGGGCTCCGGAACGGATCCTGTTCGCATCCAGAGGTACCACTGTATCCATAATTTCACTTGTTATCTAGGCAACTTAGGGACCAGTCCTAACCCTCCAATGTTGATGGTGGCGTTAGGAAAGCTGAATCCCCTTGCAGGGAGTTGACGTTGCAGGCAGATCATGAGCCCGACCCGTGCATGCGGGGCTTAGGTAGCTCCGTGTCACAGAGAGTTCCTGGCCAGGTCTTTTCATATCGGCCAGTCCGATCGGCCGAAGGGAGCATGGCTTAGCCCATTTAAGCAAGCCACGGTCAGGCTTGCGCCCTCTTTTACCTGACTCAGGTGGCGGTTAGGCATTGGAGTGTTCGGTTGGAGGTGAGGTGAGGTGGCAGCCATCACCTACCCCTCCTATTTCAAGGGTATTCCGTTAAGGGAATCCAGGGGGCGTGTCCTCTGTCCGAAGCCCAGACAGGGGCCAGGGCCATAGCACAACCCCTATCAGTGACCCTGGGGGAATTCTTAGTTGATATGCATCAACAAGGCTCCCCCTATCAGTGGTTAACCCTTACCAGACTAACCCTTGGCAGGAGTCAGATATAGTCATTGATTCCAGTGCCTAAGCCAATACCACTCACATTCTGTAATCAATAAAGTTGTGGCCTTTCTCAGCCCATTAACCTAAATTCTGGTGTCATGTGTCTTTATTCTACAGTGGGGGAGGGTTCAGGACCTTGCCACGCAAATAGTGTAGGAGTCTTCTTGCCTTGCCTTGGTAGCAGTTGGGTATCAGGGCACTCCAGAAACACAGCATCTTAAGGAGAAGCTAAGGCCAAATACAGTGAGTCCGTTCAAGACTGGCTATGGTCCAAGAGCTGGGACATGAGACAAAGGAGTTGAATAGGAGTTCAGGGTGGTGGTGTTGCAGATACAGGGAAACAAGTCAGGTCATCATGTGTCCAGAAAGGTAAAAACAACTTGAAATGAAGTCTATGTGTGTGAGGGAGAATCATGCTGCATTTTAAGTTGCTAACGCGTACATGCCCTACATCTGCAAAGGATTACACTGCAGTAATTATTCTGTCCCCAGTGTTCCTTATTAATGAATTAAGTAATATTAACCCAGTTTGATACTCAGGAATGATGTGGAGATGCCACAAAGAAAGTACAAATAAAAAACCAGAAAACTCAAAGTCTAAATGCTTTCTCTTTTCCCCTCCAGGCTATTATCTCTCACATATCTTAAGAGTTGTTGACAGAGTCATGCTATGGTTGCTTCTGCTAAAACCTTCTTAATAGCTGATTAGCTGGCTTTTCCTCCTGAGAACACAGATGTTGTTCTTCCTTTTTAGCCAAGGATTTGTTAAGATACTGCAGGCCCACTGTCACCACTTGAAAGCGGAAAAAGAGAGGAATAAGAGAGAACCATCATGCAGTCAAGATAAACTCCAAATGGATATACCCCCAAAACAGCCAAAGACCTTGGGCAGGTAAATTGTTTAAATTGTTTTCCTGACCCACCATTGCTTTGTTGTTGTTTTTAAAACCTAATTATGTCACACAGTGTTTCAAATCTGATGTTCCTTTTCAATAGGGATGATAGGTCCAAGTTAAGAGTTTGTTCTGACAGACTTTGTCAATGAGAAACATTGGATTGCAAATTTTATTACAGCAGTTTAAAAAGACAGCATAATACACGGTTTAAAACAACTTGCAATCACAAAAACAGGGTGGGTCCAAAAAATATACATATCAGGTGTTAAAGGCCAGGGTGAAGAGGTGTGTATTCAGCATTTGTGTGTGAAGACCCCCAAACGACCCCCAAATTAAATACACAATAGACACAGAATTTTAGTTTAAGGTTTTTGGCAATAATTTGGCAATTTGTGCAATTGTTGTTGTTTAGTCTTGTCCGACTCTTCGTGACCCCATGGACCAGAGCACGCCAGGCACTCCTGTCCTCCACTGCCTCCCGCAGTTTGGTCAAACTCATGCTGGTAGCTTCGAGAACACTGTCCAAGCATCTCGTCCTCTGCCGTCCCCTTCTCCTTGTGCCCTCCATCTTTCCCAACATCAAGGTCTTTTCCAGGGAGTCTTCTCTTCTCACGAGGTGGCCAAAGTATTGGAGCCTCAGCTTCACGATCTGTCCTCCCAGTGAGCACTCAGGGCTGATTTCCTTCGGAATGGATAGGTTTGATCTTCTTGCAGTCCATGGGACTCTCAAGAGTCTCCTCCAGCACCAGAATTCAAAAGCATCAATTCTTCAGCAATCAGCCTTCTTTATGGTCCAGCTCTCACTTCCTCACTGCTGTGCAAAGGGCAGTCCAAAAGACTATGGTCCAGTGAATCTGGTACTCCCTGATTACAGGCACACAGGCGGGCTTGATAAGGAATCTGCAAGTATGTACAGTGGTGCCTCGCAAGACGAAATTAATCCATTCTGCCAGTCTCTTCGTCTTGCGGTTTTTTCGTCTTGCGAAGCACGGCTATTAGCATCTTAGCGGCTATTAACGGCTTAGCGGCTTAGCGGCTATTAACGGCTTAGCGGCTTTAAGAAAAAGGAAACAAACTCGCAAGAACTCGCAAGATGTTTCGTCTTGCGAAGCAAGCCCATAGGGAAATTCGTCTTGCGGAACGACTCAAAAAACGGAAAACCCTTTCGTCTAGCAAGTTTCTCGTCTTGCGAGGCATTCGTCTTGCGGGGCACCACTGTACCTGTGGTCACTGCAGAGGGGAATGCATTTAGTCTTGCGAGCATAAAAGCTCTTCGTTGGGAAAGAAGTAGTAGATCTTTTAGGTAATTGGCACAAAATCCATAAGAAGTAGTTATGCCTAGGGCCTCTAGAGAACAGGGTCTCAGGGTGTGAGGAGACAAACGCTGTTTTTCATGGTCATGAAGCCACTGCTTTATTGTTTGGAACCAAACTTGTTGTTTTTTTTTTAAAAAAATTATGTACCTTTGAATCCCTTCATCTGAATTAATTACCATGAATTAAACTTGTGTATAGCCCAATAGTAACATGTCTACTTTGAAGTAAGTTCCACTCTTACATACACTTAAGATTCCAGGCATAATACTTTTTATTATTATTCTCCACACCACCACATGAAACTCGCAACTGATTCCTTCAGTTTCCATGGGGAAATGGAGAAGAGAAGAGAAGGAGAAAAGGGAATCAAATGGACCTGGATTGAATTAGTTCACCACGTGCTAAGTTGTGGCTTGGAGGAGTGTGTCACTATTATGAGCTGTTTGCTTTGTCTTGGGAAATTGAGGAAATTACGGAAAGAAAAGGTGGGTTGTATTAACACATGCCAATGACACTTGAAAAAGAATAGTTTCACGTGATCGGTCCTCAGTAAATTAATCAATCCTGGTGGATTATTAATTTTCCTTCCTAAAATGCACCTGCAACGGTGGCATTTCAATGACGAGTTGATTTTTAAAAATATGAGTTTTGCAAAGTAGGAGAGAACAGTTACCCTTTTATGCGTCTAGTAAGTGTTTGCCATGTTTTAAGCACTAAAAGAAATCCAGAACTTTAACAAAGGAAACCTTTTCATATGCTTTGAAACACAATATGTATATAATGGAGTCGAGTCATGGTTTTATAGTCACAACATGATCATGTACCAGAAGCATGGCTGAGGCTAAAGGAGGAGTTTGAGATCTCTGGTGAGGCTGCAGGAACTTGCACAACATGTTGGCAGGAGGAGAGCAAAACTACGGGGACTGCAGCCCCCCCCCATTAAAAAGCCGAGACATTTTTTGTAAATGAGCCCACAGGATGAATATGAAATCTCTGATCTGGAGACCAGTCGTCAGGAAATTGCCAAATACTAACAACTCGTATTATGCTCATAAGCCAGCTGGCGAGATATCTGAGAACCAAACGAAAAAGCAAAAAAACACATTTGTTCCCTTTTGGGTATGAAAAAAGGCAGCCATTAAGAGAGACCAAGATATTTGGTTTCTGCTTTTCTAAATCCACCTTAAAAATCACTTAGAGCCAATAAGGGCTAACCACAGGAGAGCATAACCAGCCACATATCATTTATACTGAATTGCTTCTAAGGGGGCGATAAAGTGTGTTTCGCAATCCATCACCGGCTGGGTTTTGAGCTGGCATGACAGTCCCCTAAAATGAATCAGTGCAGTGGTACCAGTCTTAGATCAGTCACAGCAGGAGCGAGCCGTGCGTCTCTCTTCAGACAAGTTCCCCTTGCTGTCTAGACTGTGTCAAGTCGCTGTGTGTGAATCTGGAGGCTGTTCATCATGGTGGTGCTTTCTCTTAAACTTGCCTTCTCAGCCAGCCCAGAAGAAACAAAGTGAAGAGTAGCTCTACACCTGCAAGTTTGCCAAGCATAAGATCCACTACCAGCTTGGCAGATTAAAACGACAGTTTTGAAAAACACATAAACCAGCATGGTGGGTATTGTGGAGTTTCTTCATAAAGTATCTACTATCTTTCACTGTGAAGAATGTGTTTGGCATGTGTGTATAGGTGGTTGTTGTTGTTGTTGTTGTTGTTATTATTATTATTATTATTATTATTATTATTATTATTATTATTATTTGTTTATATGATGCCCATCTGATTGGGTTCCCAGCCACTTTGGGAAGCTTCCAAAAAATTAAAACATAATACGATATCAAACATTAAAAACTTCCCTAAACAGGGCTGCCTTCAGATGTCTTCTAAAAGAGTTATTTTATCTATGAATAAGAATGAGTGCATCTCCTTCAGCCTAAAATCACATGTGCCCTTTTTATACAGACTGTGAGCGTTACGGAGGTGTTTTCTCAAAATGTGTGTTGACCTCTTAATCCATGTTGCCATCCAGCGGTTGTGCTACCTGGGTGCAAAAGCTAAGTTGGAAATTTGGCCACATCATTTGGCCTTATGATTTCATAACTTGAGCATGAGACACATACATTCCAGAAAAGACAAACTTCTCTCATACATGTGTCTCTCTATCATGATCATATGTTGTGCTGTTTGTTTCAGACATCTTCCAGCCACATTCCATCCTACATTTTTAAAATGTCAGAATCTGCTTCGGGGCATCTGAGCGTTCCATGCAACTTGTAGGCATCACAATAGTTTTCCCATTCATGGTCCAAACTTGTAGCAAGTGTTTTTCACCAGGACTTCCTTTGCTTGAATGTCCTCTTCAAAATCACTGAAGCCATATTAGCTGACTGCACTAGAACTAGTGCCCACCTTAATGGAAATTATTATTAGGACGGCTGTTACGAGTAGTCGACATTTCTTACAGAATATTGGGACTGGCCTCCTCCTGCAAAATATAGTGCAAACAAATGATGCCATATTTTGAGTCATGAAAATAAAGTTAACAGCAATTTAAGTAGGTCAGCAAGAGCTATTAAGTTATTTTGGAGGCCTTGGCTTATTTATTTATTTTTGTTAAACACACTGAATTGAGAGTACAGACATTGCATCAAATGCTCCATCGCAATATAGGCTCCTGTAAGTTGTTGGTGGAAAAGGCAAATAGATTTGTCAGCCTGCCATATGACTCCATGAGGTCATCTATTCCTTCACAGCTCTAGCTTGCTGAGCCATAGACCACCCACACAGCTGGCCTGGACTCTCTTTGGCAGTCAGAAAGAAACCTTATGATACCAGTGTTGGGGGGACGGGGCAGAGTGAGCTGTATTAAATATTTGCATGGCATTTTCTAGTGAGGATTTTCTCCCCCACTTTTGTAGCTCCGTAGAAGTGCTGTTCAAGTATGGTTCAAAAGTCTGTGGGAAAGATGAAATCTTGGTTAAGGTTACCAGACGTCCCCGTTTCCCGGGGACAGACCCCAAATTTACAAATCATCCCCTGACAAAATCCATCTATTTAGTAGGCAGTTGAAAAGTGTCCCTGGATTCATTGGAAAAAAATCTGGTAACCTTAATCTTGGTGTTATAGGTCTTTACTAAGACTATATTAAAGGAATTTTAGTCATTTAGTCATGTTTAGTCATTTAGTCGTGTCCGACACTTCGTGACCGCATGGACCAGAGCACACACAAGGCACTTCTGTCTTCCACTGCCTCCCGTAGTTTGGACAAACTCATGTTGGTAGCTTTGAGAACACTGTCCAACCATCTTGTCCTCTGTCGTCCCCTTCTCCTTGTGCCCTCCATCTTTCCCAACATCAGGGTCTTTTCCAGGGAGTCTTCTCTTCTCACAAGGTGGCCAAAGTCTTGGAGCCTCAGCTTCACGATCTGTCCTTCCAGTGAGCACTCAGGGCTGATTTCCTTAAGAATGGAGAGGTTTGATCTTCTCGCAGTCCATGGGACTCTCAGGAGTCTCCTCCAGCACCATAATTCAAAAGCATCAGTTCTTCGGCGATCAGCCTTCTTTATGGTCCAGTTGGCTTCCTTCCACCTTGATAGTGGTGGTTGTGTTTCTGTCCACCCGTCAGTGGTATATCCCCCTTCTCCACAGTGAAACCAGACAATCACAGGGGTTGTATTTTTGGTGAATCACTCTGCAGTGGATATGAAGAAAACTTAATTTCCTGCCTAGTACAGCTGGGGGGTGAGAAGACAGGAGAAACTGTTGTCTGCAACTTTTTTTCCTGTTGTTCATATTAACATCTGTCATAAGGATTGTTAGAATGAGCTTATCCCCCCCTCCTAACAGCTGGTGAATCACAGGTGTTAGTAAAGGAAACCACAGCTTCACAGAAACATACTGGGGAGTTTCTTTGTTATGTTAACACCGTATTTGGAGAGCACTTAATTTGCTTCGATGCAGAATGTTCTTTATGCATAAGGTGCTGTGTAAACATTGCTCCAGAGGCGACTTGCACTAACTTTAATTTTATTTGCAAAGAGGGCTGCTTTAAAACAGATGAAATCTAATTACTTAACTGTTTTCTCAATATGATGTTAGCCCATGTGCATGCACTGTAAAAAACCCCAAAACCTAACAGGCCACACCTCAGAAAGACTGGGGCTTAGAATGAGGTTGTATCAACAGCCCACTGCCTCAAAGCATGACATTGTGCTGGCTTTACAGCAAAATCACAGCTGGGCATTGAGGACAGAGTCAATTCTTTAAGTCAGTTCTGGCCTTAACTAATTGAAGTTGTAAATAATTCTACTGACTAGGGCAACCGCCTCCCCCCACCCCACCTTAAAAGGCCGCTGTATCTTTGACATCCATGCGCTAAGCAGAAATTCAGGTGGCGAAGTCTTTCCCGTTACTCCATCTGCTTGCTGGGAAATGTGTCACCCCGGAGTTTGATTCTGCATCATGTCATGTAGCTGTCAAAAAGCAGACACAGGAGCTCTGCCAGAAAAAAAAGCTGGCAATCCTCCTTCATAAAACATTGTTCCAGAGCTCTAGAAACCACAAATTTATTTGTCCATCTTTCACATTTGCTCTCTGGAGGGCCAAATATGGAAGGGACACCATCTGTCAACGGCTAGCTTCGAAAAGCTTGAGAGGAAAAATAAGGAAAGAGTTTGTGTTTGCTGAACACAGTGTCATGGGACTGGTATCTCTTCTATTAAAAGATGTGCAAAACAGATGCTTTCATTTGCTCTGGTGAGGGTGTAAATAAATATACTCGTGGTTGTTGCTGTTTTACAGTAGTACACAAAAAAATGCACAAATGAGTTAGTGTTTCATCTCTTGGTATGGAGATGTCTCCAGTAAGGATTTAAGGAGTAGGCAACTTGGTGCCCTCCAGATGTTGCTGTACTACAACTCCCATGGCTGCTGGAGTCCAACAACATCTGGGGGCATCTGGTGAGTGAGCGTTTACTGTGGAGATGAGGGGAGAGGAGGAATCAAGAACAACATTGCCTCAGAAAGCCCAACACATCTGTTACGTCCTGCTAAGTAAAGGCAAAATCCATCTTGCAGTTACAGGGCAAATCATTTAACTATGCTTCTTGCATTTATCACTTAATGGGATTATAGTATTGTGTTACAGTTGCGTATTGTTATGTACTGAAGTTCTCACCCTGGGCCAGCAGGGGGATACTGTAGATAGTTATGCAAATAAGGGATTGAAAGTGACGTTCAGTGATTGGATAGTTTTAGAAAGTTGTTACAGTTACGTTGTACTGGAGCTCTATATAAGCAGGCTGACTGAACCCTTCAGTTCAGTTCTGTTCTGGCCTGTGAATAAACAAGAGCTGTTTGAAGAATCACTGTGTCGTCTGATATGTTCACCCGCAACCTAACACGTATAATATGCATATAAGCATAAGCTTAGTAGGGAAGGGCAGAGGGTCCATCGTTCAGCCTCCAGCATCTCAAGGTAGGACTTGGAGAGACCTCTGTCGAAACACTGGAAAGCCTCTTTGCTATACGGACCAATGGTCTGGCTTAATATAAGACAGCTTGTTATGTTTCTATCTTGGAGACTGGCTTAAATTTAATGACAATGCACTGGCAGGCGAACACTGTAGACTGGGGTGTTGGTGGTACCTTTTAAAAAGATACTTCTTTGTGCAGTTTATATCTTACCCTTCATCACAAATGATCTCAAGGCAGGTAGCAACTACATAAATTATAGTAAAGATCAACAAAACACAACAGTGGAACTTCAGTCCGTTGCAGTAAACAGCCTGAAACACCTAGTGCAAGATAAATAAAGGTCTTCAGCTGGTGCCAAACGATGGATATTATTGGCACAAGCCAAACCTCAGGTTGTAGAGTGTGCCAATGTCAAGAAGGCTCATGGCCAGATCACTGTTCCTCTGGTCTCATTCAGCGATAGTATAAGGAAGAGGGCTGCCTCAGCTGAACTTTACAGATTAGGTGAGGTGAATACGAGGAGAGGTGCTCTTCCAAGTACAGTGGTACCTCAGTGAACTTAATCTGTTCCGGAAGTCCATTCTTAAACCAAAGCTGTTCTTAAACTGAGGCACGCTTTCCCTAATGAGGCCTCCCGCCACTGGTGCCCTTCCACTGTTCGGCTTCGTAGACTGAGGTAAAGTTCGCTAACTGGAACACTACTTCCGGTTTTGCAGAGTTCGTATATTGAATAGTTTGTAAGCAGGGCTGTTCTTAAACTGAGGTACCACTGTAAACAGGTCCCAATCTGTTCAGGGTTTTATAGGCCAAAACTAACACCTTGAAATGCATTCGTTGAGAGAGACACATGGTCTATAACATAGTAACGTGCAACAAAGTTTACGTTTGACCAGCTGTACTCTGAATTGTCTTCAGGCATGGTCCTATGTATAGCAAGTTGTTGTTGTTGTTTAGTCGTTTAGTCGTGTCCGACTCTTCGTGACCCCATGGACCAGAGCACGCCAGGCACCTCTGTCCTCCACTACCTCCCGCAGTTTGGTCAAACTCATGTTGGTAACCTCAAAAACGCTATCCAACCATCTCGTCCTCTGTCGCCCCCTTCTCCTTGTGCCCTCCATCTTTCCCAGCATCAGTGTCTTCTCCAGGGAGTCTTCTCTTCTCATGAGGTGGCCAAAGTACTGGAGCCTCAGCTTCACGATCTGTCCTTCCAGTGAGCACTCAGGTCTGATTTCCTTAAGAATGGATGCATTTGATCTTCTTGCCGTCCATGGGACTCTCAAGAGTCTCCTCCAGCACCATAATTCAAAAGCATCAATTCTTCGGCGATCAGCCTTCTTTATGGTCCAGCTCTCACTTCCATACATCACTACTGGGAAGACCATGGCTTTAACTATACGGACCTTTGTTGGCAAGGTGACATCTCTACTTCTCAAGATGCTGTCTAGGCCTGTCATTGCCCTTCTCCCAAGAAGCAGGCGTCTTTTAATTTCGTGGCTGCTGTCACCATCTGCAGTGATCATGGCGCCCAAGTAAGTAAAATCTCTCACTGCCTCCATTTCTTCCCCTTCTATTTGCCAGGAGGTGATGGGACCAGTGGCCATGATCTTCGTTTTTTTGATGTTGAGCTTCAGACCATATTTTGCGCTCTCCTCTTTCACCCTCATTAAAAGGTTCTTTAATTCCTCCTCACTTTCTGCCATCAAGGTTGTGTCATCTGCATATCTGAGGTTGTTGATATTTCTTCCGGCAATCTTAATTCCAGCTTGGGATTCATCCAGCCCAGCCTTTCGCATGATGTATTCTGCATATAAATTAAATAAGCAGGGAGACAAAATACAGCCTTGTCGTACTCCTTTCCCAATTTTGAACCAATCAGTTGTTCCATATCCAGTTCTAACTGTAGCTTCTTGTCCCACATAGAGATTTCTCAGGAGACAGATGAGGTGATCAGGCACTCCCATTTCTTTAAGAACTTGCCATAGTTTGCTGTGGTCGACACAGTCAAAGGCTTTTGCATAGTCAATGAAGCAGAAGTATATGTCTTTCTGGAACTCTCTAGCTTTCTCCATAATCCAGCGCATGTTTGCAATTTGGTCTCTGGTTCCTCTGCCTCTTCTAAATCCAGCTTGCACTTCTGGGAGTTCTCGATCCACATACTGCTTGAGCCTTCCTTGTAGAATTTTAAGCATAACCTTGCTAGCGTGTGAGTATAGCAAGTTACAATATTGTAAATGGGGGGTTTTTAGAGCATGGAACGGCCACAATTGAACAGCCAGTTGGGACTCCCTGGAGCATGTACTTATGGCATCCTGCCACTTATTGTGGATACACCATGAATACACAGCATAGCATCTAGACTGTAATACATACTGTGAACTGTAGATGATCCTCAATTCTTGTGACATATGGTTTGCAGCCAGGTATATTCCATAAGCAATTTGACTGGCGCACAAGTGTGGCAGCTTTTTTCCAGTCTCTCCATGCCTTTTATTTTAATCAGAAAAATCTGAGCCCCATCTACACGCTGGCAATGGGCTGGACAAATGTACTAGTGAACCGATCCTCAAAGGCTAAATTAGAAGTTGCAACAGAACTACAAAGCCAGGTCTGCCCAATATTTCTCCAAATCAGCAGACTGGGCCAGCGATCCTGTTCAGTTTCATGCACACCAGAACTCCGACAATGCCTCTTGCTTGCGTAGATGGAGAGTAGAGAAGGCTGTGTGGGCAGAAACGAGCCCCATTAGACAACGGTAGGCTTCGCAATCATTGCTCTTCCCCCTTTGCCTCTCTGGCCCTCCATGCCACTGGCATGTGGCCCTTGGAAAGTTACGCAGAAGGAAATGTGGCTGGAAAATATCCCTCACAGATAAGTACACAGAGGGATACTGGCCATTGGCATTTGCCAGCAGCCCAGTAGGCTGCTGAGTTCTTGTCAGAAAGGATTAACTACAGTGGTACCTCAGGTTAAGTACTTAATTGGTTCTGGAAGTCCGTTCTTAACCTGAAGTGTTCTTAACCTGAAACGGACTTGCCCATTGAAAGTAATGGAAAGTGGATTGATCCGTTCCAGACGATGAAAAACATTCCCTAAAACAGCAATTTAACATGAATTTTACTGTCTTAACAAGACCATTGATCCATAAAATGAAGGCAATAATCAATGTACTGTACTATAAAATAAATAAGACAGTATTTTAGATGGAAAAAATTAACATTTTTTTTCTTACATGCACTGATGATAGTCAGCTTGGATTGGGGGGGGGGGGGGCTTTTATCCATTTCCAAAGTCACACAATCATCCAGTAGCTGAACTGGGTTCCACACAGTCACAAGAACGAAGTCACAAGTCAGTCCCATAAAACAAGTCACAGTCAAAAACCGAAAAGGCCACACAAACCAAAATGCAAAAAGGAACCAGACGATGAAAAGCGATCCCTAAAACAGCAATTTTACATGAATTTTATTATCTAACGAGGCCATTGATCCATAAAATGAAATTAATAAAACAGTACAAAATAAAAATGTGATTTTTTTTCTTACCTGCGCTGATGATAGTCATTGTTTGGATGGGGACTCAGGGTCCTCTTCCACAATCACAATCAGCTTGGCTCCAGGCATCGGCGAGGCCTCCGAGAGCTTGGACAACTTACTTCCAGGTTATAATCGTTTGTAACCCCAAAAAAACGTAAGTTGAAGCGTTCGTAACCCGAGGTACCACTATACAGGGGGGAAACACCACCATGTGAATGGGGGTGGGGGGGAATTCTTGAGAGGGGTATAGCCTGAATTTGGGGGGAGGGTGCTATGTGTCCTACAGGACTTATACAGTGACAAGTACAGTCATACCTTGGGTTGAATGCGCTTCGGGTTGAGCGCGTTCGAGTTGCGCTCCGCGGAAACCCGGAAGTAACGGAGCCCATTACTTCCGGGTTTCGCCGCTTGTGCATGCGCAGAAGCTCAAAATGACGTCACGCACATGCGCAGAAGCGGCGAAAAGCGACGCACGTGTGCGCAGATGTGCCATTGCTAGATACGTTTACCTCTAGATGCAAATGGGGCTCCGGAACGGATCCCGTTCGTATCTAGAGGTACCACTGTAATGTCAGTTTTGCCGAGCATAAAGCACTTCCATAAAGCAAACATGGATGTTCTCCAATTGTTTCAAAATGACAAGAATCAAAAAGATAAGCATACTTTAATATGTAGATACAGGACGGCAACCCAAATCTTAAAGTTGTTAAAGTTGTTCACCTCTGTTCAAGCAAGATAAAAGTGGAAGGATATCTCCATGTAGTCTGCACCTTTTGTTCCCAAATTACCCAGTAACCTAAATAAAAAATGGAGGGGGGGATGGAAGAGGTATTAATACAGCCATCTGGAATGCATAATATAGAAAGATCTGCAATGCATTACATGGTCTGGAAAGTGGGCTGGTTGAATTCCAGGCAACTGAGATAGACTTCAAAGTCTGGCTGCACATCAGTGAAACTGTTGATCAGCTCAGATATTTAAAATGGGTGTCGATGAATGAATTTATTGCATTTTTTTTTATCCGTTGCATTCATATGGGAAAACACAACCACAGATAGGTTTCTCTATTAATTTCATGCCGGCTGGTTTTGTTTTGTTTTCAAGTCTGTATTTTTTAACACTTGTGTCATCTCGTACCGAAATGTCTTTTCCCAAGCACTGTTATGTAGTTGCATGTTCTGTCAAGGGAAATAAAGGTTTACAAAAACCAAATGGCAAAATTAAGATGCATGTCTTGAAAATGCTTACTCGATGAGGAGGGGTTTTTTTCTTTCTCTGGGGCAGCGTTTCATGTATTCTAAGGGAATATGGATAATAAAAAGTGCCAAACTAGACATAACAGATCTCTCACTGTTTTTAACTCCTGGGCTGAGGGAGGTCATCAAGACCACAGCATAGAGGAAAGAGTGGAGCTCTACTTTCATGAGGATTATGGTCCTGGTGGAATTCATTCTACAATTATTAATAATAATAATCCAATGGAACAGCCAATCACACATATTTTTTGTCATGTGTAGTTGTGCCCTTTGAGCAGGAGTAGATAACTTTTTCCAGCCTAAAGCAGAATTCTTTCCTAGGCAACTTTCTCGGGCTTTTCAGTTGTTCGGTTATTTGACGCAAGGTTTAATCTGTTTTTAGTCAATTGCTATTTTAACTTTTTGGAAGTCTTAAGTAATTGTTGATCATTTTTCTTAGTGACAATTTTATTGTTTCCTCTTTTTTGTAAGCTGCTTTGACCTTCTTTAACCATCAAGCAGTGTACAGTGGTACCTCAGGTTAAGAACTTAATTTGTTCTTAACTTTGTTCTTAACCTGAAACTGTTCTTAACCTGAAGCACCACTTTAGCCAATGGGGCCTCCTGCTGCCGTGCTGCTGCCACACGATTTCTGTTTTCATCCTGAAGCAAAGTTCTTAACCCAAGGAACTATTTCTGGGTTAGTGGAGTCTGTAACCTGAAGCATCTGTAACCCAAGGTACCACTGTATAAATTTTACAAAATAAATAAACAATCTGCAACATGTTTGAAAAGAAAATTCACTAAACACACTAAATTTGCCCACTAAATAATGACCACAAGGGACTGCTTAGCCAGTGAGGTGTCTCAGTAATAAATCTAACCAAAACATTTTTTGAAGAAGTGGCGACCACATAACGGAAGAAGAAGTCGCCCATATCTGGAAATGTTCCCCTTTGCTGGTTGTTGTTGTTTTGGTTTTTTTAAAACTGACCAGGATTCTCTGCCTTTACCAGCTGCCTGAGGCAGGCAGGTTCTCAACAGGTGTAGCATTCCAGGAATGGAGGTGTCAAATGATGGGGAGACCTGAATGTCTCAAATTTCTGCTGTCATGCAAATATCAAAGGCTGAAGGTCAATCCCTTAAGTTTTCCATGAAAGCCATAATAATAAAAAAATTAGGTAGTGATAAATAGTAAGATTAAGGCTGAAACTAAAAAGTCTGTTCTATAACTTACAATGAAATGATGCCTGAATGACAAGAGATTGCTCTTTACTGATTGCCAAAGGACACCTCTCTTTGGATTTGTGTTTTGTGAGCAGGTTACAATTCAGACTGGATGAAAAATACCCGCGAGCGCTGTTCACAAACACTTGTGCTGGAGCTTGCAAAGAGAAGTCAATGCAATATCGGTTCTCATGCTTGGGCAACCGTTGTGTAAAAAAAATTGGGGTTTAATTCCAGGAATTTTTCTGTAACACTTGAGAACAGCCCAGGTCCTGAGTAGAGGTTCCACTGTATACCTAAAACTTTCCTGCTGTGAATGGAAGATGTGCTCCACATGTTGAAGGGCAGATCAATATATTTGACCATATGGATTTCCCATTTATACTTGTATTTTCTTTCAAGTTACAGTATTCAACTATTATGCTTTGTTCACAGAATAGTTACAGAATGCTTTATCGTACAGAATGCTTTGTTCATTTCCCTTTCACCAATTTAGGCTAAAACACGAGTTCATGATATGCCCAGAATGAACTGTCATTAGAAAGCAGAAGTTTATGTTCAGTCTGTTCTGTGTTGGAAAGCGATTCCCAGCCCCAATTCAGCATGAGATCACACATGCAACATTTAATGGCAAAAAGGGCGTGCCTCTCATGTTCATAATTATCTAATGACACAAGTCTTTTGGGAGCCACCCTTCATCCTGTACATGACTGAGTATCCCATCAGGGTGCCAATTTTTTCTTTCTTTCATTCAGAGTAACTGGTGATGAGAAGTCATAGATATTTTGCCACACAAACACTGATTTAATGTACAGTCCCCTAAGGGATTGATTTGGAAAGGAGGCTTAAAAAAGAAGTCCTCTGATCTAGTGCACAAGACATATGGAAGTTCTTTGGCGTTTCACGTTTTTAAATTTTAAAAAGTCTTTATAATGTGCATATTTTACACATAAAAGAACCCTAAAGTACTTAATTATAGGTGTGTGAGAAAGAAGGAGAAGCAGCCAATATATAGATAAGGTACGTTTGGTATGTTGTCAAATTAAGCATCCTTTTTCTTTGCTGCATTCCAGAGTTATTAACCAATTTATGAAGCAAGTCAGAACATCTTTGAAATTATGATTGTTCACTCCCCTAAGCCCCCCATTTCCCAGAAACCTTAGAGCTGGTTCTGATATCACCTCATCTCTTGGGGGAAATGGATAATGCAAATCCATATCTAGAGCTTTGCTTAATCTTGGCATATTGCTGAGTTCCTATTTTTTAAAGAGTTTTCTCAATTCCCTCCTAACATCCCCAAGATTAAGCCAAGATCAGCTGCAGTCTTCACTACGTGTGATACCCCAGGATGCCCACATTTGGGGCACAACAAGCTGTGATGACCTATGAAAGTGGACAAGGTGTTATTTTACAGCTATTTACCACTTACCTCTTAGGGCGCTGAGTCTGTATAAGCAATGAGTCCTTCTGGATGGGGAGGGCAGCAAAGTATTATTATTTTTTTATTATTTAATAAATGCACTCAATCCCCAAGTCCAGTCATTTAAAATGAATTGACTTTTTTTTTTTTTTTAGCTCTAAGGTGGATGGAGTTTCAACACAGACATGATCCACTCTCTTGTCTGCATTGGTACTGAAATTTGGTAATTGATTTTAATTGTGTCAGGATTACACAATATTACAACTGTGTATTGCAATATTTTAATTGTATCGTATTTTGTTGTAAACTCATGTTCTGAACTGTCCAGGGATTATTAATAATAATGATGATAATAATAATAAATTTATTATTTGTACCCTGCCCATCTGGGCGGCTTCCAACA